>NW_023270451.1:13588884-13721491 GCF_011800145.1 Mirounga leonina
TATCTATCTATCTATCTATCTATCTATCTATCTATCTATCTATCTATCCATCCATCCAAACTCTTGTGAATATGAGCAACCACATGTCATCAAAACCAAGAGGATAGAGAGACTTTTTGAACCATTTAGCTTTTAAAACATGTCAAGGAAAAAAAAAATGAAACACCCTTAGTCATTTTCATCTCTCATAGTCTGAGCATCTAACCAAGCTGTATTTGATTTTCATGTTTAAAGATGCACAGATTTTTTCATACAAATATAAATATAAGCCTCTAATTATAAGCCAACTACTTCATCTGTTCTGAAGTGAAGGAATAGTGACTTGATCCAATGCAGAAGGAAATTTTCAGTGTTACATGTTGTTGAGAGACTGAACGTCAGCCCCTGATGTGGCACATAAACTCTGTATAATATATTTTATATCCTACTTTTGCAAATTTTCAGGAGAATACTGACAGTACATAATGAATACTGACTTTGGAATGTAGAACCTATGTAAGATTCAACTGTATTGTATTTTGTTTATAGCTGGCCAATAAAATGTAGCCCTTTACTCAAGGAGATAACAATGTAATTAAAAAATGTATACGAACAGCTATATTTTAAGCAGAATGTAAGTGGTATAAAGATATAAAATGTAAATGAAATAGTTAAAAATCACGTCCTGATCGAGATGGGAGGGAAATGGAGTGGAATAGATGAAAATTTCATAGTAGGGATGTTATTTAAGCTGGAATTTTAGAGTGAGTAAAATTTTAAGAGACATAAGATATGACATAAGAAGAGAGGTGATATCATAGTTTTATGTGGCTAAGATCAGCATGATCTAAGCTGCAAAATGAGATTACAGCCAAAGACATTTAGACTGGATTCTGCTGTCACTTAGGGCAAGGATTGGATGACAACAGTGACATCTGAGCATGATAATGAGGGGACCATATTAGCAGGAGAAAATCATGCCTTACCCAGAATGGTGTCATTTTTTGTGGTTTTTCAGTAACCTGATGCATATGTACATCAATGCCTAAAAACTCACAACATTTTAAGTCCACTTCAGGTCATTTTCTCTTAACAAAAGAAGAGCCTCAGCTATTCCTGATCTCTCTCATATAAAATAAGAACAAATGTATAGTGTAGGAATTGCAAATTATGAAGATAATATGTTGTAGAAAAAAAATAGAGAGAGAGAGATATGTGGATATATGTCAAGGAAAAATACAAACTGATTCACAAGTTTTTTTAAAAAAAACTTACATCTCCATAACATAAAATTATATAAATACATACCTGAGCATATTACATGTGTCAGTAGTTTTTAATCAACAGAAGAAGGTGCCAAGAAAATGGTCAACAACATAAGCAGATTTAATAACCTTGAGTATCCAACTTGGTTAGAATGAGGTTGCTTTTGCTTTTATTTAATACAACATTTCATTTACATAAACACATATACATACCCACACACACATACCTATACATATATACACATAATACTTAATGTTTTAGTTTTGCTTAAATTTTATATTTTTCTATAAGACCTTGATCCTGTCAAACACCATTGTTCCTAACAAAGATAAAGATTTTGGAATGTAACATCCTAAATTTGTTAGGGTTTATGATTAAATGAGAACAGGAATACAAGCTAGGAGACTATTAAAATAATTCAGGCAAAAGATCATGAAGGTCTGAATCATGGTGTTGGCAGTGAGAATGGAAAGAAGGGAAATTTTAAGAAAACTTGATGAACTAAGTGGAAACAGAGAGCAGAGGAAAGTGATAATAATAGCAGCTAACATTTATGCAGGGATAACTAAGAAACAGACACTATCCTAAAATGTGAATTCGCTGATTTATTTAATCCTCACAGTAACCTATTCAATATTCTTATTACCCCATTTTATAGATGTGGAAACAGAGATAAAATAAGGTGTCCAAAGCTATAAGCCAATAAAGTGACAAAGTCAGGATGGGAACCCATGTCAACTAAGCCCAAGATACATGTCCTGCATTGCATTAGAGATGACTATTGTACGAAATTTAGGTTATTCATTGGATGATGGTAACAGAAATAAAGAAAAGAGGTTAAGAAGTTCAGTAAAGAAAATAAAATACTAAAAACCCCTGTTTTATTTTACACATTTGTGTTAAATATGCAGAAGGCCAGAAAGATATGTAGATAAGAAAACAAGAGAAGGAGGTTTTGTCCGAGAGGACATAACAGATTATGACCAAAGCAACTGATTATATCATTGTCTGAATAATGGTGTACCGGTGTTGTGAACATTGAGTATAAATTACCAGAATTTCAAAAGTTGGATGAAAAAATATCCTGAAACACAACACAAATGAATTGGCCCTAGAGAAATATCTACCACAGGTGGCTGGTGAACCAGAAGTATTCCATTTGCTACAGGTAAATAGAAACCACTGCAGTGATCACGGACACAAACCAGATTATGCACCACTGCACAGGAAACGACATCAACTACATCAAAACATCAGCATATGAGATGTACAATAGGCTGATTTTGTTTTGTTTTGTTTAAAATGCCTGACCTAGAGATCTAGGCTGGATACATGGACAAATGAAACTAAGAGTCTCTGGAAATACAGAGTACAGTCAAGGGTAGAGGAGGCACAAAAAATTTCAGTAGAAGTAAAGAAAAGATATAAAAGAGCTAGAATAATGAGTTTCAATTATTATAAGTTTTCACCTTTAGATGATAGTAAACTTTTTTAAAAGATTTTATTTATTTATTTATTTGAGAGAGTGAGAGAGCATGAGCAGGTGAGGGGCAGAAGTTAGAGGGAAAAGCAAGGGGAAGCCCTAGGCAGAACTGGATCCCAGAATCCCTGGGATTATGACCCAAGCCCAGGGCACATATCCAACTGACTGAGCCACCCCAGGCACGCCAATAGTAAACTTTTCTATGAAGCTGATAATACTGTTGGCGATCCACTGATTATATTTTAGTAGGGAAATGATTATTTCCCCCTAAAATTCCCTAGATTTGTTTTTATACCACCACAGAAATATCCTCAGGAAGAGTTATAAGCACTCAAACTCTACCTGTATAGGGATACAGTCAAAAGACCAATACATATAAGAAGGAAGAATGTATTTTCACATCTATTTGCCAGTTAAAAAAAAAAAATATATATATATATATAAAACTCAGGGAATTATTATTCCAGGAAGGTTGGAATTTCCCTCTACAGGAAAATATCCACAACTGAAAGATGTAATGCAATAAATAAATACATGATTAAGAGAAAAATAAGACTGCACATCTGCTTCCTGGTAGAATTATGATGAATACATTGGGAAATGTTGCCTTTGGTTTCTATTATTAAAGGTGACCACATCAAGAAAGCATGATATTGTGTAAAAATGTTATCTTTCTTTGTTCACATCCACATGATAAATGGACAGTGGCAACACTTTAGGTAAGTCTATACCTCCTACAAAGAGCTATAAACAACAAACCCATAGCTTCACTGCAGAATGTTAATGTGAATATTTTTGATGAGGACATTTATTTTGGATTAAAGTCTACACTATAGTTGAACGGCTTGACAGCATTTTGTGCCAGAGCTGCTTATTTAACAAATGTGGAAAAGGATGCATGTCTGCTCACATAATCTATCCATTACTTAGCATTTTGGGGTGGGGGATGAGTACAGTTAGACACCAGTCCCACCACAAGAGCTTCATCCTTTCTACAAGCTACTCAGAACAAATTGTACAAGGAATAATCAACAGCAAATACTAC
The DNA here is from genome assembly GCF_011800145.1 of Mirounga leonina. NCBI lineage: Eukaryota > Metazoa > Chordata > Mammalia > Carnivora > Phocidae > Mirounga > Mirounga leonina. Next base: position 13,592,658 of record NW_023270451.1, read on the forward strand.
TTAACAACTTCTAATGATATTTAAGTATGATCTATTTTTTTTTAAATTTTAAAATAGTGGAGATACTACTAAAAGTCTCTCTTTACATGTGAATTATAGAATGTGCATGAGCATGAGTTGCCTTCAAATAAATCCCCAAATAAATCTATCTCTTCTTTAAACCTAAAGAAGTTATCCTAAAACTGATAGAAAACAACAAAAGTCGAGGGTAAACTCAAAAAGAAAAAGAAAGCAAATCAAAGACTCACACTTTTCAAGTTGTCTCAAGAATCTTCCTGAATGTCTGAAACCAGTGAGAGCACTGCAAGAACACTTCAGACATTCATCCTGTACAAGAATCATTCATTCACTTAATACTTAGTGAACATCTTCCATGTATTTATTAGCACCATAGTGATAACATGGTGATCAGGACCTATTCCAGCCCTCATCAAGCTTACATTATTAATAGAGGACACAGACTAGAAAACAAGCAATTTCAAGGGAAGAGCGTTTCAACTGGGAGAGTTTGACTCTGCATGTGATTTCATGTTATTTACTGTTGTAAAAACTCTATGAGACACTAAGATTTCCCTCTTTTGCCTCAGTGCTTTGATACTTTCATAATAATTTTTTGAAAATTTATTTAATAAGTTTCCAAAACTTCATTATCACCTTATCTCTACCATCTAACATATTAGTCTTATAGATACACACATATATAAAAGGCATCCTATGTATAATATAAAGTATATGTAATCATACACAGAATACATGTAATATATAAGTAATATATATATACTAAAGGAATAATATGTTGCATGACATATATATGCACATATATAGAGATTTTAGAGAAGGAAAAATAATTTTCCCTTTATCCTTCTAGGTCCTTGTCTGAGACCACCCTGTAATAAAATGACGCATAAACAGGAGAAAAACCAACAAAAGTTTAATAACTTGTGTACCTCCCCAAAGGACCCACGCCACCACCTTAAATATTATCTCCCCATAAAGATAAAAGAAAGATGTTGCCAAAGGGGGCAGGTAAGGGAGGTTACCAGGAAAAGCACAGTGAATAAGGGTATGGTTGTTATGGAGATTTAAGTCTAAGACTTTTCCATTGATAAGAAGTTCCCTAGAGATTTAGTCATTGTCTCTTCCAAGTACAGAAAGGGAGACACCTGCACAAATGGAGATTTCCCTTCTAAAAATAAATTTCTCAGCCGCCTGGGTGGCTCAGTTGGCTGGGCGACTGCCTTTGGCTCAGGTCATGATCCTGGAGTCCCAGGATTGAGTCCCACATCGGGCTCCCTGCTCAGCAGGGAGTCTGCTTCTCCCTCTGACTCTCCTCCCTCTCATGCTCTCTATCATGCTCTCTCTCTCAATAAATAAAAAATAAATTTCTCTTACAAAAGGATAACTTCTAGATTTTCAGAGCTTCTCCTGAATCTGCTATTTCTTAAAAATAATCAAGTCAGGATAATCCTTACACCAAAGCAGCATATTCTGGGTGATATATTTTGCTCCCCTTCAGATATATACACATACATATGTATATGTAGCAGTATGTATATACAGATATATAGTTAGAAAATTCTATTATGTTAATAAAAGGTACATATTTATAAGTAGACTCTTATTTTTTGATAATGAAAAGTAGCTAGGTAGAGACTAGATCAAGGGCAGCTCTATAGCTTTGAGATCATAAGCAGAATAAGAGTCTTAGGTTATCAGATAAGAAAATAATTTGTTCTCTTTTGGAAATGGTCATCATTATGTAACTACTAATCATCACCTTGGCTAGGTCCAATTGTCAGTTCTGGTGGAACACATTATACTTCTTTTCTAAATTATTTGTCAATTATTTGTAAGAAGTAGGATGCTTTCCCTGATAGGAGTGAAGAGACTTCAGTTATAATCTCAGCTTTGTGACTACTCAGTTGTATGCATCCAAGCACACTACAATTACTATTACAGACATGGAATATGAATTTCTCAAGCCAGGGGCTATCCTCCCCAAACATTCAACACTGGTCTTAGAATACAGAAGTTGTTCTTTCATGTTTAAGGAAGGAAAGAAAGGAGTGAGAAGGGGAAGGAAGAAGAGAAGATAAAGAGGAAGGGGAGAGAGAATTCATATTACTTCATCCTCAATCTTCCCTATAAAATTAAGAAATTGGACTAGACATTCTCTGTTTTTTTTTTATTCTGAAATATCATGAATCTATGAGACAAATGAGGCAAAAAAGTATTTTATTATTTATTATTGTTATTTTTTTAATAGAGAGATTTCCAGCTAAACATTCTGAGATCAACCATTTATCAGGGTTACACTCTGATTATTTCCAAGGCTGGAATTAAAACAAACAAACAAACAAACAAACAAACAAAATCCCGCAGGTACTAGTTTGGTTAAATAAGTTTTAACAAAACACACCATGTTGGAGAAAATGCAAAATTCTGTACTGGATATGCATAAATTCAATATATTTAGACTGTAATACAGAATTTTAGGAATACTGCTTTCTGAACACTAATAGGTTGCCTGTTACTCTCACACAGTATTTTTTGCTGTTAATATTATTCTGAATGCAGATAATTAAAGCCAAAATGAACTGATAGTAAAGAGGTAAATAGTGTATTTGGCACATTTTCCTAGCTTATTAACTTAATAGTACATAAGGCTATAAAAACCTCATCCTAGCATCTAACATTTTTTTAATTAAATAACTACTGCTATCTTATGGGACTTATTTTAGATTCTTTGATTGAGAGGGGACAATCAAAGACTTCCTGATACTTTCTAACTAAAACAGAAAAAGAACAGCTGAAGTATGGAATTTCATTATTTAAACAAAATACTATTTTGCTGATGCTACATTTATGACTTGGGATCTTATTTTGGGCTCTCTCAACTCTGATTTTTTTTCTTTCATTTGCAATTAAAAATCAACAAAGATCGATTGCTAAGCTGGATGTCACAGATGTGGACAAAGTCTCTATCTACCCTAAGGAGCTGCTAGTTGGCTAGGCAAGTAAAATGTATCCATATAAACTAATATTAAATTAAAATAATTTATTATAAAATGTGAATCTGTGAGACAGTGAAAATAAGTTACTGAACTTATTTATGTTTTGTGAATTGTTACCCTGATAAAGAAGGTGAGATTTGAATTAGCTTTTGAAAAATGGACAGGATACTAAGAGATTAAAAAAAAAAAAAACCAAGAAAAAAAGACAAAAGGAAGGAACTCTATTCAGGATGATCAGCATGAGCAACACTGGACACCAAATATTAAACATATGTGACAACAAAATAAGGATTTACTATTTTACTTCACAAACTATTTAGGTAAGATTGTCATAGGTTCTACTACCAGTTTCATGATATCTGCTTTAAAGTTGCTCTCTACACAAGCTCTCCATTCTCTGTATCTAAAGATTATTTCAGTGGGGCGCCTGGGTGGCTCAGTCTGTTAAGTGTCCGGCTCTTGATTTTGGGTCAGGTCATGATCTCATATTTGTGAGATCGAGTCCCATGTCGGGCTGCGCAATGGGCATGGAGCCTGCTTAAGATTCTATCACTCTCCCTCTGCCCCTCCTCACTGCCCTGGCTCTTACTCACTCACTCTCTCTTTCTCTAAAAACAAAAATAAATAAATAAAAATAAAATAATGTTTAAAAATTATTTCAGGAACCTAAAATATCCAGGTTCCTTTAGCAGGAAAAAATTCATTAGGTATTCTATATCCTGTTGGAATCAAGTCTGACCTCAGACCTTCTATGTGGGAAGATATTACTTGTTCCTTTGTGAATTCTGGAAATAACATACATTCGTTTCAAAAAGTGTAACATCAATGAGAAAGTTTGAAGGTTAACACATCTAGGTCCTGAGAAAAATATAAAACAGTTCTAAGACTGAGCACCACTTTCTTGTTATAATAAAATGCTTTGAATAAACAATAGGGCAACACCATGAAATATACAAATAACAAACAAAATACACAAATTACAAAAAGTAAGAGTCTGATATAATAGTCTCATATTTCTCTGGTACCCTTATTTTCTCTTCTCATCACCACTGTGTTAGTTCTATGAAGAGTCTCTTAATTGGTCTCCTCGAAAACTATTCCTAGGTTTATCTTCCTAAAACAACAAATCTTGGGTTATTTCATAGTTCAAAAACTTTCTGGGGCTCCTGATTGCCTATGAAATAAAATCCAAGGCATTTCAAGACTTTTGCAACCAATAGAATAGCTTACTGTATATTGGTGAAAAGAAATCAAACTATTAGTGTTGTTTTTTAAAATAACAACAGTGTCAGGCACTGGGAGAGGTTCTTTATCTACTTTTTCTCATTTAATACTCACATGTGTTTTGAACGCAAAACTCGGTGTGTTTACTCCAATTCAATATGAGTATACCAAAGCTGATCTAGTTAAATAACTAACTAAATTCTCCCAAATAATAAATTGTGACTTCCAAGTACACTTCTTTTCCACCACAATATAGTGTAAACACTTGTGTGTACAAAATCACAACCACAGTGGAAGAAAGCACATGGTGACATCATAATAAGAGTTTAAACTGCTTGCTCAATAGATGGTCAATAGACTTAAATTAGGACCTACTGGAAAAAGCACTAGCAGAGTGACCAAGACCAGGAGAGAGTTCAGGGTTAATAATTTATGTGTCTTTCCCATTTAAATAATAACTGAAATGAGGAAAGTGAATGGATCAGTGAGAAGAGTCTGCAGAAAGAAAAGACAGAACTGTGGGCAAAGTGCAATTAGTGGGAGGAAGAGAAAGGGGAACCATGACCGAGCGGAAGAAGGAGCGGTCAGATACAATCCAGGAACTAGAGGGGCCCCCAAATAACAAGCTGCAGAGTAGCTCAAGGGTTTTCCCACCTTCCCTACCTGTCTTCAATCCTGGGCTACAGTCCTGAAAAAAAGAATCATTACCTTAACTCAGATCCCTCTTTTTCTAGTGACCCTGGAACTATCTGGAAAACCCACTACTAGCCTGGCTGGTCCCTATGAATGGTACCTAAAAGTAATCATCTGAAAAAGAAACCTTTCTTGCCCCAGCAAAATATATAGAAAAGTAATGTAAATTATTGCCTTTATTTAAAAGTCCATCAAAAGACAAACCAGCAGATTTGTAAGTATTCATTCACTGAAGTAATTAAAAAACACTAGGAATAAGAGTAAAGTTAAAAAATAAAACAAACTAAATTGACTCTCGATTCTATTCTTTAAAATTGTTCCTTCTCTTTATTTGCTCTAACAAAATTATCCTTAAGAAGTCATAGAATAGAAAATGCCACATTCTAAAGGTATATATACTGAGAGAGTGATAGATATAAAGTGACTGGCTTTATGATTATTTAGCAAATATTTAGAAATTATTTCAAATAAATCCTATTTATCTGATCCCTGAAACATTTTATTTCTTGTGAAATAGAATATGGTTTTATAAATTATTATTGATACAAGATATATAATTAATATAAGATACATAATTTATAAATTATTATTAATATATCGATGAAGATTCTTATGCAAAAGTGACAATTAAGGGAATAGACTAATATGAAACAGTACCAAGAAAGGCATTAGACAAGTATTTTCCCATAAAACATATTCAGTTTCACTTCCACTTGTGCAGAAGCTGAAGTGACCTTTAAGTTCAATTTCTGGAAACTATCATTGATTAACATACTTGCTGTTCCTATTAGTTATATTCCAGAGAGCTGCCAAGCAGATGAGGCAACATGAGACAAAGATGCTCTTTGCATGTTAGATTGCTTACAGCGAGATGTGGGAGTTACTTATTTATCTCTTGGCTCTTCCTAAACTTCCTCCTTGAGAGAGATAAGGGCTTAGCTTCCCTTAGTGAACTTCATCCCTAAGTGCTGTACTGCAGGTTTCTGCAAGGTCCCCCAGAGTCCAAAATTTAGGGAGAAGGGATCCTGGGCTCTCTTAGTAGTTAGATAGCTCAAGTAGGGCAAGTTCAGCACCCGGTATGTGGTCTGGAAAGGGTCTGGTCCCTGGGCATGAGACCGAAATTCAGGAGAATGTTGCAGGGCCGATTTCCAGCCCCTCTAGTGGTGGGCAGTGAATTAGGTCACTTTGTTTCCCTTCACTCCTTACAAAGGGGACTAAAATTGGATATTCTGAAACTGGAGCATAGTGAGAGCATTCATTGAAACATTTCAAGAGCAATACCTCATTAGGAGAAATATAGGGATAAGCTAGTGGAAGTAAGCTGTGAGCAAGGGGATCAAATCGGCAGCAGGCCCATATTAGAGGGCTAAAGAAATACCTATGCATTGGGTAAAAGAAAGGAGGAAGGGGGAAGAAAGCTGTGTTGAGCAAATCTGTATTGCTTACTTGGGGATGGAGCACCGCAAGGATGTATGAAATGTTACAAATCCAGCAGTAGACAGCTAAATGAGAAAGGTGGGATGCTAAGAAAAAAGTCTGGAAATTTAGATGGGGTGCCTACGGATTTTATTACTTGCTGTTTAGCCTCTATAATTAGCTGTTTCTTCTGTGACAAAACTAGCATTGATGGGTTCCTTTGCCCTGTATTCTTCACATCCTTGTATCATGGTCTGTTGCAATTGCTGCCAAACTACAGTTTGCCCTTGAACAATGCAGGGGTTGGGGTGCTGATTTCCACACAGTTGAAAATCCTCATATAACTTTCGACTCTCCAAAAACTTCCCAGCTAATAGCCTACTGTTGACTGGAGGTCTTACCAATACCATAAACAGTCCATTAGCACACATTTTGTATGTTATATGTATTATATACTGTATTCTCATAATACAGTAAGCTAGAGGAAAGAAAATGTTAAGAAAATCATAAGGAAGAGAGAATACACTTACAGTACTATACTATACTTACTGATACTGTAAGTTACATCATCTTTTTATAAGATGAATCGTCTGTCAGCAGCTGCATCAATATTCTCTCATATGGTACAAAACACTGTAGATATTACAGTATTACTAACATTAGACATCAAAAATGAAAAGGTAATGTGAAAAAAATTCATATTTATTTACAGGTATAACAACTGATGCACTGATAATGAAGTAGCAGCTATATGATTGCTTTACGGCAGTCTAGTGTAATCAATATAATTATTCCATAGTAGCCTAGCCTCTACACTAATGAATGAATTGTTATAAAATTTTTATGGCATACAGCATTACAGTCATTCATAATACAGTATAGGAAACGTTGCTACATTTTTTAAACCACTTACCTGTGATGATTGGTGAATACACAATTCCTCCATTTACCAGAGAGAGAGGCATACTGTACGTAATATAATTCTTTGAAAGCAAAGTTATAAAACAGCAAGACAACTACACATTATTAACTTTGTATTAAATATTACTCACTTTATGCACACGATGTTCTACGACGAATACAATGATGATGACACGGAAACATCTCCTACAGTTCTTGCCATACAGTTACTAGATTTTCAATAAAGATACACATGTCCACAACAGATAGATTTATTAACTGTACAGCGTGATTATTTGCTGCTCATTAAGTGGAAGTGGATCATCATAAAGTTTTCATCCTTGGATCCTTATGCTGGGTAGGCTAAAGAGGAGGAGGAGGAGGGGCAGTTGGTTTTGCTGTCTTAGTATTGGCGGAGGTGGAAGAGGTAGAGGAGGTAGAAGGGGAGGCATGAAAGGCAGGCCAACTTGATGTAACTCTATGGAAATACATCATAATTTCGGTCTGATTTTTTTTTTCTTTTTCATTTCTGTAAGAAATTTCTGTTTCTATACAGTATTAATCCTTCTTCTGCTATTTGCTTTAGTTTCAGTGCCCTTATCATAGAAGAGTCCATGCTGTAAAAGAAGTCAAAGGCAGTCTTGAATAATTGGACCTCTTCTGCCAGATTGCCTAATGTCAGCTTGTTTTCTGCACTACTTCTTCTGTGTCTTTTTTCCTCACCGGTCTGGCACAGGTACAAAAATACTCATCTTCATCAAGTTGTCTTCTGTTACTCTACTGGTGTAGTGTCTATTAGCTCTTCAATTTCTCCAAGATCCAAACATATTTTGAAGCCCTTCATCTCCCCCTGCCCCACCCTTTTTTTGCCATATCCAATCTCTTTCATGATTTCCTTGATTGGCTTTGTCTTAAATCCTGTGAAGTCATGCACAACATCTGGACACAGTTTTTTCCAGCAGGGATTTATTGTTTCAGGCTTGATGCCTTTCACAGTTCTTTTCTATAAGGATGGCATCTTCAATGGTATAATCCTCCCAGACTTTCATGATGTTCTCTATTGGGGTTCTCTTCCATAATGTTGACAATCCCTTCATGAGGGTGTCATGTGTAATGAGCCTAAAAGTCCTTAAGACCCCTTAATCTACAGGCTGAATTAGAGACATTATGTTTGGGGGCAAGTAGACCCCTTTGATGCCTTTGGTGTTAAGTTCATGGGGTGCTGGGTGGCTAGGGGAATTGTCCAATATGAAAAGAACCTTAAAAGGCAGTCCCTTACTGACAAGGTACTTCCTGACTCAGGGACAAAGCATGGATAGAACCAATCCAGAGAAAGGGTTCTCGTTGTCCAGGCCTTGTTATACAACCAAAGACTGGCAGCTGGTGTTTATCTTTTCCCTTTGAAGGCTCAGGGGTTAGCAGCTTTATAGATAAGGACAGTCTTGATCATAATTCCAACTGCATTTGCACAAAGCAGTAGAGTTAGTTTATCCTTTCTTGCCTTAAATCCTGGTGCTCACTTCTCTTCCTTACTAACACTTTATGGCACTTTTTCCTGGAATAAGTACTTTCATCTGCATTAAAAACCTGTTCAGGCAGATATCCATTCTCCTCAATTATTGTACTGGCGTCTGAGAACTCAAGTGCTGCCTCTTGGTTGGCGGAAGCTGCTTCTCTTCTTCTTATCTTGACATTTTTTAACCCGAACCTCTTTCTGAAATTATGAAATCATCCTCTGTGGCATCACGTTTTCCAGCTTTAGATCCTTCACCTTCTTTTTGCTTTAAGCTGTCATATAATGACTTTACTTTTTCTCAAATCCTATTAGAGTCTCTAGGTAAGCCTTTCTTATAGCAATTCTGCACCTACATAAAAGCTACATTTTCTTTTTTTTGCTACATTTTCAGTAAGAGTTAAAAAAAAAAAAACAGTGTTCTGCAAAAAGTGGAAGGTTTTTTTTGCACTTGCTGGTATGGCTGCAATGATGGCCGCAATTAACTTCCTTTTCTTTTTCCTACAATGGTCCTACACTGGATTCATTGATCTTGAAATGCCGGCAACCACAGCCACAGACCTCAATCTACGGTACATATCCAGCATTTCAACTTTTTCTTGTAACATCATGACTTTTCTCTGCTTCCTGTGGGTACTTCCAGCATCACTAACCTTCAAATGTTTCCCATGGTTTTATTTAAGGTTTACGGTATTGCACTAAACACAATGAATACGTGAGAACCACAAGAGGTGGTTTTTTACTATGATACGAAATTTACTGAAGAGACAAACTGTTCACATGGAGATGATTAGTGTCACACCGTGTTTTTAGTGGATACTCCCAACACTTGAGCTCACTGCAATAGCAACAGGATGTGGCTACAAAACTGTTTCAGTAGTACAGTATATATTACAGTTCATTTTATGCAGTTATGATTTAATACTGTATCTTTACATTTGTTTACATTTCTCCCCAGTGTGAACAGCACTATGATAAATTGATACATTTTAACTCTTCTAGTAGATTTGTGTATATTTTATGGTAAATGATAAAATAAACTAGTAGCTACATATATTTTATGCATTCACGACATAACTTCTTAATTTTTTGATTATTCTATGCTATATGAGCTTTTTCACATTGTTGTAAACCTCTGAAAAATGTTCCAATATAACTTGTTGAAAAGAAATGTGCATATAAGCGGACCTGTGCCGTTCAAACCCATGTTGTTCAAGGGTCAACTGTACGTCTCTTTAAACACACTTCTGTGCAAAATAAGGGGGTGGTAATAGTCAATCCTAAAATGTCTTTCTATTATGCAAGAACAAAACAGTGAGGTCACCAAAGGACTGTACTTTGAATGAGATGAAGGGAATTCAGCAGATAAAGAACAAGAAGGCAACTAGAACAGTTTGTAGATGGTGTGAGAATCTGACCTGATGTGCAATTTGCATAACCTGAGTAAGGATAAAGAAGAGATAATACTCACAGATATTGCAATGTTCTGTACAGCATTTGATTTTCCTACATTAACCCATTTAATCCTCACAATGCCCCTATGAGGTTAGCACTTTCACGAACCCCCCGCTGAAATTCGGGAAACATGTATGGAAAGGTCAAGTCACTTGTCTGAATCACACCACTCAGATGTGACAGAACTCAGACCTGAACCCAGGCTGTCTGCTTTCACAGGGCAGAGTCTCAACGATGGCACCACATTCCCTCCCACACTTTAAAGCCCCGGTTTAAAGTTACACTAATCAAAGACTCTGAAACTTTCAGCTACCAGAGAAACCTCCTTTATAAGTGGCGTACTGAGCAATGAAGGCCAACCCACAAGCACTGAAGTGGTATGGTGCAATGACTGAGACCCAAGAGAAAACTCGGGACTCGAGATGACACTTGGGGCATTAGCACCACAGAGAGAAAAACAGAAGTTAAGGAAGAAGAAGACATAATTTTTAAAAAGGCCAGGCTCTATGGGGCACCTGGGTGGCTCAGTCGTTAAGCGTCTGCCTTCAGCTCAAGTCATGATCCCAGGGTCCTGGGATCGAGCCCCGCATCGGGCTCCCTGCTCCGTGGGAAGCCTGCTTCTCCCTCTCCCACTCCCCCTGCTTGTGTTCCCTCTCTCGCTGTGTCTCTCTCTGTCAAATAAATAAATAAAATCTTTAAAAAAATAAAAAATAAAAAGGCCAGGCTCTAGACCAACAGTATGAATAGAACTTCTGTTTATTGTATTTAAGATCCTAAAGAAATTTGATGTGACCCATAATGATCATCAATTCTTTTATGATTGTCCACTTGAGGGGAGCCATGTTTTTCATCTTTCATCAGTGACTCTCACGATGCCCAGCACAGGCGCTGGATAAATACTTTGCAAGAGATGGAAGGAGAAGGAGAGTTAGGATGGCTCAAAAGTAATATGGATACGTGTGAAATAACCTTTGTGATGAAAGAAGGTACACGTGAAATGAACTTTATGATGAACTGCATATCTAAAGCAGTGACAAGAAGAAAAAACAGAGGCAATGGGTTCTGAATGGAATAATTTCAAGTATCAGAGATGGTGTACCTATTACACACAAAACTTGGTGATATGCTATGAGAACATGAACGATGTCACAGTAACAACCATTTGATTCTTATCCTTGAGAAACTTAAGTCTTGTGATCCTAGAAGTAAGAGAGAGGGTAATAATTACTGGGGACTGGAAAAGATCTTAAGGACAAAGGGGTGGAATTTGAATGAAAAGCACTTTCTCAGGCAAGAGTTAGGGAACGCATGTGAAGGTGGTAAGGAGAATGGGCAACAGTGAGGGGCCAGGAGAGGTGGTAGCAGTAAAAGGCAAAATTCTTCCAAGTGAAAGGAGAGATCAGTGCAGCCAAAGCCCCATGAGGAAGGAGTAGAGAGAACGTAGGCCCATGGGGTTGATGCTGTCTTGTCCTGCTTATTAATTTGGGGCATTTACAATACTTTTTGGTTTTGCTTGTCCTAATACATTATGTACTTAGAGCACAAACATTTTCAACACTGCATGTACACAATAAAGGAAAAAAAGGAAATTCTACATCTTCATTTTTGATTATTGGACATAACCAAGGGTCACAAACATATAGAAAGGACAACTGTTGGCCGTCACGGAGGTGATGGTTTTGTGACTGATAAATATTAGGGAAAAGCAGATCTGAATGCAATTGTTGTTTTTAATATTTTTCAAGTGAAAGTGCACAGGATATGAAATGACTACTCACTATACTCTAATAACTTTAGAAATATGAGTCCAGAGTACCATTTCTTGGAATATGAAAAGGCCTCTATGATAGTGACACAACAAAAGGGCTCTAAACAGTCAATATCTCAAGACAGGGGGTAGGGTGGAGTGAGGAATCCATAATATCTTAGCCCAAGTTCTCTGAAGGGTTTATTGAGTGCACATGTGTATGCAGAGCATTTCTCTTCTATGCAAGTCACTCCTGCCAAAAACTTGCCCTTTTTAAAACCTGAACAATGAACAGTCCCTGCCAAACCTCATTACAGTACAGTCTAAGACAACAATCCCCACAGCTCTGTGAAATGAAATGTTATTCTCTCATCTGTATATCCAGCACAAATGCTTTTGAACAGCTACTTTACAGGTGATAAAAGTCTTCACTTCAAAAGTTGATTTGTATTAACTTCCTATTTTATTATCATAAATAATATCTTACATGATTTCATCATGCAAATACTTCTGCAGACAGACTAGTCTGGCTTTAACTTTCTACCATCCAGCTTGGAGAGCAACTTATAACACTAATTCAATTATAATAAGGGACATACATGAAACTACAAGACAGACACTACTGGGGCCAAAAGAGTGAATTCTGAATCAGAATATATGTCAATGATAAAATTAATAAGCACACAGTTGCACCATTTAAAGATTTTGTCATCTGACACTGAGTCAAATCTCAAAATTGATAAGGTTTGAGATGATTATTTTCATTTACGAAGATTTTTAAAAAGGTACTCTAGTTATAATTATGTATTCACAAGTCATCGATTACTTGAAAATACATTGATAGGAAGTAAAAAAGGAGATAACAGGATAGTCTCTGGTATGCATTTTAAGATTTTGGTCAGAGTATTAGATTTCTCCATTCCTCTTTCTGACTAGGTTAAATTACCATAGGCAGGATCTCTCTTTTTTAAAAAATGTATTCAATTACTTTGTGTAACAAAAATGAAAACCCTGAATCTAAGATTCTACTGAGAACCCAGAGCATATTAGTCATATTGATCTGGGTCTTTCTCAGATGTTTTCATCATTTCAGGAAATTCAGTGGGGTCATACCAAAAAAGAGGGCTTTTAGTCACATATTCTGGGATTGGTTTCCATGACTTTTCCTGAACAAGTTCTTCAAATGTGTTTTTTATGCTATGACTCATACAAACTAGAAACAGAAAAAAAAAAAAAAGCAGAGCTAAACTTTTCAACAATTGCCACAGTAGAACACAAATTCAGCAGAAACTATAGTTAACTATAAAGCACAGAGTCAGATAACTCTTAAATAATTATAAATATGAGGTAACACTCAAAAATTAGACACCAGTATAAAAGCTTAGATAAGAAAGGTAACATGACAGGACTTTCAGTCCAACTGTAAGAAGAGCTTACTCCAAGAGAGTGAAACTCAGATTTTTTAAAAAATAGAAACAATTTGGAACACAGGGAAGAGAAGGAATAATGTGTGATTTATAGAGAGGGAAAAATGAGAAACACTACACACACACACACACACACACACACACACACACATATAAAGGGAAACAGCAACCTGTGTATCCTCCCTACTCTACATTGGCTGGAACACAGATGAGTCTCAGCTTCTGGGAGTTTTTTGGGGACATAGAGGCCTCCTAAGTATATTTATAATTTTCAAAATAGTAATGATATGTGTATTATATATATAATATTTGATAGGGAATAATATTTAACATACTTAATGCAGTAGATGAACTTGAGATTCAAAGAGGGGTAAAAAGAATAAATAGTCATTGAGCCATTCTGGCAAGAATTTTGGAAGCATAATCATCATCTAGAACTGAAGACATCTGGCATGGGTGATGGATCTTGTCAATATCAATAAAATAGCAAGGGCAGAAGTAGAAAAAAGTTTGCCTTCTCTTTTAATATCTAAGATTGATTTATAGGACGTGACTAATACACAACTTTCTTTGCACGAAAACCTATAATAATGGTAATCTGAATGTTTTTTAGTAATCCAAATATTACATTTCTTTACAAAAAAGTAATTATAAGAAGAGCAACTCATTCAATATGTGTTTACCATAATAAGATGTATAATATTTAGTAACAAAAAAAAAAGGCAAAATAGTAGTGCTTTGAACTAGGGGATTAAATTAAGCATTTAACTGAATGACATTAGCCTTGTTGACCAGAGAATGGTTCGCTTCTTACACGGCTTCTCACCATGCTTAATCTATATGCTTTCAAATACAAGTTTTAAAAATAGACTTTATTTTTAGAACAGTTTTGGATGTACAAAAACATTGAGAAGATAGTACAGAGTCCCCCTAAACCCACACCCTACAGTAGTTTCCGCTATTATTTTTATATCTTATGGACATTTGTTATAATTAATGAACCAATACTGATATATTATTATTAACTAAAGCCCATAGTTTATTCTGATTTCCTTAATGTTTACCTAACGCTCTTTTTCTTTTCATGGATCCCATCCAGGATATCACATTACATTTAGTCCCTGTCTCTTTGGCTTCCTTCCTCCTGCCTGTGACAAATTCTCCGACTTTCTTTGGTTTTGATGATCATGACAGGTTTGAGGAGTACCGGTTAGGTATATTGTAGATTGCCACCTGCCCTTGGAATTTGTCTGATGTTTTTCTCATGGTTCTATTGGGGTTATGAGGTTTTGGGAGAGAGACTGCAAAAGTGTCCTTTTTATCCCAACCTATCAAGAGCACATTCTATCACCTATGAACTTTAGGCACTAAGTGTCACATATAAAATTTATTTATATTTTCAAATTTATATATATATTTCAAATAAATTTCACGTTTAGTAAGTAAATAAATTTCATTTTTAAGCTAAGAATTAACATACGTTTGTAGGTTTATGAATGAAGCTTTACTAACAGTTCTCTATGCTTATCTATATTTTCCAGTTTTTCAGTAAGGATCAGGAACTATATCTGTGATGAAAATCATTACTATAAAAATATGATTTACAAAAAAAAATGTGCCCATTTCAACAAGAAAACTCAAATTAGTATCAATTTCTATAGACCCAGTATTTAGCATTACAAGTAAACCAAGAATTCTGGGATTTCCAAATATCTATCTTTGAAATGAAGTGTATTTCAAAATTGAGAGTGTTTCTCCGAATAAGAATAGTATTCATTTTAGAAAATACTTCTTTCTTTCACAGAACAACCAATTCAGATATGAAGAGCAAACATTTATCCAAAAGCAACAATAATAACAAATACCAAAACCCAAGAATGCCTGAATTTCACATGGTACAGACTGGCCTTTACGATAAGGATAAGAAACAAAAAGTGGGAGTAAGAGTCTCACTGATTTTGTATGTTCTATCACAGAAAACCAGACTATTTAAATACAATTTGAGATTATACATCATCAGGCATGGGTTCAACTGTCAACATAATATGTAAAAAAAGGCTTTTGTGGAACTATTTAAGCAACTAATTTCCGAACCAAATATGACATCAAAATACTTAAACGCTGTCTAAGATATGCAAAAGATTAACTGAAAAGGAGACCTAGTAAAATGCATAATTAATATAGAAAAAATAAATCAGACATTTATCTGATGGTAGATTAATAAAGTCACCTTCATATACCTACACCATTTATTTTCCATGAAAGAGTACTATATTTCTTTTTAAGACTCTCAGTACTTTAGACATTTTCGCTTATTTTATTGACTTTATTCTTAGCAGTAATATTACCATTTAATGATGTTTAATTCTATTTAATTAGAAAAATATAGCAAACGTTTCCATTTTTCCTGTGATTTGCTAGTAAAACTCACTAATAGAAAACATTATTAACCACCAGTTTTAAAAATATAAAATTTGAAGTTATTACATTAAATGACCTATAGAAGAAAAAAAGAACATAAAGTAAATTATTCCTAATTTCTGAAGAAGACACCACATCTTAAAAAGATGATAGATTCAGACGCTGAATCTATCGCACTCTTCTAGGAACCCTTGGTCACTTAATTCTCAGTTTATTTTATGCATTTCTGTAGGAGGGTAATACTTGTATTTTATCGAGCTTTGCAAAAGAATGAGCAAACTGTCTAAATCCACCAGTGAAAGATTAGTCAATTTGTTAAAGGTACCCTGGTCTGTGACTATTAGAAATTACTAAATATTGGGGCACCTGGGTGGCTCAGTTGGTTAAGCGACTGCCTTCAGCTCAGGTCATGATCCTGGAGTCCCAGGATCGAGTCCGGCATCGGGCTCCCTGCTCGGCAGGGAGTCTGCTTCTCCCTCTGACCCTCCTCCCTCTCATGCTCTCTGTCTCCCATTCTCTCTCTCAGATAAATAAATAAAACCTTAAAAAAAAAAGATGAAAAAAAAAGAAATTACTAAATATTATTAACATGGAAATAAAGATATTAATGAAGATAGGTTAAAAGTTATTAAAATCACTTAAAGTCTAAGTATGAATAGTATGCTTCATTACATAGGTTAGCTTCTTTAAGTACTTAACTATTTATCTGTTTTTTAATAATTTATATTTGTAATTGTATATTATTTAAGTATATCTCATTATTATGAAATTTCAAAATCCTTTCAAAGGCATTACATTTGCTTATCAGTGTATTTCCTGTTTATAGTGAATTTTGCTTTGGCTATATCCTTCTTTCTAACTATTACTTAGGTACTTAAAGTTAAGGTGAACTAATATGGACACAGATGATGTAGATTCTCATGTGTTAACTGGGTCCTTTTAAAAAACACAAGAAATTTAAAAATAAAAGAATTACTTCTTTGTAGCATGCAACAATTTACAAAGTTCTTATATACCTATTTCACACGATTATTACACCATTTCTGTATGATATGCATTATGATAAAACACTCAGCATTTCACCACTTTTTTCTATGAAAGGGTAAAACTCAGCTATAAGAGAAAACTTTCCTTCCTAAAATCTCAGAAAAAGTAGGGTATAACACCAAAGATCTTTAATCTGATCTTTTATAGACAAAAAGTGATTCAAAATCACTGTATTAAATGTTTAGTTAATGAATTAGACTTCAGTATGTGTTAAGCATCTAGAATATGTTTAGCATTGTACCAACCTGAAGGTATAAAAAGTTAAAGTCCAATTCTTTCCCTCAAGGTTCTTATGATCTAGTCAGGGATCATAAACAACAAAAATGAAGAAAAAAATAAATTATTGGAAACTCAGAATATTGGCTGAAAGGTATGATGTGATATAAAAAGAAAGGGATTTTGGCCAAGGTTTCCTGGGTTAGTAGAGTATCTTTTTTAACCAAATTTTGAGGTCAGAAGAAATGTGATTAACAAGTTTTGCCCATGGTCAATCATTATTATTGCTATTACTACTTATTTCACAAATGTGGATATTTCTTTTTTCTTTCAAGGAATATGTTACTCACTGTTGAAAAACTTACTATTTTATTGGGGTAATCTGTATAGCTCCAGGTATTTATAGAAAGAATAATAATTTTTCAAAATAGTGCTATGATTACTCTTATTCATTAAATAAATCATTTATTAATTGACAAGAGTGCTTCCCAAAGAACATATATCAGCACACCATTATATTTTCCAGACAGAACAGTAAAGTTGAGAGTCACATTTGTTTTTCTCAAAATAATGAACCTGTAACTAACAACTTGAAGACATACTAATATTTATTAAATCAGCACCAATTGGAATGTTTTCCTCTTGAAACTGAAAATTTGATATTCCAAATACTTAATAAAAATGGGGATGGCTTAATCCACTAACTCTGTACGAGCAGTATACAAACACTGGTGGACAAAGATACTTGCCAATTCCACAAGACATCATCAGAAACATCTTCAGGTCTGTGGTAAACATTTCTTCGGTTAACAAATGCCCATGTAGAATGAGAACACAGTATGAAGAATAAAAAGGAGGTACCCTGAAACTTCCTGCCTCAGTTTAACCCCAGCCCCAAACAATGTATTTCCTACTTTTGGAAAAGAAACGATGTGAGAGTTATTCAGCTTCATGACTCAAGTTCAAACCTATAGTTGATCTGTTAGCCTGTCTTTGGAAACAGTACATGTGCTTACTCTGCCTTGTAATTGTTTATATTCCTGACCTTCCTTGCCACCAAAAATAATTCCCACCCCCATGCTTACCAGCCCTACACACACGCACAGAGATTAAAAATTCAATTTATCTTTGTGCATTTTTCCATGCAAAAATATATAAAGCAAATTCATTAACTAAGATGTACCTATAAAGGCAATTCTGCAAGAAGGCAAAATAAAATCCACATAATTATTTCTCTACCTTTTACCCTTAGTCTCTGCTATTGATTATGGTTTCCTGATAATTCCAAAACATTTTGCACTGCCAGATACTTTTCCTTGACCTCCCTCTCTCAGAGAGTCATTGGGAAGGTAAAAGGAGTCACATTGTTAGTTCTCCTAAATGGGTGGACAACAGATTTTACAAAGGTGAACCACTGGTGCCAAAACATGAAATGAGTTTTTAGGTCATGAAGGCAATAAGTAGACTAAGGAAAACGTCATTAACCTCAGGAAATTTTCTCAATATAGCCATGGGATTACTATTTGACAAAATGTTTCTTTTGTTTTCATTTTTCCTTTACAAATATGATTAAAGCCACTAAAATTCCTATAAGGTACAATAAGACCTGTGTAAATATAGATTATTGATATCACGTGTATATGATTCTCGGCCTACAGACTTGATGTGGCTTGTACCAATCCTCAATCATGGATTCCCTTTAAATTCTTGGATGTTCTTCCATGGTAAATTATCATATACAGATGCAGTATCAAACTGACCTTAGAAAGGTCCTCTCTTTAAGTGGGGTCACGGAAAGCTTCCTGAAGGCCCTGAAGGGTGAGCCACCTTAAGGTAAAACAGTTCCAGTCTCAGCTCTGCCCCTTACTAGTTTATATTTGGACATATCAATTAACACCTTTACTTAACATCTCACTATTATCATTTCTAAAATGAGAATAACTGCTTTGTCTACTCCCCTAATCATCAATTCCATTTTTAAGGATGATCATTTGTTGTTAGTACTGCAAAAACCAAAATGGGACACCACCCATTTCTCTCTGTGTCTTTGCTTTTTTCCATCTAAAAAATAAGGAGAATAATGACACTTTGTGTAGAACTGTTGGGAATCTTAATCGTGATAACGTATAAAGCGCCTAGGATGCAGTAGAGTGTTTGATAAATGTCCCTTCCCTTCTCCACCAATTTTCCATTTCATAAATGGGCAAATTCCATTTGAAATGTTGGCAGTCCAAAGCAGTACCGTTTTATTGTCTCTCAGCTACCTCTTGACCCTATTCTTATCTCTTCCCACATCACCTTCCGGTATTTCCTGGCCTTTCTCTTCCAAGGGCCAAGGTCTTTACCCATCTCCCGGACCTGGACCGTCACTTTGTAGCTTGCCAGCGATGCCTCCTCTGGCCAGTTCTAGCTGCTGGGAGGAGTCTCCACGATTCCAAGGCTGAACAGAATTAAAGCAACTCCTGCCTGGGACTGCTCGCTTCCAACCCCAACCCTTCCTGCTCATCTCTTCGATGTCTGGCCTCGGAACTGCGGGAGAAGCGAAGGCATCACCGGAGTGATGACATGCGGCTCTCTCCCTTCCCACCCTTCACATTTTTCCTTCCACGTGCGGAACCCATAAAGCTCTGGCCGCTCTCGCCCCGGCGGTTGCCCTGGTTATACAACAGCAGCACCAGACCCAGGAGGGGGTCTCATCCCTTCTCTACTTCCCCATAACCCTCTCCTCTCCTCCCCGCTCCGGCCTCCCCCACAAACCCAGTCAGGAAGAGAAGCCTTTGCGGCTGAACTTGAGACTTTAAGCCCCCCTCTCGCTAGTGCAAACAGCACTGGCAAACTAAGGAAGGGTGGGAGGGGCTTTGGTGGAGAAGAGCCCTCGCTTCACTCCCGACTGAAGGGCGCAAAGTTCGCCGACTTGACTCGATCTCCGTCACCAGGAGTTTGGGACCTCATTGGCCCCGGCTGCTGGGCGCGCGGCTCGCGTCCAGTCCCTCGGATTCCAGCTCGCCGGCGACAGCGTAGCGTCTCCTCCTCCTGTCAAGTCCCTTCAGCGCTGGGACGGAAGCAGAGCGACTCAGCCCACGAGGCTGAACACAAGTCCCCAGGGAAGGAGAATCTGCCAGTGCCGAAAACAGCGCTTGCACTGCCAGGGCAGCCCGTTAACGCTTCGACTCCGGGCGGGCCGGGAAGGGGGCGGGAGGGGACACCCGGGGCCGGGGGTCGGGGAGGGGTAGATCCACTGCGTTAAATTCCCAGCAGGAGTCAAATCCGGGCCTTTCCCGCGCGAGCCAAGCCGAGGCTACCAAGGGATGCCCCGCTCCAGCAGGAGTGCGTTTTGCAATAACCACATTTCCCAGACAGCCGGCTTCGTGCCCGGTGTCTGACTCCAACCTCACCCTCAGGTCTAGAAGGACGCACGTTTCCATTAGAGGAGCGTCGCGATTCCTTCGCGAGGAAAAAGGCGTCGCCCGTCCCTCCCCCAAAGCACCGCAACAGAAACAACCGCTACGGTCTCCTCGTCCCCTCCCCCAGCCCGCGGGAAAAGGAGGGAGCGAAGGGCGCAGGTACCCTTGGTCAAGCCCTCCCCAGAAGGTCCCCACCACCGCGTCTCCCAATGAACCTGCAGCCGGCGGAAGCCACGGAGCACGTTCAAACGCGCTCTCCTGCCGCCTTGGCCGCGGAGGGAGCGAGGAACAGAGTGAAGTGCCCGGGCGCGTCTCAAGAGGAAAACTTCGCTCGGTTTTGGCGGCGGGCGGCTTGGGCTGAGGAGGCGCCCGCGGCGGCAGCGGGGAGGTGGGACTGCGCCCCGCCGCCACGCTGTCCCCGGCGCGGCGAGCACAGGCCGTCCGCTGCTAGGCGCACTGATTCCCAGTCTGTTCCCCCGCGCGCCCACCCCACGGGCGCTCCCCTCCCGAGCGTTTTCTCCGTCCCCGGACGGTTCCTCGTCTCCCAGGGCTGCGCATCCTCACTTCGGACCCACAGCCACCCCCCAAATTCAGTCACCCCTGCTTAACTCTGCGGTCCCCAGCGCGCCCTCCCACTGGGGTAGCAGGTGACCAGACGCCAGCCTTACCTGCCGCGAACTCTTCTCCGCCTCTCTCTGCGCCAGATGTCCTTTCGGGAAGAGAGGAAGGGGATGCAGGCTGTGGGCGTGCGCGGCGGCGACCGGGGGCACCGGCGCGAGCTCCTCTGAGAGGCCGCCCTGGCGGAGCCGCGGAGCCGCCGGCGGCCCTGACGGAGCGCGGAGGCTGCGGCCGCAGAGGCCAGACGGGGAGGCAGGCAGGGGGCGCTGCTGGCTCCGGAGCGCCGAGACGGGACAGGCGGGGAGCCAGGCACCAGCTGGAGCTTTGGGGAGGCGAGTGTGGCGAGGAAAGGCACGCTCCGAGCGGGAGGGCGGCTTTTAAGTTTGTGGCGTGACCGCAGCAGCTGTCCTGGGAGAGACTCAGTCTTTCTAAAAGGGGATGCTCAGAACGCCGGGGATTACCTCTCCCCTTCCGATCTCCTCCCCCAGCCCTCGGCCCCCCTTTCCTCTGCGCACGCCAGTCCTCCCCAGCGTGCCGAGGTCTATCCTTGCCGGCGCGCAGGCTGTCAGCAGCGTGGATTAAATGTAGCTCCGGCCGCGCTGAGGCATGTTGTTCCGGGCTGGCCACCCTGTGCGCTCTGTCTGTGCGGCAGCCTCGGACGTTTGAGCCCGCCCGCGCCCGGCTGACTTTGGGACCTATGTATTCTATACCATACAGTCTGTAAGGACCCCCCGCGGAAGAAACCGGACAAATAATGTCCAAAACACCCAGCCTCACAAAGAGTACCTGTGTTCCAGTATGTAAAACCCTGGGCCACTGGCCTTGAAAGAGCAGGCGTTAGGATGAGCCATGGAAAACAAACCTCCATTAAGGGGCTAGCACGAGGAAGGACCAAGTAGAGGGGGAGGAGAAAATGGGGGGGGGAGGGCAGAACCCCCTCCCCCCCCAGGATGTAAATCTTCTTTCCTCTTTACCTTATACCAGGCCAACAGGGATATGTCATATATTTCTGTCAGGAGTTTTCCTTTATAGATTTGTACACACCTTGGTCGTGCAATAGGAAACTGAAGTTATGGGGACCAGGGATGAATCCACATTTTGTGGAGCCTGGAACTTAGACAATTTGAAGGTGGGATCCTCTTTAAGAAAAACAATGCTGAAATAGCTTAATTTCTACAGATCTTACAAAAACGACTATGTGAATTTATTGTCAGGCAGCCCTCAGGGTCATGGAAAGGGCAAGTGATGAGTCCCGAAGCTTGGGCCTCATCAGCTGCGCGGTAAATCCTTCTGTGATTGGTACTCTAGGTCTGGAGTCACACACCTTGCACTTATTAGTCCCAAACATAAAGCTGACTTGAGGGTAGAGCCAGAGGGAAAAAAAGCAGCCACAGGGTTCTGCATTTGTCAGCTTGATTTAAGAGCACAGCTTGTAAGGTCCCAGGGTTCCTTTGGCAAATGACAAGTGGTGTTTTAGTTTGGGGGTAGTGAGCAGTCAATGGCAACAAAGGGAGAACTGGAAGGTGGGAGGAGACTCTTCATTCAGTGTGTCCTCTGCTGCAGAGAGCTGAGGGCCACCAAAGCTAAATGAGTCATTTCAAGTTGCAGATGGTTAGTGGTGGAGCCAGGCTCAGGAGGGACTCAAGTTTCCTAACTCTGACCAAGGTTCTTTCCTGTGTCTCATGCTGCCCCATTTCTGTAACCTTGGTTTTGACTTTCCACTAACCAACCCCATAATTTTCCTCTTTAGATGCAGGAAAATTTAAGTCCCTACAGACTATTCTGACCTATAGCAACTTTTTTTTTTTAATGCTTTGTATTTAATGTTATAACACTCATTTTGTAATTAACCATATCCTTGGTGTGTTTATTGCATTTTTCTATATATTTTATATTATTTTATCTGTTTATGCCATTGCCCCTCAATCCAAATTCCAACCTCATTGTAAGGACAATATACCTCTCTTTCTCCCACAGCACAACTTAGGGTTTTGCACGTAGGAGGTTCATGATAAGTAGTTTTTGACTTTTAAAAACTCTCTACTTATTAATTGTCTAATAATTTTGTTAGAATTGCAGTTAACTGGATTTTCCCTCCTGTCAAAATCCTATCTTAGTATACTCAAGCCAAAGAGCATCTCCCTTTGCTACTATTTCCACCTTTTCCATGAAGCCCCTACAGAATTAATCATTCCTTCCTGTTTTCCCAAAGCACTTTGATTTCACTTATGTTATAAGCCCTTTTCATGTAATGTCATAATTAGTTAGGCGTGTGTCCTCATCTGCTGTTGGCTGTTTTTTTTTTTTTTTGTCTTTCTTTCCCAAGCCCCTAAAACAATGTCTATGAATTTGTATTGAACTGGTTTAGTTTGAAATATCCTGACTTAACATTTAGGCTGCATTTACTAGGGCATCCTGAATGTACCATGGGAAGATAACATCTGGAAACTGGGTTCTGTGCTTTCCTTCCGTTTAATTGCTCTGAGCACACAGCAGGCAGAATCAACTGCACAGCGCAAAATTGTGATGAATGGCCTCAGCTGTGTCCATGGCTTTGTAATCCTTAGGGTACTTCTCTAAGTGTCTTGCATACGGTAGGTGTTTAACAAATATTTAGGGGTTAAATTAGGTACTGAATACAGTGGATAGGAGGATGATAATCAGCCACTGCATTTATTTCTGAATTTCTACTAAGATACAGGATTCCATCAGTATTTCTAAGAGTTTGAGATTCACTGTCATCAAAAGCAGTTTGGTAATCTGTCCTGTAGGACTGATACCCTATCTAAATCCTTGCAATAATACCGAGTGGGGAAAATCTTTTTTTACATTAAGTTTTGTTAAAATGTGAGGTGTATTATACAGTTTAGCATATCTCCAAGGGTGGCTATTCAAGATTCAACAAGTGGTCCTTAATTACACTGAAAGAGATGTGTATATCATCAGTTAGAACTACCTAATTGCTGTTTTATGCCTGTTTCATTCTAAGGGGAAAAAAAAAAAAAACAGAAAGAAAGGAAAGGAAAAAAAGAACAAAGTACTGTCTAGTTTCCAGGTGCTTGGAAAAATATTTGGATAAGTGAATTTGTCTTGAGGGTCAACCTCTTACTCTGTGACGTAGTGCACCTCACCCATCTCCATTAGGGCTCAGATGGAATTTGAGTAAGTTGTTCTTACTGCATGGTAGTAGATCTGTGTTAGATTATATGAAATATACTATCTCTCATAGGATTACATTTTAATACTTAATGAAGCCAAGGAATAATTTCTAATTGTACAATTTCAAGAATCATCAATCTATGTTGGGAACCATAAGTGAAGGCAGCAGGGATGGCTAAAAGTAGAATAGGTATATTCTAGGCTTCTCCAACTCCACATATAGCTACCTTTGCCAAGAAGACAGGAGAAAGATAATTACTGGGTCCAGGATTTAAATGTAGCAGGATCTCAGAGGATTTGGCTGCACTTTCAGCCAGAAGGTAGTAGCTTGTTGTTCTTTTCCAACAAAAAGCTATAGTCTTAGTTCTCTCTGTTCTATTCACAAAAAAAGGAAGTAAGGAAGGATGGAAGGAAGGAAGGAAGAGAGAGAGAGAGAGAATTTGGTGAATTTAAAAGAAAAAAAGGAGATCCATAAAAGAAACTGCAAAGTTCTATGTACAGAGACAAGGAAAATGGAGATAAAACTCAAGTATTTAATGTTCACATCTATAAAACTAGTCATATGTTGGTCATATATAAAACCTTTCCACCTTACAATAAATACTACTTTATGAACGTTTTCCCACTTACTAACATATCAGTACTGACAGATAAACGTTGTTATACTCATTAGAGAAAACTGGAGTATATATTAGTTTGTGTCTAATTGGAACAAGTGATGGCATGAGTTGAAAGCAGCTCACCCGCCTCCTAATCTTCTATCAGGTGTTTTCCCCTTATAAACCTCAGATATTTTTTTTTCCATTTGTTTCATTTGATCATGGCAATCCACTTATCACTGGATCATTAGGTAGTTACATATTAAGATCATTAGGTCATGCTTAGTGATGGAAAAGAACACACCTTTCATCTTTATTTCAGTATTAATTATACATAGAACTCTCAGAAGTAAATGTATCTCTGTTTCTCATCTTTAAGTAATGGCAGAAGATAGTTTACGGTGAGTTAATCGGAATGTAAAACTGTCAGAACTTTGCTTAATGTCTTTGAGTTTTAAACTTTTTTTACGTCATAAATGATCATAAACATTCAGAGTTAGGAGAGGCCTCAGAGACCTTCTAGCCCTCATGTTATATATGAGGGAACCAAGGCCAAGAAGATGGAATGATCACCCAGCTCCTTTTAACTCCTGCCCTATGCCCTCTATGATACAGTACCCTGCTATAGAGCCTTTACTTGAAGAAGAAGGAGAGGGAGAGGGGGAGGGAGAGGGAGAGGGAGAGGAAGAAGAAGAAGGAAGAAGAAGAAGAAGAAGAAGAAGAAGAAGAAGAAGAAGAAGAAGAAGAAGAAGAAGAAGAAGAAGAAGAAGAAATCAGCTATTTTTCAAAACCTATCCAAGCCAGAATCTTAAGGTTATATTTACTTAGCTGGTTTGGGGTGTGGTGAATAATTAAATTCAGCAGGAATGCACTTCAAAATAAAAATAAAAACACAACCCAACCCCTTTGGCCCAAGTCCTGTGACCTCAGAAAAGAAAACCTCCTTGACTATGAACATTTGCTAGAGGTTGGAAAGCCTTTCTGAGCCTGATACAGGAGTCCACATAGCTAGTGCAGGATGGAGGAGTTTATAGTCAAATAAATGACTCTTTGTGTTTTTTTGTTTTGGTTTGTTTTGTTTTTCTTTTTTTAATAGTGTTCTTAGATCAACACATAATCCCCAAGGAAGGATTTTAAGGAAAAATAAACACCTTTCTTATATATCATATAAAAAAAATCGTCTTTGAGTTTGCTTTTCTTAATACCTCATGCCACCAACACTCCACCCTTAGAGCGTACTTTAGAAATAGTGTATTCTTCTAAGAAAATGGGGGAGGGGAGGGATTCCTGTGATACCTAATCGAGGCAAGCCTTATTTGTGTAAGAGTGATGAAACCAAGAAAAATATGCCCTCTTGTGGCTTATTTGTTCTAGTTCACAACTAATCAACAGTACTCTATTATTTCCTGAAACTCAAACATACCTATATTCCAAGTGGAATTAAACTATTCCTTTGTGCAGTAACTGGAGAGAACAGGTCCATGCAGACAGCATGAAGGCATTCCAAGATTTCTGCTTTGTTCAAGGTCATATGCAGCTACTTAGCCACAATGAAATCAGTATCCCTAAAAATGGGGGAACATTTTCCAAAATAACCCACAGATTCTTACAGATCTTATAAAAATACTTTTCAAATAAATGCATTGATAGAATTTCTTTCCTAAATAGTGAGGTTTGTTTTGGACAGACTTAAACTATGAGTTTCCACAAATAGGAGAAAATTCATAATTTCCTGCCCTACTGTATTTGTGCTTCTAATATTTCTTTAGCTGTAGGATGATGCTTATTTTTCCACTGAAAAAAGTAAAATATGCAGCAGTTAAGAGAAAGCTGATTTTCATTCTGTGCGTACTTTTTTCTCTTCTTTCCTCTTGCTTTACTCAGAAATGAGGCTGTAACAAATGTGTTACATCTGTGATTTACAGAAACATTTAATTTCATTTTATGACAAAAAAATGCCCAGCATGTTTTCCTGAAACCACAAAGTGGAGATGGGTTTAGTGGAAAGTGACCTCTGGTGAGCAAGAGAAAGACTTTCCCATAACTGTGTTTTAAATAATTTAGTAACTAAGTGAGTGTCAAAGGTTTCAAACAGGCCAGATTGTTAATGTCTTAGTCCAATCCTATCATAATAATAATTATTATAATAATAATTATGATTAACATTATCATTATAATTTTACATACAGAGAAACTTTAAGTGACTTAAATAACACATTTTTCATTTGCCTGGATCTACTTGCGTGTGAAGGTGGCCAGTGAGCCATCTCCTTACCTCAGCACCTTGCTGCAGAAGTAAACCGCATTGAATCTTACTTATCAGAAAAATGCAACTTTCCAAACTGCCCAATTTAATACATGGAACTATTATTTTTCTAAGTTAGAAGCTAACATGGGATCTTGTTCTTTCAAGTTTATGATCATTCTGACCCCTGAAGCACAGATATGCTTTCATTTGTATTACCATTTGAAAAAACAATCATAAAACAGTTCAAGATTTTAAATTTTATTGACTATAAATTTAATGAAGAAAAATGAATCACTATAATATAATACTACTAACAAATTGCATTCTCTTTCTACTCAGTACCTCAGTAGAATTATCTTTCCTTATGTATAAAAAGTTTTACTTCCCAAATTTTATTCACGTGTTTGCCAATAATGTCTATATTAAAAGTCTATGATTATACATATATTTAAAAAATTATCTCAAATTTTATTGTACTTAAAACTTCTAATTCTAAGAATAGAGCCAGTTTTAAAAGACAAAAACATGGCCATTTTAAAAATGTATTAAGAAATTAACATTTAACTAATTAGAATAAAAGACAAGCTGTCCATAATAATGGAAGTCAATATTTTAAGTATACTATTGATAGCATGCCCAATGTTAAAAATGATGACCTGCCAATATTAGCTATTAAAACATTATATTTTATGGTATTAAAACAGTGAGGTACTGTTTACTGAATACATAACCAACCAAAGCAATTAGAAATCTAGAAAACAGATGTAGGTATATTATAATTCACACATGTAATGGGAATTTTGTTTTCTGGCTCCAAACTTGAGTGGACAATAAATGCTTTCCTTTCTAAAAATTACTTTTGTTGGGACGCCTGGGTGGCTCAGTTGGTTAAGCGGCTGCCTTCGGCTCAGGTCATGATCCCAGGGTCCTGGGATAGAGTCCCACATCAGGCTCCTTGCTCAGCAGGGAGCCTGCTTCTCCCTCTGCCTGCCTCTCCCCCTGCTTATGTTCTGTCTCTCTCTCTGACAAATAAATAAATAAAATCTTTAAAAAAATAAAAAAATAAAAATTACTTTTGTTATGTAGCATTTCAAATACAAAAAATAGCACACACAAACACCCTCACAATAAAACAGAGCTCACACTCAAGAATATGTCACCCAGCTCAAGAATTAGAATATTACAAGTATCTTCACAATTATCTGTGTGTTGCTCCATGATTCCCTTTGCCTACCACACAGAAATAAACAATGTTCTAAATTTAATGCCTATTTTCTCTTCCTTTTTGCCCACATATGTATATGGCTCTAAGTAATGTATTCCGTGATGTGCTATAAAGCTATAGCTTTATAGAAATAGTACCAGCTTCATAAAAATGGCAACTTTCTGTGATTTTCTGTGATTTTCTTTGCTCAGCTCTAACATTCATCTTCTCTATTGTGTATGTAGTTGTTTTTGTTCTCTTTTATTGCTTTTAATTATACTATTGTGTGAACATGTCATGTGTTATCCATTCTTATTTTGAGGGCCAGTTGAGTCATTTCCAATATTTTGCTATTAAAACAATGCTTCAGGGGCGCCTGGGTGGCTCAGTCGTTAAGCGTCTGCCTTCGGCTCAGGTCATGATCCCAGGATCCTGGGATCGAGTCCCACATCGGGCTCCCTGCTCGGCGGGAAGCCTGCTTCTCCCTCCCCCACTCCCCCTGCTTATGTTCCCCCTCTCGCTGTGTCTCTCTCTGTCAAATAAATAAATAAAATCTTTAAACAAAAAACAAAAAACAATGCTTCATGAACATGCTTGTATATGTCACTTTATTTTTCTGTTGCCCAACTTGAAGTCTGTCTCAAGCTCTGTGTGAGCCAGTTATGAATGCAGAAATCAGTCCAGGTATGTCAAACCAAAAGGACTTAATATAGGGAATTGAGTGATAAGATGTTGCAAAGAGCCACAAAAGAGAGAAGGAGGGGGTCTGAAAAGTAAAAGGAAAGGAAGAATGTACTTGAAGACTGGACACCACTAATGCCCCAACGAGGAAGGCTGGAAGTCCAACACTGCTGGGCATGAGGTTCCAGTATATACCAGATCTGCTAAGATGTGTTGCTTGACCAGGTCAGATGGCTGGAAGCTGTTATCTCTGCAACGCTGGACTTGGAGCACCTCAATCTGTTACCTCTCCATCTGCAACTACCAGAAACCACCAGCACCTGCCTCATCCAGAGAGCCAGAAGTGTAAAGCATTTGTGTTTCTCTTGCCTGCCGATCTTCTGTAGATTTCTCCTCTGGACAGAATCTAACCAAGGGCCAGATGGCAATGTAGTACAAAGTGAAATTTTCAGCTTCCCAGGCCCAGATGGTGTATAAAAGAACAGACGTGGCATTGAGAGAGAACAGGTAATACAAGCAAGCAGCACAAACCTCGCTTCTTCCTGAAAGCAGAAAACTTAACCTCATGGTTTTCAGGTAAACTCAGTCACTGATTTCTCAGTCTTTTAACATTTTAATAATATTTCATTCCAGAGTTCTGCAATTTTTTACTTTCTCTCAATTCTAGTGTTTCAGTTCTAAATTCTAAATCCAGTAGCTGAGAAGTAGACTAGTTTGCTAGCACGACCATAACAT
This sequence comes from Mirounga leonina, assembly GCF_011800145.1. Lineage (NCBI taxonomy): Eukaryota > Metazoa > Chordata > Mammalia > Carnivora > Phocidae > Mirounga > Mirounga leonina. The sequence continues at coordinate 13,622,379 of NW_023270451.1, forward strand.
GTGCCACAGCCTGGGGTGGGTTAAACAACGGAAATGTATTTGCTTATAGTTCTGGAGTTTAGAAGTCTGAGATCAATGCATTAGCAGGGATGGTTTCTTCTAAGGCCTTCTCCTTATCTCGTTGGCTTGTATATTGAATACAAAGTCCCCTCCTGGAATTCATCCTCTTTTCTTCTATGTCTGTTGAATACCCATCACCCAATCCTAAATTCCTCTCAAATTGTTCTTTGTTCAAAACGCTAGGCTCGGGGTGCCTGGGTGGCTCAGTCGTCAAGCGTCTGCCTTCGGCTCAGGTCATGATCCCAGGGTCCTGGGATTGAGCCCCGCGTCGGGCTCCCTGCTCTGTGGGAAGCCTGCTTCTCTCTCTCCTGCTTCTCCCTCTCCCACTCCCCCCGCTTGTGTTCCCTCTCTCACTGTGTCTCTCTCTGTCAAATAAATAAATAAAAATCTTTAAACAAAAAAAAAACAAAACGCTAGGCTCTTTTGAGATCACCAGTCCCCTTTCAGATACTCACATGCCATGTTCTTCCTTGATACTCCAACATCTGTGAAAAATAGGGGTTTGGGAGTGATGGTCACTTTCTTGGGTCCTCCTGTGGCTAAACATGTTGGTCTCTCATTCTACTTACTGACTCTGAACCATTGTATTATGGGACAAAACCGTGAGGCTGCCAGTTCCAGAGGTTCAGAAGCAAGGTACTAATCCCCTGTACTATCATTTTACCGAGTATATAGAATATCCTGTCATCCCCGGACTTTGTCAAACGCTGGCAAGCTGGAAGAAACACATATTCCCATCTAATTGTTTTGTTTCTTCACCTCAGTGACAACTTCCCATAACTGTCAAAACTTTATACAGTCCCTGAGTAGGGATAATCTGGTTTTGTTTTATTTTGTTTTGTTTTGTCAATTCTCTTTCTTCTCTCTTGGTGATGGCATATACTTCATTACTTAGGATTTACAAAGTTGAAAACAAACAGACTTTTTTCGTGCAAATGCAAAGCCTTGCTTTTTGAGATCCTGTTAGGAGTTTCAAGAAATCTGTTTGGAAATCTTAAAGCTGAGAGTGGACTCTTTATTTCCCCTTGAATTCTTTTGGGTCTTCCTTTCAATTAATGATCCCATAAGGACATAAAATACTAGTGACTCAATGAATGGTGGATCCTGAGGTAACCAGGAACTGCTGAAATAAAAATATTTGTACCCCGAAGTTGTTCTCTCCAAAATATATTCTACATATAACCAAAGATGGTCTTTCAAATCAGTGAAACAAAGAAAAACAATCAATAATTATTAGAATGTAATAATTAAATATTGAGATAATTTAGCACCTTTTTTGGGCAACATTCTCTCAAATAGAATGCATTTATGAATTTTTTGAGTATAAAAATGAACCAACAGATTCTCCAAAAATTGAAGATTCAGAATTAAAATAAAAATGAATCTAGAATCCTCCTTCATACCTATACAAAATAATTACAGGTTAGTTTCAGATCTCAAAGTGAAAGGTAAAATAATAAATTTCTTAGAAGACAACATGGGAGAACATCTTCATATTTTGGAGTAGATAAAGAGAGCTTAAACAGTACACAAAACTGATAACCATAAGGGAACACCTTATAAATTGGACAATGTTAGGTTAAGAGTTTCTGATCATCAAAGACACCATTAATAAAGTAAAATGCCAGGCCATAAGGCCAGAGAAAATATATGCAATCCATACATTTCACAAAATCTCATATCTAGAATACGTAAAGGACTTACTTAAATGAATACAAAAAAGATAGACAATCCAAATGGTCTAAAGATTTGGGCAGACTTTTCACAAAAGAGGATATTCAAAGGGCCAATAACTTCTGTAGTAATCAAGGAAATGCAGATTAAAACCACTGTGACTCCTACATACCCACCAGAATGACTAAAATGAAAAAGACAAAATATCAATAGTTGCTGAGGATGTAAAGATCAGAACTCTTACACACCTTGGGCAGAATTGTCAATTGTACAACCTCTTTGGAGAACTCTTTAGAATTACCTACTAAACCCTAAATATATGCATACCCTATGACAAGCAATTCTATGCACAGATTGTGCCTTAGAAAAATATATAGGTATATTCACCAAAATAAATGTATGATAAAATTCATGGCAAAATTGTTTGAAATAGTCTCACACTGGAAACCATGAAAACTATCCTCAACAATACAATGGATAATATATTGTGGGCAATTCACATAATGGAAAGTTACATAGCAATAAAAATAAACAACTGTACCAACAATGTAAATTAATTTTAGAAAAGAAATAGTGAAAGAAGATAGACAAACATAGTATGATTGATTGATAGTTAATCTTTTTTTTTTTTTTTTTCCTGGAGGTAAACAAGTTGATTCTAAGATTCATATAGAAAATAATCATGCAAGATTGGAAGATTTGACTCTTTATGATCTTGACTCTTCCAAACCAATAACAAAAAAAAATCATTGCATTTGTTCATGTTTATTTCTGTAACTTTCCATAGTGTTTTAAAGCTTTTTCGTATAGGTTTTACACATTTCTTAGTAACATTACTCCTAAATATTTTAGTTTATTGCTAATATTGTAAATGAAGTTTTTTTATGATATCTTCTAACCAGATATTGTTTTTATATGTAAACAATTGCCTTTAAATATTAATTTTATACTCAGCTAATTTTCTGAATTCTTTTATTGTTTCTTTATTTTATCATGAATTCTTTTTTTCATGAATACTGTCATATAATTATCATCTGGTCTATGACGTTTTGGTGAAAATTGTTTTGTTTTGTTTTGTTTTGGTGAAAATTCTTAACAACTTCTTTCTTCCATAGAAATTTAACCTTTCTATCACTGATGGGATAAATGTAGGTAAATTTTATTTTCCTAGAATGTTATCTATTTCATTTAGGTTTACAAATTTATTTGCTTAGAATCAGACTAATAGCCACTTTTCATTTTTTTGTTTCAATGGCTCTTACCAGTTGTAATTTTTTATTATGTTTATGTTTTCTTTCTTTTATGTTTTTTCTTATTTAGAATTCATTAATTTTTAGCGTTGCATTATTTACTTTCCTCTTTTTTTAGGGTGTCTTTTTTTAAATTTTGTTTAGGGAGTTTAAGTTAATCATGTTCACTCTGATTTTTATTAATATATATATGTGAGGCTATACATTTTCTTCTAATTATCATTTAATTAGAGACAATAGTATCTGATATGTAGGGTTGAATTATTATTTTTCAGAAATTCTGTGTATTTTTTATTTCGTCTTTCTCTGGTGAACAGGAACTTATCTTTTTTTTTTTTTTAATTCCAGGAGAAAGAAATATTGTTATTGTTTAGTTTTAAATTGTGCTATTTTCTAAATCTATTGTATCCCTGTAACAAAATGTGGATTTATGCTTTATAGAAATATGGAGGATTTGAGGGATGAAGTACATGGTCAATTTTCATGCCTATTTTTTATGCACTTGAGATGAAGGCCTATTATTCTATATATTTCCATAAAGTCTGTCCTCTAGATTATGTTGCTTAATTCTTTAACTTTTTTTTCATCCACCTGATTTCTGTCACACTGAGTGATAGTTTCCTGCTTTTAGTAGTTCCCTATTTCTTTTGTATCACCTGTAGGTTCTACTTTTTAAAGTTAGTTGTTCTGATATTTGGTCCCCATAGATAACCAAACATCTCCATTGTGTTTTTTGGTCTTTAGTATTATAAACTGTCTTTTCGTATGCTTTTTCACCTAGTCTACCTTAATCATTATCAGGATTACAACCAGTGCTTTCTTATAATATTTACTTTTCCTGACACATCTTTGCCTATTCTTTTTTTAGTTTTCTAAATAACATCATTTGAGTTTGTCTCATGAAACAGCACATGACTGACTTTTACTTTACCTGCCAATTTGAAAATGTTTATCTTTTAATCGGGAGGTTAAACCCATTTATTTAATGTGACTAATTTATTCTGACAAAACTTAATCATATTACTGTGTGCCCTATGTACTATATATACAATGTTATATTTTTGTAATTTTTTTCTTTATGTTGTCTGGTTTCCTTTTATTTTGTCTTTTTTTTTTTTAAATATTGTTTATTTTGAATAGGAGTGACTTTCATCAGCTGAAATGTTTTGATTTTCATTTTCTGTTTTCTTTTCCGATTATATATATATACATATATATATAAAACTTAGTGAAAAAAAATATATATTTGCTAACTTCTCTTCCTTTTGAAAGAACAGATTTCCTAAACCAGTTAAAACAGGCAATTCTCTATGAGGAGTTTGGGTATGGTGATTTTTACGTTTTTAGTTCTAAAATATACTCTTCTTTGGTTCAGTCAAAGGCGGTTTTACTCATAGATGGCTCCTTTTATTTCAAGGGTGAAGAGGATGGGTAATTCTTCTGATTTTGTAATTCTCCTCTGCTCCATAGGATGATTAATTTACACCGTCATTCCCTTCTGTCCCGCCGGCACCAATCCCTCTCTCCCAGAAGCTGTGCCTTTCCAAAACTACTAGTTTTGGTCCTGAACTTTTTAAATCCCTTCCATAATTCCCCAGCCTCCATGCTGTGACCCGTCCTCAGTGTCCAAGCACAAAACTCTCTCATGGGTCATTCATGTTTCCTGCCATTGCTTGCCCCACCACCCTCTGTTTCTGTTCAGTCTGCTCCTCACTGTCAGCTCCAATGTGGGCTCCAGATCAAGTCTTACTCATTTGGGGATGTTTATTTCCTTCCTTATATGTAAATTAAAGATTGTGGTATTTTCTGTCTCCTAGTTAAGATCGAGGAATGAGTTAAGGGTGGTTTCATGTACGTTCCTTCTTGCTCTATAATGGATTTTTAGAGGCTGGGGAGAGAAATTCCGATGAGGTGGTTGCCATTATTCTACAGAAACCCAGAAGGTTTTCCTTTTTTCCATAAAAAACAATTACAGTATGGCTTTATACTGATGGAAATTATATAGTAGAGATAGAAAGATATATGATTCTGTAGAATTAGAAGAGAACTTCTGGATGGGGCGCCTCGTGGCTCAGTTGGTTAAGAGTCTGCTTTCAGCTCAGGTCACGATCCCAGGGTCCTGGGATCCAGCCCCTCACTGGGCTCCCTGCTCAGCGGGGAGCCTGCTTCTCCCTCTCCCTCTGTCTGCGATTCCCCTGCTTGTGTTCTCTCTGTCAAATAAATAAATAAAATCTTTAAAAAAAAAGAAGAAGAAAACTTCTGGAATGATATCCTTGCATAGGCAAGAAAGAATAAGGTCTAGTACCCAAGTAGGAAAGTTATTGTTATTAAGAACAAGGGGAATTTGTGATAAAATGAAGGAGGGCAGAGTTATGTGTATTGAGAAGCAGGATCAATGGGTAGGAGACTTGGTGTGAGCTTGTGGAAGTTCTCTTCTTATTGCCTATTTTTCTTAGTAATGTAGGATTAAGACCAGTAGCTGAAGTGAAGACTGGAGTGGGTCTAAGAAGGAGAGACTGGAAGTATGCAACAGGGATCCAGAAGACCGTGGGTGTGCTAGAAAGAAAATCAGCATAGTTGTATGTTTTTATTCTAGTTCATTTTGGAAATATGAATATATTCATATAGCATATGTTTTCATGAAATGATTAAATGAAGTGTTAGATTTAACCAGAACCGTAGTTTTGCCATACTTGTTGAAAATAGGAAGGGATATTTCAAAAAAGACTAAACGTAAAGCTCTGTTGGAGTTCAGAGGAAAAAAAGACCTAACTTAAGGTTGTGCAGAAGAGATTATAAAGTTAAGTGTGTGGATAGACTGTAGTAGAATGGCTTTTGAGCAGGACAAGCAGAATATAAGCATCTGGGAAGTGTGGGGGTGTATGTGGGAGAGGTTGCAAGGTAAGGCTCTTTCATGAGAAAACCATGTGAACAGAGTCCTGATATGGGAATATGGACAGCGTGTAAAAGGGAAAATGAAAATGCCCAGTGTTCCTGGAATGAGGATGGATAAAAGTGTAGAGTAGAAAACAAGACTTGAAAAAGTAGATGTGCAAGATATATAGCAGATTTTAGAGGCCTGTCTAAGAAAGCTAGGACTATACAAATTGAGCAGGAGAGAGAGATTGAAAAAAAACAAACCAAAACAAAGCAAAAAAACAAACTTTGAACACAGTAGTGATGTCAATGCTCCTCACTTTAAGAAGTGGCTGCCCACAACATGTGTCAGGGAGAAATTAGAAGCAAGAAGTCCTTCTAAGAGATTATTACAATATTCTAAGGTAATGAGGATCTGAATTCAAGGACGGACCAGAGACTCAGGGCAGGGTTCAAGTTTGAGAAATAGTTGAAAATTATCTGTTTTATGTAATCTAGATTAAACAGAGAAAGTAGCTTTAGAAATAAACATGCCTTTCTGTATAACTAATTCATAATAAAGAAGACTTTTTACAACCTTTGAGCTCTTAAAAGATAAATTCATATTTTGGCATTGGCTTAAGAGGCTTGGTAGACTTGAATAGACTATTACTTAATTGACCTTTTCCGCTTTAGTCATCTGAGGGCAGTGACTTTTCCAACTTGCTAACGGCATCTGAAATTGACTGAGCATTACTCCAGAGCACTTGAATGAATAGACCTTTGAAATGGCAGCTATTGATCCAGTATGGCAAAAAAAAAAAAAAAAAAAAAAAAGACTGTCCGCCACTTAAAAATAGTCTCCCAAAGTCATTTAATTGATTTGGATAGATTTAGAAATTAATTTTTCCTAGAAACAGCCCTCAGACCTAGGCCAGTGCAATACAATCTAAAGTGGCTAAAGAATAGCTCCTATTTCGGGCGCCTGGGTGGCTCAGTTGGTTAAGCGACTGCCTTCGGCTCAGGTCATGATCCTGGAGTCCCTGGATGGAGTCCTGCATCGGGCTCCCTGCTCGGCAGGGAGTCTGCTTCTCCCTCTGACCCTCCCCCCTCTTATGTGCTCTCTCTCGTTCTCTCTCTCTCAAATAAATAAATAAAATCTTTAAAAAAAAAAAAAGAAAAAAAAAGAATAGCTCCCATTTCTATGGAGAAGGCATCTTTAGTTCTTTCAATGCGGGATGATGAGAGGACTTCTAGCAATGAAGGGGTTGGGTGCTTGTTTCCTCCACAGAGTAGACTTAACATGATAAGGGAGAAGAGCACAGGGGAGGAGGCTGGATGTCCTGAAGACTGGCTTTTGGAAGTAAGGAGATCACTGGAAGCAGGGTTGGGTTTCCAGTCTTGCTTGATATCTTCTTCCTGTAACCTCAGACCCTGAGATAAACTTGAAGATATTTTGAAATTTTCTAACGAATTGTAACATCAGTAATCAGAGGGGAATTAAAACAAACAAACAAAAAATGTTCCTGTTATCTTTTCATTCTTCCCATCTCTTTCACCCTTTCTTTGCCCCGCCCCCCCTTGATCTTCAATTATCTTAGCTAAATAAATAAATTTAAACTTTCCTTTTAAGTTGTTTTCAGTCTCTGGATAAAAGAGCAATCAAACTCTGGGACAATTTGCCCCTGCCTTCACTTCTTTCCCTAAAATCATGGATTGGTGCTTCTGTAGCCTCAAAGCAGCAGGAAAGTGCCAAAGCCCTGGGATGTAGCGTCTGTCTCTGGCTTTTCTGTCCTACAGAGCATCCCCCTTACCCACATGGGTGGGGCTTGTCCTGTTGGCTTCTTCACTCAAGCCCATGATTGGAGCAGCTAGTGATGTTTTGAGTTCATCAGGCCCAGTAACTTTTCCTGACTGTGCCAGACTTACCTCAGCCCTCACCAGCTCTGTAGGCACTCTGAGATCTTCTTCCTTTATCCTGTAGCCACAACTAAGGCAGTCTCCTCCACAGCAATCAGTGTGGAGTTTCTCCCTATACATCTTGACTTTCCTCAGTCTCACCAAACTCTTACCTACATCTCTTTACCCGGTTCCCATGAGGAGTAGAGATCCTGAGGAAAATGACATCTCAGTGCCTCCCTCAGACAGACCACCAGGCTGACGTGAACGAGCCCCGGTCAGTGCATGACTGGAGGCATGGCCCCCTTCTGCACTGCCTTATCCAATACATTGGAATGTACTTGAGTGCTTCCTGACTCTGCTTTCATTCTGTCTTCTCCTCTCTAATCCCCATGGCCTGGAAATCACCAATATTTTCCTTCCTCTCTTCTTCGCTCCAAATATGTATAACTTATTTTATGTAACACTCTTCAGTTCAGCAAGCCAAGCTTGGCTCTGAACATGTTAAAGGGTGAGGGGGAAAAAAATAGACAACTCTATTTCTGGAAAATCCAGCATCCAAAACTATTGTTCACTGCAAAGTCTTATCATTGAACATCAGATGCGGACTGTTGTTCTTTTTCTATGCACAATTTCTGAAACAAATTATAGGGCTCCAGGAAAAAGACACTTTTGTTACATCTACCTTAGCATAGATGCTGATGAGGTATCTTTCAGATCTAAAGATTAAATTTGAATACGCAAATGCTTAAAATAATATCACTAATTTGGGAGAAGATGAACAGAATATCATCTAAATGGCATTTTCTCCTCAGAATGTGGGCAAGCCCTGACACTGGCCAGGAGTGGGAGAGGGAAAGATACTGTACAATACGTGGCCATTCAAGTTTAGCTTCGGACTCCATGTTTGACGCAAATGTGCTATTTGCTAAATACCTACTTCCACCTGATTGTTGTTGTATCTGAACTTCTGCATGATCAGTGACTCTATGATTAATAGATTGTCACCATATCAAATAAATTCTGTTTCTGCTTCACCCACAGATTTCTGATCTCACAAAATAACAATACTTACAGGGTGGAAATTTAGGATTCGTTATACAATTGTCATAGATAATAGAACAGACACAGTGAAGTTATGATTAATTGAGAAATCGTGACCTTAATTTTTTTCACAGTCTTTAGTTATGTGTTTAGAATGTGGTTAAAGTGACCTGTGAAAAGAGTACTGGTCATAAGCAGAAAGACAGTGGGGTGTTTTCATCATTTTCCTTCAGCCAAACTCCATAAAAGAAGAGAGGTTTTATGACTGCCTTGGCATTTATTTGTGCAGGATGTTCCATAAGACAGAATAGCAACTCTCATATAGAAAAGAATGCTCAACAAATGTTTTAATATAGCACGTTTCAGATAACATATACTAAATAGCCTCCAATGTTGCTTGCAGAGAAACTAGTCTGCTGAAACTAGCTATAGTAGAAATCAAAATGATGTTCTTTCAGAGTGCAAATGTTTCTGATGATACTTGCCATTATGATTCTACCCATCATCGTCCACCCCAGGAAAGATGCTGAATAAAGTTTACATTCAATGAAAGTGGAGATCCAGGTGGAGTTCAGAAAAGTTATTTATTTTTATCTTGCATGCTGATTGCTTTGATGTGTTACTAAATATCTAGATCCAAGAATTAGGATTTTATTTTTTCAAGTGATTTTGTGGAAGAAGCAGGTACATGCAAATATGAATAAAAATATAAGCTAGGTCAGTCATGTTAACTTTGTGAAAATATTCAGTAAGTATTTTTTGATCTTAAAAAAATTTTTAATCTGTGGATTGTCTCAATGAAGTGTCTTTATCGCCAGACTTCAGATTCTGGAGGTAACATGGAGACAGGTCTTTATCTTGGTCATATAATTTAGGAAGAAAAATAGTTTAATAAATTAGTCACAGCACCACCATTTACAGTGCCCACTGACAGAGCTAGATGAAAATATGTTGTTTCTTTTACTGACCTCAGAAGAAAGTGAACATCTACCTTTCAAAGTTTCAATTTAATTTATTTAAAGAATATGCTGAATGTATCCTAATTTACTCAGATTCAATTTTCAAAATTACACACACTAATTTATAAAAGAAAGTTCAGTAACTCTTTGCCAATTACAAAACATCGTAAACATTTGATTTACATAGTTACATTTATCAAGTAACTACATCAATTGTCAAACATTGCATCAAAACAAGTTGAGCCGGGGCGCCTGGGTGGCTCAGTCATTAAGCGTCTGCCTTCGGCTCAGGTCACGGTCCCAGGGTCTTGGGATCGAGCCCCACATCGGGCTCCCTGCTCCGTGGGGAGCCTGCTTCTCCCTCTCCCACTCCCGCTGCTTGTGTTCCGTCTGTCGCTGCGTCTCTCTCTGTCAAATAAATAAAATGTTGAAAACAAAACAAAACAAGTTGAGGCACTCCTTGCCTTATTTAATCATTGTATTATGATCATGATAGAAGCAGGAAGTATCCTATTGGAGCATCCATATGAGACTGCAAACTTATAGTAGGGTGACTGCACAAAGAAACTAGGAGCAGTGCTAATAAACTGGCACATTATAATGTCCAACTTAAAAAAAAATTAACCATTAGAGTTTTTTGGAAAATAATTTTTAAATAGTGTTTCCATTTTTTTTTCTTCTTTTTTAGGAGTTGCTTCTATGCTGATGAGATTTGGATTTGGCCTAATTTTGATTTTGCTACTTGTTCATTTGGCACTTCCCCAAATAATAGTTCAGCATATCCTTATCACAAAATCAACACATTGGAAATCTGAGCCTGGAGAAGCCACGGTGAGGACTGAGAAGATGACAGGCTCTCCTTCTGTCTCACCTGCTCCATTGGGTCTCGCCCACACTGCCCCTGGGAAATGTGAGAAGAGAGGCGGGCTAAGTGATAAGTAAAAGAAGGCACGCATAAGCTCTATCCTTCTCTGGCACACATTTATAGATAGCTTTAAATAGCAAAGAAAATCCACATGTCACTACCAATCATCGAGGTCTGTTAATCGGAAGAAGGAGATTTTGTTTCTGACTGGGAGTGACGGGTACCTCTGAGGAAGGACATGTCTGAGGTGTGTGAACATCTCAACCGAATATAGCCAAGGACAGTTGGCCCTTTTACATACCCCTTGTCTTTTTTAACTCCAGATTCATACAGTATATCGTCAACTTTCCAATTTAATAGGTAGTAATAACAAAAATATAGTAATCAAAATTAGAGTATGGAGTAGTCTGAGCATGAGATTTCTTTAACAGAACAAACTCAAACTAGAACTACTGATATGATTGATGGCAAAACAATCTGTGAAAGGACCATTTATTTTTATAGTGTATAAAAGTGTATGTTTTAAGTAGAACACACACACATGCACACACACAGAAATAGACCTGGTACAACAGTGCCAGAGCTTTGTGCAAATTATAGTCATCCACAGCTTACATGCACCATCTGGTCCCCTGGGTAGATGCTCCTTAGGCATTTGTGAATCAGGAGGAGGCCTCAGAAAGAATAAGGGAGAGACAACACATCACAATGCCTCACTGCTGAGTAGATGCTCTGTTTCTCACCAACCAATTACCTAAAAGCTTTTAAGGGCAAAAAGAATTATTATTCTTTATTGATCATCTCCTTTTCCTTTGTCTTATCCCCTTCACTCCCACCTTTTTGTGATATTTTCTAATGATTCATTTATTTTTTCCCAAATAAATTTTTGTATCTACTACCAACCGTACAAACTCTAAAACTCAGGTGGTTCAGTTCAATATAGTAAGATTTTTCAATAATAAATGATCAACTAGTGTTTGAGCTCTTAGGCTCTAAATATTTTATATTTCATGTCTACATATTTAATTCTCAAGATCAACACAATATGTTTTCTTTAAAACAAAACCCTAAACTACTCTCTGCTGCAATTCTCACTCTTTGTCTGGGTTATTATTATTGACAGTGTGTTCAAATTCTCCATTCAAAAATTTGCAAGAATATCAGAACTGGAATGATAACCCCTGGGGCTGCCATAGAAAACTATGAAACTTTAGGTTTGGAATTTATTGATCCAAACTGCTTATTTGCAGTTGAATAAAATGAGACGCGGATTGATTTGCCCAAGGTTACACCATTAGCTAATTGAGAGATCTTGAACTAGATTTCTAATTAAGTAATATCACAAGCCTTCCTTTTGATAACAAAACATACATTTCTACACCTGAGAAGATAATCTTTTGATTAATCTTGCCTTTGTTTCTCCTATCAAAATATTGATTACCATTATGTAGTCATAACACAAATGATTTTTAAAATGAAGTTATTTTTAAACTACTTTAACGGGGCGCCTGGGTGGCTCAGTTGGTTAAGCGACTGCCTTCGGCTCAGGTCATGATCCTGGAGTCCCTGGATCGAGTCCCGCATCGGGCTCCCTGCTCGGCAGGGAGTCTGCTTCTCCCTCTGACCCTCCTCCCTCTCATGCTCTCTGTCTCTCATTCTCTCTGTCTCAAATAAATAAATAAAATCTTTAAAAAAAAAAAAAATTAAACTACTTTAACTATACAAGATAGGTGTACTCATTTTTATGTAGTTTATGGTTTTAGTGATTTCCTCAAATCACAATCACTTGACACTCTAAAGTTAACTGAAAATCATTCATATGTGCACAAACATTTAGGATCATTCACAGTTCACATAGGAAATGTACAATGAAAGATTCTGCATAACTAGATGCAAAGCAGAAGTCTGAAATGAATAAAATTATATCATGGACTATACTTTTTACATTAGTAACCAGTTCAAAGAGCTAAGTAGCATATTCACAATAGATATAAAAATAAATGTTCAGTAAGAGTAAAGAGTTTCTTGAAAGAGACCCTATTTAGAGATGGAAATTATTTTATCTATTCTAGAACAACAGAGGGCAAAAAATCAAAAGCTGTTATGCTAACTCATGGCGAGCATTACTCCACCAATTTGTTTGATCTGTAAATACTGTAAGATATGAGTCAACATATGATCTACAGGGCTGTTAGACTTACTGCTTACTATGGTCTTCAATAGGATTAAGCCAATGGATTTTATCACAGGCACCTCAGCATTCATTTATTTCTTCATTAATCAAATATTACAATGAATGCTTATTGTGAGTCAGACGGTGCTGCCGATGCTACAGATAAGTGGTGAGCAAAAATAGTCTCTCAACTCATGGTTTCGTTGAGAGACAGATACTATCAAATTAATTCCCGAATGAGTGTTAAATTGGAACCATGATAAGTGTTGGGAAACATGGTGCACGTTGCTAAGAGAGATTAAGTAGGGAATTCCCTGGTTCTCTACCGTCCTGTCTCCCACACAGCACTCGTCAATACTGCTTACCAAAGGAGGAATTTGATAAACCGAAGTTTAAGGAATTTCTGAAAAACTGAGCCACTGAGGTCCTAAACCGGGTGAAAATATAAAGAGAAGTAGGACCGTTTCTAAATATGTGTTAACTTTGTTTCTCTTCTCTGATTCTCTTCCGCTGCTCTCTGATGTCTGCTGAAGGCCTTTTCAGGTTGAATGCACCCCTTCCTTCCTTTTCTTTACCCATATATTTTAGAAAGGACTCCTGCAGCCCACATCTTTAGGTGAAGATAGAGGGACCGAGCATTTTCTTTTCTAGGATTCTTGGATTCTTAACATCAAGCACTTCAACAGAGCAAAAATTGTGTTTGCTGGAAAACCCTCAGCCTCAGAACAGCAGGGCCTACCTGTTAAACTAGTATTTTTCCTGAAGCGGACCACAGGGCTAATCGGTTCCAAAGTCTGGGAAATAAGGAACCTGTGTGATCTCTCCCATTTTTCAGCTTTGATATGGGCTTAGGTTTTTTAAAAAATTACTCTGCCTGTGAATTGTGTGCACGTACGTGTATGTGTGGGTGTGTTTCTGTAATTAGACATTTGAAAACTATAAAAATCTTATACAGTTGGATTAAGTTAATCATTATTCAATGATTTATCCAAAGATAACATATTTGATATTGAAACTTCACTTTGGTAACAAGGTTTTCTTCCAAAATCTAATTTACAAATTTATGTTATTATTTTCAAAATATGCACTATTTATTATCCAATTTTAGGTATTTTTCATTTTCATTCAATTTATAGAAACTTTTTATCGTGTGATTACATTTCAGGCAACATATCTGTTAAGTAAAACCTCATGTACTAATGGTTTATACAGTGTAGAATCATAGACTTGCCAAAACTTTGTCCATAAGAAAGCTCATTTTGTCAGATATTGGGACAACTATTTCATATTCTTGCAGATTTATTGTAGAGGTTATAAATTATCAGTTCACAATAAAATATATTAGAATGAATTTAGGGGTTTTAATACCAATATTATTACAAAATCAGTTTTTCCAAGATGGTAAGCAATGTACAGTACTGATTTTTTTATAAAAAATTACAATTGTCATATTGTAAATATGGTCCTTGTCTTTCTTGTAACCTATTTTGTCAGTAAGCAGTTTATTAAATATAGTGTGTTTAGTTTCTAAACACACATAAAGAATTAAAAACTCTATTTAAAATAATAACATATAAAAAAACTTTACCAGACTTCTGAATAATTTCTACAAATGCTAAAAACACCCACGGAGATACTAAGCTTTAACAGTTGGAATTGCTGCCGATAACAAAACATACATTTGTATGTATGCTTTGAAAATGTAGTCTCCTAAATTCCAGTAGGACATTTTTCACTTCATTTATATGTTATCAGTGAGTAACATATAATCGCAAGGGGAAAAAACCCTGCTTTCCCATACGTTTCAAATGAGAGTATTATTATTATAATTCTAGAACACGACTTTGCCTTTTAAAAAGTCACTCTTCAAATTCTGTTTCTCCAGGGAACTATTCATTAATTAGTATATCCATAGTTCCCCGTACACACCACAATCTATACTTCTTCACCGTTGGATAAAGGATGTTCTTCTCTTTAGTGCTGTCTTACCCTTTAAGAACATAAGAGAGGATAGGGGCGCCTGGGTGGCTCAGTCGTTAAGCCTCTGCCTTCGGCTCAGGTCATGGTCCCAGGGTCCTGGGATCAAGCCCCGCATCAGGCTTCCTGCTCTGCAGGAAGCCTGCTTCTCCCTGTCCCGCTCCCCCTGCTTGTGTTCCTTCTCTCGCTGTCTCTCTATCAAATAAATAAATAAAATCTTAAAAAAAAAAAAAAGAACATAAGAGAGGATAGTATTCTGCGCCACTGAACAAAAGCTGCTCTCTTTAATACACTTAATGTAAGTGCATGATGTTTTTAACCTTTGTGACCTGTATTGTTTGATCAGTCCCCAAACTGCATTTGATACATGTGTTTTATTTTCAATTTTTATTTTGTTTGCACAACATTCTGCTAAACTTAATTTAGTCGACATCAGCAGCATTTCTAGATGTGGCTCTCTTTGGCTGCCTTTCAGTCTCATGGGCTATATAAAAAATACATAAATTATTAAGTTTAGCATCATTGAAAACATGTGCATCTATGTAAAAATGTCATACATTCAGTGGCTCCCATCTGTGGCTGTGGTAATACAAACCCATAAACGTGCACAATCTTGTATATTGATTCAAATAAACAAAATCCGGTTGGATGCATAACCTGATATTGTGGTTTGGGTAGGTACCATTTTATTTTGTCGAACATCAAATGGGAAGAGTAATAGAATACACATATTGTTTGGGTTAGCCGGCACTTCCTTGCTCTAACAAATGTGACCCACCCTTTAAAGTCAAATCACTAATTCAGTGTTTTGGATTGGTAACAACAGGACCTTTTCCACATTCCAACATCTGTCATCATTAGAAAGTAGGCTCTAGATGTATACATTTTATGGTAATAAAGTGTTTGCATTGTTTTTTTAATTGTTCCTAGGGTGACCTCTCTAGTATCATTGGTTAGGGAAGGGAAGAAATAAATGACAAAAAGAGAAAGATGTTATTTAACTTTAATCTGGTGAGAGTGAGATGATTGTTGCCCTATTAAATTCTTTTAATTTAACCTCTGTTTTTTATAATCACAATTTAAATGGTTATTTCTATGTGTAACCCTAAGTCAAGCAATCTAAGGACTGGTCAGACTATGCACATATACACATTTTCCTGATTCCTTTTTTGACCTGTTTCTATGAAAATAACCTAAACATCTTTTCTATAGAAAGAATAGGGAAAAATCAGTCTTTTCTCTAGCAAGTTTATTTTAAATTTCTATTTCATAGTTGATAATTTAAGAAAGGCTCCTTCAGTCTTATAACTTGCTATAGCTAAGGTCATATAAATATTTAGGATTGTTATCCAATTGGAGGAAATTCTACTAAGTTTCTTTTTTTTTCCCATATAAAAGCTATAAAGTTTCAGAACATTTCAGATTTTCTTTAACGGTGAAGAATCAGTGCTCTCCTTTGTCCTGCACTCATTAACTAGGGCCTTGAAAGGTGCCTGGACAAATCCCAGGGCTTTAAGCATAAGCTTTCTTACATTCATGTTACATCTATCTCTGTGAGGACCCTATGAAATAGATGTTATTGTTATTTGCATGCCAGAAATAAGGACGCGAGGGTTAGAAACATCAAGAGATGGCCCGCTAAGATCACAGATCAAGTGATCTGGAGCTTCTTGGGTTCAGGTCCAATTTGTTTAATCTGACATATGTACCTTTTTATTCTCCAGTTACCTACACTTCTTTAGCTCTAGTGCTGTGATTTCTATTTATTTCGAGGCCTTCAAAACTTAGAATAAACTAGCATTTATTTTTACTCTGTCTAGATATCACTAAGTAATAGTGCCATATGCCTGTTATCACACCAGACTAATACAGTCAGTCATTTATTCATCAAATATTTATTTGGTAACTGTCAAATGTTTACATACTCCTAGGCTCTGGAAAGATAAAGATGAGTGAGAAAGATGTGGTCCTTGCTCTCACACATCTTTTAATCTAGTGAAAATAAAGATGAGAGATTACAGACAAATGAGAAACTAAGGTACGTGTTCTGGGACACTTAATTCAATAGACAAGGAAGACCGATAGGTGGAAAAAGTCAATATCATAAAGAAGTGTAAGACTTAGCCAGTAAAATAGAGGGTAGATAAATCAGCGTGTTCCCACTCCCAGGGATCAATATGTGAGGACCCTTTTTCTTGTGGTGTTTGTTCGCCTGGGAATGTCCTTTGCCGAGAGGTGCTTAAGCAAACACCTATTTATTTGCCAAGGACCAGTAAATATGTTATCTCTTAAAAGGCCTTTTATGACCCTGCCAAGCTATTAGTTTCCTTGATGTAGGTGTTTTCTCATTTATATATGGAGAAAATAATTGCCTTTAATGAACTTTCAGCACAATGTTTGCTATAAAGCTGTCATTAAGTTATTGTTATCAGTTATTGCTACTACTCTGTGGTCTCACCATTTTGGGGATTCAATCGTAGCACTAATAGCCTCATATGCTTTAATAATAACCATTAGTTAGCTAATTATTTTGCCATTTATAGATTTGCCCACAAAACAGGAAGTCATTCTTGGGCATGACTGAGTACCTGAAGAGCGCCACCTGGGTAGGAGTTTCAAAGAAACAAAAATTGTTCATTTGAAATAAAAGAGTATTCAGTTATTCTTCTTTGAATGAGTCTCCTACATAAAAAGAAATGAAGACTTTTTGAAGGAATATATCCTTTAATTGGAAAAAAGAAGAGGTCTCTAGACTTCTCTGATTATACACCTTTTCGAGTGAAAACTACCTGAATACATCCCAACACATGTATATTTATTTATAAATAAGGTGCATTTATGAGTGTACTAACACTTTATGCACATTATAAACATTCATGAAATAGGAATTAGGAATAAAATAATTTTTTAAAAGTTTTTAAGAGATTTTATTTATTTGAGAGAAAGAGGGAGAGATAGCAAGCAAGCACCAGTGGGGGAAGGGAGCATGAGAAGCAAACTCCCTGCTGAGCAGGCAGCCTGATGTGGGACTCAATCCCAGGACCCCGGGATTACAACCTGAGCCGGAGGCAGATGCTTAACCGACTGAGCCACCCAGGCACCCCAGGAATAAAATAATTATCAAATAAAAAATATTTCCATGTACTTCCAGTATATCATTAACTCTCTTTGAGCTGACGCCATATTTTAAATCGTCTTAAATTTTTTGATCTTTTTATATGGTTTTTTGGCATATCTGATGACATCATCATTGATTTTTTACTTTATCATGCATGGTTCAAAGAATTTATACTTATGGAAGACAAGTCAGCTCTGCCTCTCTTTTGCTTTTATTTTTATTTTTTTTGTATTTCATTTGTGTTTGTATTTGTAGTATCATCTTCAGTCTGAGCCTTAACATGAGCTAAATTAACTCTCCATTTATTTTGAAGATTAACATTCATAAAATATGAAATATTATATTTCTGACATGACCAAGCCAGGATTGTGTATCTATCTGGAGATCAATGTCCTGGAATTATAATTACCAGCTATAATTTACGACTGTATAATAAGATTTTGAGGCAGTTTTTATCACTTAGGAGGGTTTCTTAAAATATGGAAATTCCCAGGTCCCAACTACCATAGATTTGATTCAATAGATTAAACTCAATTTTAATGTACTCCCCGAGTGATTCTAAAACATACTTGAAATTGAGAAGTAGAGGATATAAATTCCAGAATTGTCTGTGCACTTAAAAAAAATCTCCCTCTTTCTTAATCATGGCTAATTGTAGAACTGTTAAGTAGAATACGGCCCATGTTTACATTCTGAGTGGTAGCAAGTGGCTTACAGCTTATAAGCCCACATCCTCTATAAACCCAGGCTTATGTGGTGAAGAATCCTAGGGGAAGGAGTTTGTAGGGCCAGCTGCCAGAGAAAAATACTGTAGATTTTTTTCCAGAGTCCAGAAAGAAAAGGAAAAGAAGAAAAATCTAGGAGCCCTGTGGGGCGTGAAGTGATTCCTATTAATGAGTGGCAGAAGTGGTTATGTTTGCTTCTCTGACAATGTCCTCAATGAATTAGAGCTTGGAGTGTGCACTGATCATATTTTATTTGTGTTTATATTTCAAGTGCTTTATTCATACATGGTACATGTTAATAGTAATTTAAGATGGAGGACATTTTGGTTTGCTCAGCAATGTGCTACTAATTCTGTAGTTATTCTCTATCACACGGTAATTATACGTGAGTTTGATTTCTCTCATAGATGCAGTATATCTAGGAAAAGTAGTTAGATAGTTACATTTAAATATTTATTTTTAAGGAAGATTCCTAATTCAAGTATGCAGAGTCATAACTCTTGCACCCAAATACAGCATGTACTCACAGGAAAACTTCCAGAATGTAGAAGTCTTTCAATGATGTGAGTATAATCAAAATATATGCTTATTATTGGAGATACAGTAATACTGGTAGAAGATTTGCATAATTCTGTAAGTATACATGCAGGTCTCATCATATCACACCTAGCAATATGGTTTAACCATCTCAAAAGAAATAGATAGAAATTACTATAAATAAATAAAAATAAATATTGTAATAAGTATAAATTATTGTTAATATTTTTAAAGGTTTTATTTATTTATTTGACACACAGAGAGAGAGCACAAGCAGGGGGGAGAGGCAGGCAGAAGGAAAGGGAGAAGAGGATCCCTGCTGAGCAGAGAGCCTGACACAAGGCTCCATCCTCGGACAGAGGCAGGCGCTTAACTGACTGAGCCACGCAGGCACCCCAATAAATACAAATTATTGAATGAGCAAGTATTTGTATAGAAATAAACACCACATATAAAGTCTCCCATAATTGGCTCTTAAGATTTTCATCAATATTATTCCAATTTCGTCAATAGGAAATTTCAGATCAGCAAGGCTTAACTGTGCACTCTGATATATCATTAGCAAATTATCATTAAACTCCTCCACAATATATTTGTTTGCTTCTGACTTTAATAATACAAAATCAGTACTTTATTTGATTTTTTTTAGTACTTTATTTTTTAAATTTACTTTATGTCCTCTTTTTCTTTCAGGTATTATATTCTTTTTTTTTTTTTAAGGTTTTATTTTTTTGAGAGAGTGAGCAAGAGAGAGAGAGCACAAGCAGGGGCAGAGGGAGAAGCAGACTCCCCGCTGAGCAGGGAGCCTGATGCGGGGCTCGATCCCAGGACTCCGGGATCGTGACCAGAGCCAAAGGCAGACACTTAACCGATTGAGCCACCCAGACGCCCCTCAGGTGTTATATTCTTTATATTAACAATTGGTAATATATCCTAGATGTTCTGAGTCAGATCTGAACACTGTGTGTCGTGCCTCCCCTATGTACCTAAACAATTCACTTTTCTACTGACACTTTGGTTTCTTAGGCTATATCAATAAGTAACCTAGAAATATTTTGATAAGAATAAATATGAGTGACGGATTCAGAGTCTTTTTAAATTTTTTTTTCTCTCCAGGAAAAGTTCTATTAATAAATTTATGTTCAATTTATCATTTTGTTATTTCTGGCCACAATTTCTCCCCAAAGAGAAAAGAAAAATGTTTATTGGTACTGTCTTCCTTCATTTTGATTCACATTTTATAAATGGCTCAAGTCATTAATTTATATGATTGAGTCATATGATTATTGGAAGAAAAAATATTCATGGTTTCTGATTCAAAAAACGTGAGGTTTTATCTCAGTTCTTTACCCTGACTACTGTGCAACTTTGGGCAACTCATTTAACCTCTCTGGGTTTTAGTTTTCTTGTGTATAAAATTAGGACAACAGTAACACCGCCTTATCTGCATTATCTATTGGTAGAAGGGACTAAATAGATAATAGATATACATGGACTTTGTAATGCTTAAAGATGACTACAGATTTAAAACTAGTGCTTCACTTTTGCCTGAAAAAGATACAATGCTGTTTGAAAGACAACTATTGAGATGGTGTTTACACAGGATGAAAGGATCTCTCTGGTTCTTTGATCCGAATATAGTGATCATTTAAACCCATGGTACAATCAGTTGGTTCAGGTCAGAGGGGCCAGGACCTGATTATAGAGAATCACGTTGCACAAACTGTAGGACAAAGAATTCAACAGAAAACTGCATCAGAGCAGTAAAGAAGTCGAAGCAGCAAACTGCACTTTTTTTATATGTAAGGGTCAGGGTCAGGTAAAAAAGCAATGGGGAAGTCCAGAAGGCCTTGGCCTGCGGTCTTTTCGAGAAGACCTGTGCTCCAATATTGTGACCCTAGCTGAGAAACAGGCAGAATTAGCATGGGGCCCACTGAACCATTAGAAAAGACATGATAAGTCCGCATTTAAACTGTCCTTTGTTCCACCAGCCGATTTCATTTTGGGAAGAGAGCAAACTATGGGTAAAAAGCAACTTAAAAAAAATGTGATTAAAATGCAAAAAAACATGGAAAAGGAGACAAAAGAGAAAGTTAGATAACAGTCCATTGTTTGAAGTAGCACCCTCACTTTGCAGCTGAGAAAACCAGGCCTTGAGAAGGTAGGTCATACGCCATGGTCCGCACGGACTCGGATCTGAATATAGTCCTGTCTGGTGTCAAACCCTGTGTTCTTGAACCCTACATCATCAACTACAAGATGATTGTGAAGATGTTCTCACTTGGTGGTCCCCAATAACAGTTTATTATGCTTAGTGCTCTCAAAATATAAGTGAATGTAAAACAGATAGCTGAGTATGCAATAGCTCACTTTTCTCGTATTGTCATCACTCACATGAAATGTATACACAAACACACACAGACAAATAAGATGTCTCATGGAAAATGTCCAAGAAGGTTATGGGTATCTTTAGGAGAGAGCAGGAGGGAACATCTATATTAAAATAAACTTCGTAATCAGTATTATAAATAACACCAAAAGAGCGAAGGAATAATAGCATTGACTTAAATGTCAAATTCTCTTTTCATAAAACCCACCTTCTATCATTAAAGAATTCCAACCTGGATTATTTTGTGCCACTCAGATTCATCACATGTAGGTTAACAGTCATCAAACAAGTCTTTCCTGAAGGCAAGACACGGAGGCAAACATAATAATCACTGCAGATAATAAGACTGCCCAAGGTTGCAGCGAGGTTTAGAAATCCCCAAATTTAACTGTCTGTTCTCAAGATGCGTCCATTACCAGTCCAGTTATCCTAATGTGTATTCTCATTTATAGAATACACACGCCTAAGACTCAAACAAAACAAAACAAAAAAACAACACACATCTGAAAGTCTTTATCTCTCAAATTTATTTTGCTACCGCTTTCACCCCCTGAGAAACTAAACATTTCCTGGTGTTTAGTCTTTGGACAGTGAGTTGACATTTTATTTAAACAAAGTCCTTTTCTAAGTAGCGAGAGATACAATTGGAATTTTGTATTTCAATGTCAAATTACTTTAATGGAAAAAACTACCTAAGGTGGGTGTTGGCAGATAGATAGGTAGAAACTAATAATTCCAGTGCAATACACATATTAATTAAAAAAAAAAAAACCTCCCTCTCTCTCTCTCCTCTCTCTGTCACACACGTGAGTGTGGCGTGTGTGTGTATCTACTAATGGCTAAATGTTTAAATTGACATATCATTTTCCATTTTTTGTTAAAGATGAATTCAGGTGATTCACTTTTTTGTATCTGGAGGATCCGAGATGTTATAAGGCTAGAGGCAGAATTAAATGATGCTTCAGAGCTTAATTTGAGAAAATTTTCATCTTCCCACCCTTGACTAGTCACGGTATAAGCATCCCTTCTGTCTCTCAGAAAGAAAGGCATTGCACTGTATTTCAGTCTCTAGTGGAGCTCCTGCGCTGGGAGTACATCATCCAGGAGGAATGTGACTCTGACCTTGGGGCTAGGAGCTAACTATAAATTTGCACTTCTGTTGCCTCTGCCACATTGTTCACAGAGAGTTTCCTGATACTACAATGATAAGTGAGGAAAGGGTTGGCAACAATGTCATGGTCTCTTAAAAATTATTTATGAGTCAACAGATTTTTGCCTAACTTCTTGATAACACTTTATAAAGGAAGTTTTATAGAGACAGTTTGTTTATGCCCTTTACATAGAAGCACACTAGTGATATTGTTTTCTATTTCTATAAAATGTATGCAAACTGGACTGTTGATAGAATTGCTGAATATTAGGGCTTAATGGAAATCTAGAGATAATTTTGCCTTTGTTTTTACCTTATCGGTGAGGCAACTGAAGTCCAGAGAATTTAAATAACTTTGCTGAATACCTTCCACCGTCTAGAATTAGAGCAAACCCTGGAGGACTGTCAGTGCTGGGTTCTTTACTCGAAGACACACTTCTCAGATACATTAGTGCACCTTGTAACTTAAAGCGCCTGACTTCATGCGTTAGTGGAAATACGGAATGGGAATATTCTAGCTGAAAGTAATTACAGAGTTCATCTAGTGGAATTTCTTCTTTTGCAAATAAGCAAACAAGCCCACCAAACTTGCGTCAAGTAAGAGCATACTTGCCTACAGCAAGAACGATAGATGTGGATCTGGAATCTGCATGTTTTAACTACTAGTCTGGTGTTATGATAGCATAGCTGAGTATATCATTTTGTCCACACACTAGCGAAGTCCAGTTACATCTATGCTCATCCCTTTTCCTCTTTTTTTCCTGTGCTCTATTTTTTCCTTTGCTCAAAATCACTGTTTTTGAGTATTATAAAGAACTCTATTGTTACAGAAATGATAATTTCTTAAATAATCCCCAAATATCCGTGCCTTAATACAGAAAGTAGGAGTAGCAGCAACAACACCTACATTTGTATGTGAATCTTTGTAAGCCGGACTGCTGTAGGGAATATAGAAGGCAAGGTGAAAGAGGCTCTTTATTCTCTGCAGATGGGAGGGGGAGACATGAAAGCTTCCCGTGGTCAAACTGTAAGATCGCAGATATCAGAACCATCTCACTCTAACATGATTTACTGTTGGTGCGGGGCAACACTTCACAAACAGACCTCATGTTTTTGAGAGATGCACAGCATCCTACTTGAAAATTTCATGGTTACAATTCATAACATAGAGAAGTGCTTACAAAATTGAGCTTATCATAATTCAAAAGCAGTAATTCAGGAGAATGTTTATGTTACTAAAAGTTCAAAGACATACAATGTACGTTAGAGAAAATAATGGTTTACATCTCACCTGATGCTTACTGAGTGTTTTCCAAATTTAGAGCAAAAGAAGAAGGGAAATGATACAATATTGTTTTGGTCTGTTGAAGCGCCTTCGTATTCTGGATCTAACATAAAGAGGGTGTACCTACTTTCAGGAAGTCACACTCTTTTGTATGTAAGTTATAACAGCATCCTTAACTCCTCTTGATAATGTGTTGTTGTTTATAACACAAACACCTAAACCAATTTATAGAAACTAAATGGTACAGAATGTAGCTACTAATGTTGAAATTGTCTGTGTTCACAAGAAACATTAAAATAAAAAAATATATTTTCCTGTAATTTGTCATCACCCCCCTACTTAGTAAGCATTAAATTAATATTCAAATTAATCTACTTGGTCATACAAAAAATTTAGGATGTACTGTGATTCAAATTGGTCTAGATAGGTAGAATAACATTTTTCTAGTAATCACAGTTTTTTTATGCTAGAAATCAGGATCCAGAATTTTTATTTCTTTGGTTTTATTGCAATGGCTAAAGCGAGATATCAATTTGCTAAGTTGTCCACTGTGTACCTACGGCTCAAACTAATACATGTCACAATTTCTTTTCTTTTCTTTTCTTTTTTAAGATTTTATTTATTTGAGAGAGCGAGAGCGAGAGCCAGAGAGCACGAGTGCAGTGAGAGAGCACAAGCAGGGCGAAGGGCAGAGGGAGAAGCTCAGCGGGGAGTCCGATGTGGGGCTCCAGTCTCAGGACTCCAGGATCATGACCTGAGCCAAAGGCAGATGCTTAACGACTGAACCACCCTGGAGCCTCATTTGCCACAATTTCTTGTGCAGAGAATTTTATATATGCTCAGAGATAAAGTTTCTCCCTTTACTTTCCCTAAGTTTTCTTATTTTTAAAGGTAAAATTCAAAGGATTCACTTAGTGCTTAGTTTAATTTTAATCTTTTCCAAGACTTAAATCACTCAGCATATAAATTGAGGTGTTCTAGGATGCTTTTTCAGATGTCTTTTTGGATAATTATAAATAAGAAGAGAGGGCACTTATGTACTTAGCTAGAAAGAATATTAACGTATACTATCTTTATTTAAAGAAAAGAAATAAAATTTTCTCTTTGAGCCTGGAATAAGATAGAGTTAATAAATATTTGTTGCAGAAATGGAGAAAGAAAATGAACAAAAAGATTATTTGGAGAAAAACAACAAAAAACCAATCCTAACCCCAGAACATAATGATATTTTAATCTATACCCAATCAGACCTTTTCCTATATACATATGCACAAATATATAGATACATTCATTTGTTTTTTAAATATAAAATCATGTTCATGTATACTGGCATATACGAGGTTTTCACTCAAAAAGACAAAAAGCAGTTATCAATATCCCAAATTGTTTTTAAGATCATATGATATCCCATTTTATGACTGGGAAATAATTATTCATCAGTCTTGTATTGTTGGACAATACAAAAACAAGAAAATGGCTTTCTAAATAACCAATCATAGATTTTCCCACAAGTATCCAGATACCTTCACTGTAAAAGAAGTTTTATATTAAACATATATGTACATATATGTAATGATATTAAACATTTATATACAGTGATGTTAAACATATATATATAGAAAGAGAGAAAGAGATTAAAAGAGAGAGAGTTAAAATTTAAGGCCATTGAGGATTTCCTGCCGTTGTATTATTTAGGGTCATCTAATGATCTTTCACCCTGTAATGTTAATAAATATTGAGTGGAATAAATCCAGTAAACAGTTATTCCCCAAAAACTGAGATGTCTGTCTTCTCTGGTGGTATTTTAAAATCCAAGCTTCATTTGGATAAATACAAAAATCTCACTTTTTCCTCCTCACCGCAGGATCTTAACCTTATCCAAGAAGATTTTGTCTGGCTTCATTTTGACTAGTTTGTATCTTGAAAACAATATATTTATTTCCTACTCCAAGTACAGAGTTATATATTGGCTATGGTTTTCAAACCACGGAATCTGTGGCGTTTCCTTTTTGAGAATGGCCACTGTCGATTTTCCAGTGGAAAAAGAGCAAGCTGTGTTCTTATGCTTTGTGAGTCTTTCTCTTCCCTCTTCTCCTTTCCCTTTCCCCTTCCATCTCCTCTTCCTGAGCAATTCTGCCTTTAGGTGGGGCAGAGCACAATAAGCACCTTGGGGTGGGCCTGGTGAGCAATGTTAGTAATCAAAGCAGGATGAGGAAGTCATCCCTATGGAAAGGGTGGGATAGAAAAAGGTGTGGGACATCCCTGTGGAGGGTTGGCCTGCTGTGGGGTTTCAGAGTCGAAGGAGGGTGGGAGGATATCTATATGTGGCGTGGATGAGTGTGAGATATTAAACCCTGAATGAGGTGAAGGTGGTGTTTATCCTAGTGCAAGAGTTGCTAAACAGGGTGTCCACACAGGGGATGGGGGCTGTGGTAGTGAGAGATTGGTTAGTATAGAGGGTGAATGAAATGTTAATAAATTAAAAATAATGGGACCTATGTTTCTCACTGTCCAAGAAGGAAGTTAAAATATGGAAAGGGAGAAAACTAGAATGGACCTTGGGATGTGAGTGGAAGTGGGGTGCGAACTCATGGATTCCAGTAACTATAGATGTAGAAATAAATTTAAATGCAAATATGTGGGATGCCTGGGTACCTCAGTCAGTTAAGTGTCCGCCTTTGGCTCAGGCCATGATCCCAGGGTCCTGGGATTGAGTTCCACATTAGGGCTCCTTGCTCAGTGGGGAGGCTGCCTCTCCCTCTGCTTTCCCTGCTTGTGCTAGCTTGCTCTCTCTCTCTGACAAATAAATAAAATAATAAATGCAAATATGTAATATATGTACATATAAATGTAATTATGGCTATAATGACTATAAGTACGTAAATATCAATGTAGTTTAAATGTATACAGTATTTATTCATACACATACTGTATCTTCTCATGAACAAGGCCTTGAAACAGTAAGCTAGCTTGCATCTTCCATAATACAGGAAACTGAAGTCTGACAGCAGATGTTTTAGACTTCTCATTCCCTTGTTGATCTGGATAATTCTCATGGGTCTTTTAAAACCATTCCAAGCCTCACCCTCTCTGGGAGACTTCTCTGATATTCTCTAGACTGTCAGCTGTCTATTTCCATGCTCCCTGGGCCTGCTTCTATCAGAGCATCTATTGCTTTGCTTATTCTGTCCATTTCTTCTCGATCCCACACCACTGTGCTCCTCCCTTGTTTATTTTCTAACCAGAGCTAATGTAGAATAGACACTCATCAGAGTTTGTTCATCACAAATTTGAGGGTGTATGAGAGAAAGAACACATTTCAGGTGAAAGAACACAAGCTTTGATACTCATAAAAACTTGGTTAGCATCTTTATGCTGTAACTTACTGGTTTTGGAAACTTGGATGCATTTCCTAATTTCTCTGAGCCTGAGTTTCTTCATCTGTGAAATTTCAATAATAATACTTCTCTTATCTTGCAATGCGTGCTTTTTATTTTCAGGGATGTAGAAGAGTAAGTATATAATAAATAGATATATGAAATTTATTTCTAAATGTTAATTGAGTGTTATGTGAGTAATGATTTCTATTCCATACTGGTTTCTTTTTATAAGATTTTTTTTTTTTATTTGAGACAGAATGAGAGAGAGAGAGAGAGCACATGAGAGGGGGGAGGGTCAGAGGGAGAAGCAGGCTCCCTGCCGAGCAGGGAGCCCGATACGGGACTCGATCCAGGGACTCGATCCAGGGACTCCAGGATCATGACCTGAGCTGAAGGCAGTCGCTTAACCAACTGAGCCACCTAGGCGCCCTCCATACTGGTTTCTATTCCATGCATGAAATAATAACTTGCTTATGAATAGACATTCAATGAAATGGTGGCTGGTTGACTATAGACACACATTAAAAAATTCTCCCTTTACACTGTGGCGTTATTTTCATTTACTCTTCTCATATTTTGAGAAATATCTCATTTCTTAGTTTTTATAAGCACTCTTTGGAGTATGAGTATCTTTCTAAAAAGGTAAGTATTTTCTAAGAAAGAAAGTGAAACATTCTGTGAATTATATTTCTCAAGACATGAATCTGTTTTTCACCCTTTATGTGATCTTTATATATACACACGTACTTTTTACTTGAAAATGCATTGAATTGGCTATCAACAAGTCATATCTAGCCAAATGGAAAGTGTAAAAGCTGTTCTAGATAACTATCAGCATTTTTGATTTAGATAATTATTCCCTCTAATTAACTGAAAATTGTGATAACAACATCAGTTGTCTAAGTCGGCTCGGGCTGTCATAGGAAAATACAAAACCCTGGGTTGCTTAAACAACAGAAATTTATTTTCTCACAGTGCTGGTGGCTGAGGAATTCTGAGATCAAGGTGTCAGCAAGGCTGTTTTCTGGTGAAGGCACACTTCCTTGATTGTAGATGGTCACCTTCTTGCTATGTCCACATATGGCCTTTCTTCAGTCTGTGTGGGAGGAGAGAAAGCAAACAAACTTCTAGTGTCTCTTCTTGTAAGGATACTAATCCTGTTGGAACAGGGTCCCACCCTTATGACCTCTTTGAATCTCAGTTACTTTAGAGGCTCCATCTCCAAATAAAGCTAGCTTAGTGTTTAGGTCTTCAACATATGAATTTTAGAGGGGGGACAAATTCAGTCTGTAACATCAGTATTAATAGGAATTAAACTATTCTTTAGTTGTGCTTATTAAAAAAAATCTATCAATCTCAGAAATTTGCAGGCAATGGATTGAATAAATCTGATATATGGACATCTTTAGTCAAATTTATTTTCACAGCCAGTATTTGCCAAAGATTTTATTTCTAAAAATTTATCTGACTAATGTATTCTAAGAAGTTATAATGATACATATGTTCAAGGATTTCCATTTCAGCATCAAAGTAATAAGAAAAGACTGGAAGCAACTTAAAGGTTTATTTTTGACTAAATGATTATGTAAGTTTTAATATGTCAATATGTTGGAATAATATGTAGCTGTTCAAAAGAATGTGGGAGATCTGTATGTATTGGTATGGAAATATGGCTAATTTATATTTTTACTGCAAACAACATAGTTGGGGAGAGTTATTTGTTGAAAACAAATGATGTATATATGTACAGTGGCAATACTAAATATTAGCAAGAAAATGTATGTAAATAAAATAAATATCTTAGAAGGAGACCCTGGAAGGAAGGAGTTAAGTGAGCGATATTTTGCTTTTTAGCCTATATTCTTCTTTAATTTTTAAGTAATGTTTACCATGAGTATATATTACCTTTCAAATATTTTTTCAAAAGATTTTCTATAACTGGCTAGAATGAGTAAATAGAAGGGAGTGGGCCTTGAGGCCTATTCTATAAAACGTACTCTATTCAGTGGCTTATTTAGGTCAAACACACAGCTCTATTATTAAACACATATTTAATAACTACTTCTTTTTTTATAGTATATTACTTTTTAAAAATTGTTTATTGTTATGTTAATCACCATACATTACATCATTAGTTTTTGATGTAGTGTTCCATGATTCATTGTTTGCGTATAACACCCAGTGCTCCATGCAGAACGTGCCCTCTTTAATACTCATCACCAGACTAACCCATCCCCCCACACCCCTTAGGACCCTCAGTTTGTTTTTCAGAGCCCGTCATCGCTCATGGTTCGTCTCCCCCTCTGATTCCCCCCCTTCATTCTTCTAAAAGATAGAGCTGTGAAGTTATCCTAAGATTTGTAAAATAAAAAAAAATTGTAAAAAACAAGCATACTATTAAGGTCACAGAGAAATATTGATAAGCAATGCATTTATGTTACATCAAATTTCTCAGTGTAGATTGAGTCTTGAATTTTACTAGAGCACGTTGCATCAGCATATTTTGAGCCCTGGATGTTAGCATGTGTTTTTAAACAAGCAAAAATGGATTTATGATTTTATGCTGCAAACATAATTTCTTAGGAAATATATTAACAATATTGCCTTAAAAGTTTTACTTACTATACTATACAAATGTAATACATATACAAAACTATAAAAATAGGTTTGTGAAACTTCCACATTGCACTAATTTTGATTTAAAAGTCGGAGAAATTTTCTTTAAATTACATTTCTCTTTTACCAATTCATCATTAAATTGTCAAAATCCTGGGCACCTGGGTGGCTCAGTTGGTTAAGCGTCTGCCTTTGGCTCAGGTCATGATCTCAGGGTCCTGGGATCAAGCCCCACATTGGGCTCCCTGCTCAGCAGAGAGTCTGCTTCTCCCTCTCCCTCAGCCCCTTCCCCTGCTTACTCTCTCTCTCTCTCTCTCTCAAATAAATAAAATCTTTTAAAAAATTTGTCAAAATCCTTATTTAGCCCTTCCCCATCAAATACCCATATTTTTCTACAAGCATTAATAATACATTTCCCTACAGTATTAACTCCATTTAAAATTCCATGGTTTTCATGTTTTATTCACTCTCTTCTGTAAATATTCTTTCTCAGCTTGAATTTGAATTTACATGACAGTCTATTAAACATAAAGTTGTTTTTTTTTTTTTGAGGAATGAGCTCAGGATCAGGAGTTCAGTTTCGAAAAAATCTAAGATATACCCATTCTATTCTTTTTTTAAAAATTTTTTTAGGTTTGACAAATTAAAACAGCTACTTCATGTTGCAGGTGAAAATTGTAATCACTGGGAATTTTTTCAACTTCAACCCAGAGACAGTTCAGTACCCTTATTTTTATAGAATTAGTTCACATTCTCCTGTCTCTCCCCTAATATGGAATGCGTCACGAATTTACAGGTCATCCTTGCACAGAGGATCATGCTAGCCTTCTCTGTATCATTTCTTTTTTTCTTTTTTTTTTAAGTGTATGTGCTGCTGAAGCGAGCACTCACATTCTTATTAAATGACACACTTGTATCCTTGGTGACCTCTCTCTCGTTACTTAAAGATGGAATTAAACTATAAATGATAGCAAATATTCCTTCAGTTTCTGTGGTTGTGGAAGAACACCACATAGCATATTTGCAGGCTTTGTGGTATAGTTTTGGTATCAAAAACGATTTTGAGCTCATAGTTTGCTTTGATGAAATGACTACACGAAGGGAAAGGCAGTTTTCCAGTTTTCACATTAAAAGCCTAAGATACTGATTTTTTTTTCCTGTTCCTATCCAAGAGAAATCTTTGTGCCATAATCCAAAGATTTGCATCAAATTAGTTAGTCTTGTTTAAAGGAAAGGTTGAACAAAATCTCTTTTTTAGTATAGAAATATTATAGATGGCAAGTGCAGATGTTTTCAGAGTGCATGCCATATCGCCTTTTATTGAGTTTATATTGTGGAAATTTATGGTACTGTAAAGATTTATCTAGACATCAGTAAGTAACTGATCGTAAATGAGAAAACCTTATAGTTCCTTATGAGGCCTGTGCATTAAGCACAATGACCTTTGTGTTCTTTCAAATAAAAATAAAATATAATCATAAAAACAATAATTGAGATCCTTTCTTACAGTCCATTTTTTTGAAAAATGATATCGAGCTAATTGACTCTTTATCCTTTGTATTTATCTTTTACTGCAAAGCATTTATCCTGCTGGAAAATATTGTTTTAAAATTGTAAGTGTTCTGTCTATAAAGTGTGAGGATTAGGGCTGAAAACGTTGAACAGGATAAAAATATTCATATCACTATCTTTGAAGCATTGTCAATTTATATGACATATAATTTGAAACATATGTAGTATCTGTATGAATACATGTAAAGTCTACAGATAAAAACTTTGTATTTTTTAGCAGAAAACAAACATACGATGATTTCATAAATTAGAGTTGTGTACCATTTTGTAGTGAAGAAATTTTAAAGTAAGACCTCATTACTTGTAAGTGCAATCTCCCTCGGATTCTTTGTACAATAATACAAAAATCTTCCATTTGCTTGTGATCATTAATATAGTTTTCCAAGACAAATCACATTAAAAATAATGATTAACATTGGCAATAAATATGTGAATCAAATAATTTATAAGTTAAGAAATTGTTCTTGTCCACCTTGTTAATTTTCCTATAATCAACTTGGCATAGAGACATAGGAAACCATTAGTTTCTAAATTTTTATTTTATGTATTAAATTTGTAGTAGGCACAATGTTTTACTGTACTTTTTATATATTTAGTACAGGACAAACTAAATGGAGTCAGTGTCTTGTGACCTATTTGTTTATAATGTTGGTAATCCTTGAGGACCCCCGAATTGTCCAGTTTCTACAAAGCTTCATAACATAGTGGCCATAATATACTCTGTGAGTTTTCCATAATGTAAAAAAAACAAAACAAAACAAAAAAAAACACCTGGACTTGTTTCAATGTTTTGGGTTTTGTTTTTAATTTCATTTACTCCTAAATAAAATGAAACCTCGATTTTTCAACTTCTCTTTATAAACTGCATTTCTTATCTCCATTGTATTTATTTGTTTTCTTATCCAAGCATTGTTCACTATAAAAATGAGGAAATGTTTGGTTATAAAATAGAGCCTCTCTATTTTTAATAGAAAGAAAATATTTGTTGTCATATTTTAGAAATCCTGAAATTACATATAATCTTAAACCTTCAGAAGATAAACATCTGTTAAAAAAAACACATTAATTTGTGAGATAATCCTTTTGTCTTAGAGATTTCACTCTCAGAGTATGCACAATACTTTTCAAAATATGCTTGAAATACTGCACTGCTCAATAAGTGTCTTGATTCATTGTTAATTTAATTTTTTTTTTTAATTTAAGTAAACTCTATGTCCAACGTGAGGCTTGAACTCATGGAGACCAAGAGTCGCATGCTCCTCCGACTGAGCCAGCCAGGCACCTCAATTCATTGCTAATTTTAAAAATGTCTTCCAATAACTGGATATTTTGGTTCAATAAAATCATATGAAAATATTTCCCACATTTAATAAGAACATTCGATGGAAATAAGATTTACTCCATTGGATCTTGTCCACAAAAATAGTCATTATTTTTAATAAAACAATTATTTGTAATAAAAAGCATTATTGCTGAACTCCAAATATTGCACATTCTTGTTTGGTAATACATGTCTAATATGAGCATATCTTTAAGTGTCTTTGATGAAAAATCAAAATAAAGTGAGTAAAATTTTATAGTTCTATTTTCTCCTGCTAGCATTTCAAATGGAACACTGGAAATAATACAAAAACTCTTCCAATAACAGAATTTTACATATTTAACATATTTAGGACTTCCCCTCTAACCTGTCTCATCAAGCCTATTTCTAAATCTTTTAGTCCCTTACTCCTTTTGATCAATCTTTCCCAACTACGTACCTTTCCAGCCTACTACTTATTTTCAAGCCCATCCTTTGGATCCCGATTTTAAATATAAGCAAGCTCCAGTGTACATTTCCTTTCCAAACAGAACAAAACGACAAAACAAACCTCTTAACTGCTTTAAATAAAGCCTAGTTATCTTGAGTGGCAAAACTGGGACATCTTCTGTTTCTGTAGTTCGTTTATTGACATCCAATCAGTATATTTTTCTCTTCCCACCACCACCTGCAGACCATTGTACACAGCTTCGACTCTCCATCTATATCTGTGCATCTTAACCAGTGCCCTTCTTTTCACATTGCTTACTCCTTTCATTCTCTTAAACCTATTTTTGCCACTGTGAGGCTCCTCTGTGTCTCATTCGGTCTCTCTTCAGTAAACTTTTTACTCCTTTAGCAGAATCACATGCCTCTACTATGGCCAGCAATTTCAACAATGATATTGCTCAAACTCTAAAAATCCCTTATTTCCTTCACTTACTTTACCAAAATCAAGACCTAGGGTATCTCTACACAACATTTTCTGTGCCATTAGTTTTGGGTTGCTCTTTGGGCTCAATGAACATGTGTGGAATCAATCCTACAAGGATCCTCGATTGTGAAGATCTACCGAATTACCAAGAATGTTGCAGATCACTTGTATATTCTGTAATTATGCCCCACCCTTTGCCACGCTGTCAACATATCTCATTACCTACACTGTAGAAACTGAAGTAGTCCGATGTGAGGTGTTTTAATATCTCTCCTCCTCGATAACCATTTGCTAGTTTTTCTTATTAAGATTAAAGTCCCATTAATGTGCCGGGTCCCCCTTTGCTCATTTAATTTGAATTTAATTCATAAATGATCACACTTCTTCCAGGTATTCAGATCTTCTCTCTTTGCTTTTCATGCATGCTTAATCCACCCCTACATTAAAATGGCTTCCTTCAAACCTTCTACTTTCTCAGGTAGTCATTAAACCACTCATCTTCCTCTCAATGTCAAAGGGCACAAAGGAGTAATCCCTACTTGCCTCTTGAATTTTCCTATCCCCACTCAGCTTTCCTTTCATCTCCTGTTGCCCATTGCAACAATCTCAATAAGAACACCAGCTTCCCCCTCATAGTGTGTTTTGGTCTCAGGCTTTGAGCACTTTGAGCTCAGTTCCTGTGATATTTTACACCTTCCCCTCAATGAGGAGTGTTCTTTCATTGATATATTGGTTGTTGCTCTTATAAATCTTTTCTAATTCTCTCACTGTGACTTTTTTTTTTCTTTCGTGCCTTCATAGGTTTCTTTCCTTTCTCTGCCCAAATGTACACATTCCCAGGATTCTATCCCCTGCTTTTTCTCTTTTTCTCTCCAACCCTTTTACTAAGTTATAATATTTACTCCATTGTCTATATCCATCACTTCTGTGTAGATTTGTTCCAAATACATTTCCAGGCCAACTTCTCTCCTAAACTCCGGAAATGTATTTCCAAATGGCTGCTAGAATTATCCGTCTTGGTGTGTTGTGAGTCCTGAGAACTCAAACTCTATAATTCCAAGTTAATCATTAATTTCCATTTTTGTTTTTTAAAAAATACTAAAAGTTTCCTAAATATTTAAGACTTGTACTCTCCATCATTGAATTCTTTCAACCCTCACATCAAAACTAGCAGTAAAGTCCCCTGGTATCACTCTTCACTGAGTTTCCAATGTCACAAGATAATATGTTGAAATTTTATTTTTTATACTTTTTCTGTCTCTTATTTTATTACATATGATCCTTCCTCAAGTTATTCAGAGGCTTCACACTGGGCTGAGGGAAAAGTGGCACTATTAACGCAGAGTAAAAAGAGGAAAAACAAAATTCCTCTTTTTCTTAAAAAATGAGGTCTCTGTGTATCAAAAGGAACAGTAGAAGAAAACAGAAAATAGATTAGAAAATAGTTGATTTAGGAGGCGCCTGGGTGGTGCAGTTGGTTAAGCATCCAACCCTTGGTCTTACTCACAGGGAGCCCCGTGTCAAGCTCTGTGCTCAGCGAGGAGTCCACTTAGGATTCTCTCTGTCCCTCTCCCTCTATCCCTCCCCCCCGACTCTCTTTCTCTAAAATAAACAGATCTTAAAAAAAGAAAAAGAAATAGAAAATAGTCAAATTGGAAAGAAAATGAAGATTCTTCCACTCCACCTGGTGGACTAGGAAATGATTAGAAGATTATGTGGCCTGGGTTAGGCAAGAAGAATAGAGATGGGAATATGACCTACAAGAAGGATTGTCAGAACAAGAGAAGGGAGCAGTGGGCACTGTGAAGGGAAGTAGGGTAGCATCAGACACTGTCCCTCATACTCAGTACTGGTGAATCATGTGGAAGCTAGGACAATATCTGCTGAACACATGTCACTGCTTGTAACCTCAGCAAGGTTAGTTGTGGAGTATGAGCTCAAATCACCATCACATCATCCAGCAGAGCAACCAACCACGCAAACACTTGGCTAACCCTCATCTGAATTTTCCTTTTTTTCCTAATGACTCAGGATATTTCTAAGAACCTCTAACAAAAGATGGATGCAGATGTACTTTTTCCCTATAGGAGTGGTGACAGTGTGGGAAGGAAAAGCTTGGTATCTATGCTTGAGTAAAGAGAAACATCCTCTAACAAATGGGCCATGATACAAACACCATTAACTTACGAATCTTCTGCCACTGAAGTTGCCTCACCCATAAATTCTTACCAGAAGGCAAACAGAAAGTGTGTACATATATGATGTGGTTGGTTGATCTGATGAGGGTGCACAGTCCAGAGGATTATTAGATAAATACTCTGGAAGTAGGTTAAATCTGGGCTCCACACTGTTTACCTGCACAGAGCATCCCCCTCTGCAACTTTCACACTTACTAATCTTGTTCAGTTATTGATTTTGATGTGGAGAGGGAAGAAAGGAAGATATCTGTAGTAATCTTGCTAAGGTGGCAGCCTGGGGGCAGGGCGCTAGTTCTACCAGTCCTGATGGCTGACGTAGAGGAAGAGATATCAATAAGAGCAATAAGAATAAAGAAAACAATAATAAAGTTTCTACTGCTACAAAACTGTAGGCCTGGGCTTGATACCAAGATACCATGGTTGTGAAAGACAAGGAAAGGTTGCGGAAGTCTTCTAGATCAAAGGAGACTAAAAGAATATGACAACCAAAGGCAGTTAAAGGGTCTGAACTGGATCCAGATCAGGAAAATGTTGTATCATGGAGCATCTGTCAAGAAACTGAATGAAGGACGAGTAATAGGTAATAGTATGTCATCAATGTCAAGTTCCTTAATTTGATCATTTTACATTGTCAAATGTAAAAAAATGTTGTTGTTCTTAGATATTACAGAAATATATAAATAAATATAAATATAAATATAAAAATCTCAGATTTTTAGAGGGGAAGGGCAACGCCATCTACAAATTTTCTCTTAAATGTTTCATAAAAAAAAAAAAAAAAGGTTTCAAGGGAAGCTTTTCAAGCTTTTGAAAGTAGAGTAAGTGTGGTTTGCCGAGAGACCCCTGAAGGGCCACCTGGGAAGATGAAGGACTTGGTATCTAACTCTTTTCTGTTATCTTTATAATGGCCCTGGGCCTACCCCGAAGATTATGATAAAGAAGAGAAAGTTGGAAGCTTCAGTAAAGTGTTGGAAAAGGGCAAAGAGATACAAGCCCAAACCTTCTGTGAGATGAACCAGAGTAGATTCATATCATGCTGTCCACCAGGATATTTTCCTTCAGGGCTTTGGGGCCTCAAAAAGAGGCAAGTGTGAAGCAGAAAACATTGGAAGATAAATAAGAGATTGTGGAGAGATCAGCAGATCAGCGGTCCTATTGCCAATGACCACGTCCCTGGAATTGCTCACTGGCAAAAATTTGAACGGTCTCCAAAGACAATTGCTTGAGGGCTGCACCCATGGAGCTTAAGCCTAAAAGAGCTTAAGAAAGGCTCAGAAAAATTCCTGAAAGGCTTATAAGTTAACATTTTTCCCTCTTAATCATGTACAGACAGAAATAGATATCTAACATAAAATTTATTTTCACAGAAATCATGTTGAAAGATAAAATAGTTATTATTAAAAAAACTAAAATTGTTTGGCAGTTCTAAGAAATAATGAGGTAAATAGTATTATTCATTTTGATTCTCCTTTTTAGAATTTATAGATTGGCAAAAAAGTCTGAAATATAAGGGGAAAAGTGTGTGTGTGGGGGAGAGGGTCCCTTTGCATCACTGTCCAATTCTCTGTCTAGATCTGTCTGGGCAGAGACTCCCTCACCCAGCAATGGCTAGCAGCCCTCAGGGGCTCAGATAAATACTAATTCCTAAGAAATTTCTCAGCTGTTTAGGGAGTGAGCTGAGCTTGATAGGAGCTGACACAGGTGTGCATGTCATTAACCTCAGCAAGGTCTTTAGACAGGCCATAACTGCCCCAGGGCTGCTCAATAGCACCTTTGGGCTTAGTAGGGAAGAGAGAACTAATAGTGGTGGTGCAAGGTGTTATTTTTTTTCTGTAGAAAAATTCCCTGTCTGAGATCATCCACAATTTATCATCACTATATATATAAAATGTAGTAATAAATGCATAATTTAATTAATAAATAAAATAAAATGTATTAAATATATATACTTCTTTTCC
Organism: Mirounga leonina; assembly: GCF_011800145.1. Lineage (NCBI taxonomy): Eukaryota > Metazoa > Chordata > Mammalia > Carnivora > Phocidae > Mirounga > Mirounga leonina. The sequence continues at coordinate 13,660,298 of NW_023270451.1, forward strand.
AAATTTACTTATTGTTAGTCCCTTTGGGTGTGTGAAATTATTCTTCTCTAGCAGAATTTGAGTTTCCTACTAAATGTGTTAGAATAGGGTACTTTATAACGCAAAGAATGCTCCAATCATCATGTAAAAATTCATTTTTTTCTGAAAACAAATCTAAATACCTGAATGGACATTATAAAAAGGTAAGTCTAATCATAGGGGAAGGGAGGGAAAAATGAAACAAGATGAAACCAGAGAGGGAGACAAACCATAAGAAACTCTTAATTTCAGGAAACAAACTGAGGGTTTCTGGAGTGGTGGGGGGTGGGAGGGATGGGGTGGCTGGGTGATAGACATTGGGGAGGGTATGTGCTTATGGTGAGTGCTGTGAATTGCGTAAGACTGATGAATCACAGACCTGTAGCTGTGAAACAAATAATACATTATATGTTAATAAAAAGAAAAAAAAATAAGTCTGGTAATTTTACCTTGTATGTAAGGAATCTCAATTTTATGGCTATTTTTCATAGAGCAAAGGAAGGGAATGTTTAGAAGATATATATTCAAGGGAAGGATTTTTAGTTTGCCTTTTTTTTTGTTTTGATGAAAGAGATCTGAGCAGGCAACAGCTAAGGATAAAGAGTTGAGAGGGTTAGATCTATGATATGAACGAAAGAGAAAATAATTAATACTGACAAAGTTTTTCAAAAGAAATAGAGTCTGTGATCTTGGAGCTCAAGTCTGGAATAATGAGACACATCTTTTTAAAAGATTTATTTATTTATTTTAGAGGGGGGAGAGAGCGTGCGAGTGGGAGGAGGGGCAGAGGGAGACTCTCTGGCAGACTCCCCACTGAGCATGGAGCCTGTCGCAGGGCTCCATCTCACGCCCCTGAGATCATGACCAGAGCTGAAATCAAGAGTCCCACGCTTGACCAACTGAGCCACTCAGGCGCCCCAAGACACATTTTTAATTGTGTACCAGAAGATGAAAATGGCGACTATGTAGGCACAGTTCTATGTGAGACGTGTTTTCTTTGGGAGTAGCAAGGAGAGCTGTGGCAGCCCAGGAAGCCAGCCTGAGGAAGGCAGCAGGGGAGGCAAAGTCAAACTTAAATGTTTGTATTTTGTTATAGGGGCATTATAACTCCTTCAATCTCTAAACTTTAGAATGATTTATCCTTATTAAAAAACTCTTAGATTAGGAGTTTCTTTTGTACTACTAAGATTTTGTGAGTTTCACGCCATTCTGCAGTATTTACCTTAGATTTTCATGTATGGCTTCAGATACCCCACCTGTTTGCAGCTGCAAGTCGGCACCTCACACTGGCTTTCCTATGCCAAATTCAAACTCCTGTGAGCAAATTCATCACATTTGAAGCGACTTCCTGATGACACTCTGCAGACCAAGAACTTAGCACCGTATCAGCATCTCTATCAGAGCACTTTGCATTTGTTCATAATGATTTAAAACTTTTAATTTTTCAGTGCTTTCTCGAGTTTTTACAAAATAAATGGAATATAGAAAAATAAAAGTGATATCACTAGTAATAAAAACGGGGTCTCATTAAATGAATATAATGAGATAAAGGTGGAAATAATTAGGTATTTTGAAAAGAGCAAACCTTTGACGAACAATTGTATTCTAATTTGACTTAAACCAGTCAACTTACCAATTTTGAGTAAAGTACTGAAGAGAAATAAAAAGGCACAAAATACTGGAGATATGTAATTAAAAATTGTCTAAAGAAGAAGTTAGAGTTAATGGATTTGTATTTTGAGATCATTTTTTAAAAGACTTTATTTTTGGGAGAGGGAGGGGCGAGCATGAGTTGGGGGGGTTGAGGGGGGAGAGGGGCAGAGGGAGAAGCTGACTCCCCGCTGAGCAGGGAGCCTGATGCAGGACTTGATCCCGGGACCCTAGGATCATAACCTGAGCCAAAGGCAGACACTCAACTCTCTGAGCCACAGGGGCACCCATGTATTTTGAGATAATTTTATATTCATATGCAGTTGCAGGACATAGTAGAGATAACCAGTGCATTCTTCTCCCAGTTTCCCACAGTGGTAAATTTTGCTGTACTCTACTACAAAATTAAGCCAGGAAATGGTCGCTGGTACAATTCACTGGCATTCTTTAGATTTCACCAGTTTTATATGCACTCACAGTTACTGGATTTTATAATTTTTTTAACTAAATAAAAATGCAATCTTTCAAATGAAACATGTAAGTCTATGGAAAGTTTTAAATATTTGACTTGTAGCTCTTTTCAGGAATGCATTATATCTGAAAAAGTATGATATGTCTTTATCTTGAATTTATTCTAACATCCTCTACTGTGGACTTTGCCATTTCAGAATTTCTTATTTTATAAATCACATCTGAGTAATCTCTTATGGGCAATAAGAATAGTCAGCAACATTAATGTTCTTTATAGGTATTCCTTTTAAGAAAGTGATTTATTAATAGATAAGTTATAGGGATGTAATAAGCTTAGAATATAATTTATTTTATTACCTAATGTACTTTTAATGTATAGTTTCTCCATTCTTTGTAATAATTTTGTGTTTATATGTTTATGCTTATAAAACATTCTTTACCTTGGTGCAAGCCACATATAAATGAGTAGAAAATAAACTGCAAAACTCTCCTTAGGAATAGTCCAGGGTAATATCTGGGTGTCTGAAGTAGGAAGTAACAAACAGTGATGGGTGGGGGAGGGGTACATTTCAGGTAACATTCAAACCTAGACCAATAATCTTCCAGGAGAAATCCTGGGTGATCCACACAATCTCTTCTATTACTGAAGCGAAGCATGAGTGACAAACCTTCCTTTTTAAGAAGTGTAGCAGCAATTCACAGTTTACACAGTCTGTTGAAAATGTATATGTGACAGTTGGAGACATGGAACCTAAAGTGAACTTCGGAAAAATAAAAAACCCTGATTCAAAAGCATTATGATTCAAAACCACACGGTTGGAATAAGGAGTGGTGTGAAGCCACAAAGAAGATTCACTGGGTAATGTAGAAGCAGAATGACTACAGGACAAGCAGATCTGCCGAGGCTGAGAATAGAGATTCAGTGCCTACATTGTGACATACAAAATAGAAGAAAAATCCCCTACAGAACATGCCTGAAAAAACACTGGTAGAAATGTGAATATCGGTTTCCATGCAGTCAGTTCAGGTATCTGTATGCCTACTTTTTTTTTTTTTTTTTAAGATTTTATTTATTTATTTGACAGAGAGAGACAGAGAGAGTGACAGCACAAGCCAGGAGATGGAGGGAGAGGGAGAAGCAGGATCTCCGCTGAGCAGGGAGCCCTATGAGGGGCTCGATCCCAGGACCCTGGGATCATGACCTGAGCCGAAGGCAGCTGCTTAACTGACTGAGCCACTCAGGCACCCCTCTGTATGCCTATTTTTAAGAAATAGCACGAAGAAAGAAAAAAAATCCTAAAAGCTTTAATCAGCTATAATGTTTGACTTTCTCAAAAAAATTTTTTTCTCAATGCTAGTTGAATACCTTCATTGTGTTTACTTCACATTAAATCAAACTGAAATTGCTGTAACCTTTGGTTTCCCATCTTTAGTACACACATGAAACTTAAACATTTGTCTTACTTAGGACACAGTTAAGCTTTGAACTGACTAGAACTAAAAAAGGTGGACTGATTAAATATGTCAGCGATTATCATTCTTTTACATAACGTGTTTTTGTTCTATAAGAAATAAAGGACTAAAACAAAAATACTATTTTAAAAGCTATAGATTATTTCTCACTGGGTCTTCTCTTAAAAAAGATTTCTTTACTTAAGTTATAATTAAGTATTTCTCACAGAATAACAAAACATGTTTATACGGTCTAGACTTGTTCTCTTGCCTTTGGCTATGTCATAATTTGAAACAACTAGGTCACATTGGAAGTATAAAAGATAAACCAGTAAATCTGCTGAAAATTAAGAATTAGTAACGTAATATAAGTAGGTATCTAAGATATAGAACATATGGGTAAAAACCAGTAAAATTGGAAGAGATGTTAATAAGTACATTCATTACTTGTTCCCATCACAATACACAAAATTCAGTATCAACTTTGTATGTTATAAATACATTCATTTGTGCTGTAACATTTTGGTTTTGGTAAAGCCTATGTAGGAGCCTTCTTCACATTTCCAATTTGTGGTGGGAGCTTGGGGAAATCTCCAGGAGTATATATTTTAAGATAGCAGAAGTAAGATTATTTAAGGCAGATTGAATTACACTTCATTCTCATGAATTGTTATATTCAATAAGTGAGAACAAGAGTGCAACTGGAACTATTTCACATGACAGAGTTATAGAAGTTTTCTTCATAATTTTATAAAAAATTAAGGAGGCCTTCAGGAACTTCATCCTCCTTCAGTTTTTCTTCTTGGAGATTGTGAACTGTTTTCTTCAACAGATAATGTAAATGTACCATTGTAATAAATGAAGATCCCCCCCAATATTGAAAAATGAATGACCCACAAATACATAAAACTATAATAAACCTCATTGGTAATTAGGGAAATAAAAATTAAAACCATAAGGCTTGCATAGGTAGATATATAGGATATATATAGATATATAAAAATATATATCTTATAAGATACATATAGATATATCTTAGTAGATACATATCTGTCAGTTGGTGTAAGTTAAAGTCTGAAAATACTAAGTGCTAGTGAGGATGCGTAATAATAGAAATGCTCATAAAATGAAGACAGGAGAGTGCATTTTATAAGCACTATAGAAAACAATCTAATAGTACCTGCTAAATTTGGAGATAATTATTCCCTATAGCCTGGAATTCTACTCCTAGGTAAACACATCCATCAATGTGTCAATAATTTTAAAACTTTGCAAACCAGATCATAACAAGTATGGAGAGCAGAGTATATCCTTATAGACTATTGTTTTTATAAAGCATAAATGTATACAACCACCCTGGAAGGAAAAAGTGGCAAAGATAAAAGTGCACATACTCTATGACCCAGCTAATTCTATTTTTACATGTATTCGTTGGAGTGCTCTCACACATGTACACAAAGAGACATTGAAGCATTGTCTACAAAAATAAATAAATAAATATAAAAATTATATAAAAAACTTTAAAAAAAGAAGCATTGTCTACAATTTTGAAATTTTAGAAGTAATCTCACTATCCATCAATAGTAGAAGAGTTAAATACATTTTGGAGTATTCATATAAAAATATAATAGAAGTTGAAACCCATGAACTAGAGAGGTATACATTTTCAACTTGGATAAATCTTAAAAATGTATTGAATGATGTGATGAGAATGGCACTTTACCTCTGTGGTCTTCCTCCCAAAACTCATAACCCCAGCTGAATCATGAGGATAACATCAAGGAAATGCCAAAGGGGGAACATTCTATAAAATATCTGATTAATAATCCTCAAGATTGTCAAGGTCTTTAAAAAAAAAAAAGGGAAGTCTGGGAAACTGCTTCAGCCACAAGGATCCTAATTAGACGTGACTACTAAATGTATTCGGTATTCTGGATGGGATCCTGGGATAGAAAAGGACATTAGGTTAAAAACTAAGGAAATCTGTAGAAAGTATGGTCTTTAGTTAATAATAATGTATCAATATGGGCTCATTAATGATAACAAATGAACCTACTAATGTAAGATGTTAATAATAGGCATTTTCTTTTTTTTTAAAGATTTTATTTATTTATTTGAGAGAGAGAGAATGAGAGAGAGCACATGAGAAGGGGGAGGGTCAGAGGGAGAAGCAGACTCCCTGCCGAGCAGGGAGCCCGATGAGGGACTCGATCCCGGGACTCCAGGATCATGACCTGAGCTGAAGGCAGTCGCTTAACCAACTGAGCCACCCAGGCGCCCAATAATAGGCATTTTCTAAATCCTTGCTTCAACCACCACCAACCCCGTCCCTTGAAAACATCACAACTTCTGGGGCACCTGGGTGGCGCAGTCGGTTGAGGGTCCTACTCTTGTTTCGTTAGGCTTAGGTAATGATCTCAGGGTCCTGGGATTGAGTCAGGTTCCACAGTCAGTGGGGATTCTGCTTGAGGATTCCCTCTCTCCCACTCCCTCTGCCTCTCTCTCTCTCAAATAAGTAAATAAATCTTAAAAAAAAAAAAGAAGACGAACCATGAGAGACGATGGACTCTGAAAAACAAACAGGGTTCTAGAGGGGAGGGAGGTGGGAGGATGGCTTAGCCTGGTGGTGGGTATTGAGGAGGGCACATTCTGCATGGAGCACTGAGTGTTATGCACAAACTGAATCATGGAACACTTCATCTAAAACTAATGATGTAATGTATGGGGATTAACATAAGAATAAAAAAAATAAAAAATAAAAAAAAGAAAGAAAAGAAAACATCACACATTCTTTAACTTCTGATTTTGAAAAGCAATGGCAGATTTACCAATTTTCTATTTAAAATGATTCTGTGTCCTCAGATGAGTGAACATGTATTAGTACGTGGTTTTAGGGAGAACCCAGAAATAGCTTCATAGCTGAAAGACATGAAAGTCAAAAATATAATTTTCCCTATTGGGTTCTTAAGATTCAAGACTCCTTTCACTTTCCCAGAAAAGTTCTCTCAAATAACACCTAGAAGACATCAGGGCTTTAGTAAATTAAATAAAAATTAAATTCTCCAAGGGATTATATAAAGAAATAATTTGGTTGGTGTGAAGGCCTAGCAAACTTGGTTAACTCTCTCTTAGAGTTATAACTTTTTTTACATAGCTTGTATAACTGAGTATAAAGCCATAGGCAAATAGGAGGATTATTAATGACGTAATGCTGTCAACGTGTACCCATAGGTGACCCAGAAGCCCATGTGAACTTCTGTATCAGAGAAGGGGTAAGCTCTTAGAGCTTGGATTTAAGTATAGGGTAGGATAGAACTCTGTGATTTGAGGCTACTTAGGTTTAGGTAGTATTGTGTTGTGGCTGGTATTACAGGAGTTATACACTGGAAATTAAACTTCAAATCAATTTATAGTACCTTTCCTTCCACCTCCTTGGTGGTTATACCTTTACCCAAGATGTAAAAAGCTAAGATGTAGCTAGGTAAAGAAAGTTTCATATGTTGCTGAGTGTCTCACCAACCCCTCTGCTTTTTAATACAGTATCAATAACTTCTAAGAAATATGTAATCTAAATGAAGCTTTGGTAGGCCTCAACACCAATGTTTTAATTAATAAATTTTATTTTTTCAGAGAAGTTTTGGGTTTACAGCAAAATTAAGCAGAAAGTACAGAGAGTTCCTATATATCTCTAGTTCCCCCAATACACACAACATTTCCCACTATCAACATCCCTCGTCAAAATGGTACATTTGTTACAATTGATGAATCTGCACTGATACATGGTTATCAATCAAAACCTAAAGTTTATACTAGGGTTCACTCTTAGAGTTGTACATTCTATGGGATTGGCAAATACGTGATGGTATGTATCTGCCATTATAGTATCATATAGAATAGTTTAACTTCCCTAAAAATCCTCTATGTTCTGCCTACTCATTGCTCTCTTCCCTCTAATTCTTGGCAACTACCAATCTTTTTACTGTCTATTTTTGCCTTTTCCAGAAAGTTGGAATCATAAACCTTTTCAGATTAGATTCTTTCACTTAGTTATATGCATTTAAGCTTCCTTCATGTCTTGTCTTGTAATTTTTAAAAGATTTTGAGAAAAAAATATGTAATATGAGAGAAGCAAGGTAAAGGAATGCATTTTACAACTTTTAGTCAAGACTGTCTCCACTTTGACATAGAATCTGCACAGGAATCCTCTCTTGCTACTTTTTTTTTTTTGTTTAAGATTTTATTTATTTATTTGAGAAAGAGAATGAGAGTGAGAGAGCATGAGAGGGGGGAGGGTTAGAGGGAGAAGCAGACTCCCTGCTGAAAAGGGAGCCCGATGTGGGACTTGATCCAGGGACTCCAGGATCATGACCTGAGCCAAAGGCAGTCGCTTAACCAACTGAGCCACCCAGGTATCCCCTCTCTTGCTACTTTAAACAGAGCTCACAAAACAAGAGTCAGAGCATAGTAATGTGAAGTTTGAAGAAAGATCAGTTCACATTTCATGTTTGTTTACTTGTTCTAGATATCCAAATAAATCAGGTTGTGCTAACTTTGAAAATAGCAACATGTACATACATCAAACCTTGCCGGGAAATCTACTCCTATTGTATTCCCTCCTTCTGTTAGTAACATCACCAGTCACCAATATCAGACACCTGATAGTCATCTTTGACTCTTCTGCTCTCACCCTTCCCATGTCAAATGGTCACCAAATCCTGTCTCTTCTATTTATTACCTATTATCTAACCTGTCACTGTCTCTGTAGCCCAAATGCCCCTCCCATCGTTCAGTTTCTCATCCTTTCTAAACTTACTGGGAACATAGTAATAACACCTTAGCTGCTCTTCCTCTCGGCAGTGCATTGCTCCTTTGACACTGTTTCTAAAACTAGCTAGCTAAAAATAAAATCCAATATTATCACTAACTTGAAGAAAATACTTCAAATATTTAGTATGATGTACAATGTTTCTAATGATTTAACTTTTTGCCTTTCATTGTTTTGTGCCCAACCTTCACTATAGACATATACCAAACTGCCTTGCAGTTCTGGGGATATTTGATGGTCCTTCCATATCCATTTACTTTTACAATGTGAATTTTGTTCCCCATTTTCCAGTTAGTGAACTCTTATTTGTAAAAATACAGTCATTCAATTAGTCAACAAATACTGAAAACTTACTCTGTGCCAGCCACGGTTCTTACCCTGGGACTATCAATATAGAACAAAATTGAGAACACAAGGTAGAAAAAAACCACATCAAAATCATGGTGCTTACATTCTAGTGTGGGAGACCAAGAACAAATAATCATATAATTTTACAGTTTTATATGATGCTAAAATAGAAAGTCAATGAATTCTGTGATAGAAAATATCTCTGGGCATCTGAGGGCCTATATTTGATATAATGGTCAGGGAAGAGCTTACTGTTAATTGAGCTTAAAACTAAATGATAAAAAAAAGGAGTCATGCAGAACTTAGGGGCAAACTCTTCAGGTAAACAGAAATGTAGAGCGAACTGCAACACATAAGCATTGATGCAGGAGGGGCTCTACCTGGTGCTAGGAACTAATGGCAGGCTAGTGTGTCTTGGTGCAGTAATTAAGAGGGAGTGGCATGGGATGAGGTGGTAAAGGAAACCAAGAGACAGATCACACAATCTTGAGAGTTATAGTAAGGAATTTATACTTTTCCAAGTGTCGATGTGTAGATGAAAGCCATTAGAGGTTCATAGAGACAATATGATCTGATTTATATGTTAGTGGATATTCCAATTTCTGTATGGGGAATGAATGGGAAGAGAAAATGACATAGAAATGAGATATCAGCTTGAAAGTAATCAAGTGTAGTCTAAGTGAAATGGCAGGAAATGGCAGGAACTAAGCTAGTAGCAGCAAAAATAGAATGTATAGATACAAAGTATATTACAAAGGTAGACACAAACTTATGGTGGGAAATAAGGGAGAAGGTAAATGGTGGCAAAAAAAAAAAAAGGAAAAAGAAAAGAAAGAAAAAATAACTCAGTTTAGGGACATTATAAGTAGGGGACTATATGTAACACCATTTACTAAAATGAGGAAGAATAGGGAAGAATCAGATTGAGGCCTAATCAAGGGTTCTATTTTGGATAACTTTGAGTTTCCCTTAAGATATTCTACTCAAAATATCAAAGGGTCAGTTAGTTATAAAAATTTGGATCTCTGAAGTGAAGTCTTCATCAGAGAAGTAAAACTGTAAGTTACTAGCATGTAAATATTATTTAAATCTGTGGGAACAGAGTCATCTTGCAGGTAGAGAACATAAATAGACATGCCAGGAGGTCAAGACTGCACTATGAGGAACTCCAATATGTGTAATTTGAGAAAATGAGATTTAGCCAGCAAATAAGCATCCTGGAAAATTGGAGGCAAATCCAAAGAGCATGATATGAGAGACAAGAGAATTTCAAAAAGGAGCAAAAGATCAAACTGTTACGTATCATACCGAGAGTCAAGTATGATGATAACCAAATAATGTCACTTGAATTTTGCAGTATGGTATGCAAGTCACTGGAGATTATGACACCCATGGAGTTGTAGAGACTGAACATATACTGCATTGTGTTAAAGAACAAATTAGAATTTGTGAAATGGGGTCAAGATGTATAAACAATTTTTAAGAGTTTTTTTTTTTTTTAGAATGAGAACCAAAGAATTGAGCAGTATCTGGAGGATGATATGGATGGGAAGGAAGACTTATGGTAAGTACTAGAGCAAATAGAGTATGTTGACAGTAATATGCCATTGGAAAGGATGAATTTGAAGATTCTGGGAAAAGTTTGAACATATCTTTTGAGAAGCTTCTTCCTGAGAAGCAGGAAATGGAGTCTAGAGTAAAAATGCATGGTCTGGACTTCCCTTTGATAGATGAAGGGACATTTTCTCGTTGGAAAACCTTTGCAGGTGCAGTTTGACTTGCAGATTTGGTTTTGAAAAGATGAAGGAATTCATGTTTGAAGTATGAGGTCAGCAGCAACAGGTTGGGTGAGGAAAGGAAGACTTCAAGGTTGGAGAACATCATTTTCATTATAAATGAATATTGAATCAATTATTGAATATTGAATATTGAATCAATAAATTGAAATTGCTCATGGTGGGGCCCCTGATGGGGCAAGAGGTTTGAGGGGAGAAGTATAACTTACTCATATTAAAGCATAGGAATATAAAAGCTTATGAAGAGACTATAGCAGGATCTCCCTCTGGCTGGTATTGTTTGCATGCATGAAATCTGTGATAATTTAAAGTGAAGTCAGTCATCTCAATTTCTTAATTTTTCTCTGGAAACATTTAAAAGCCAATATGTAGGCCCAGAGGAGGTGGATAATTAGGTTCAGGTCCAGGTGGGTTTTTGTTACATAATTATGATACAATTAGAAGACAAGTGTGCTAAGATTATCTTCAGTGTTGTGATTATAGTAACAGATCATAGAATTCTAAACTGGACAAGAAAAAGAGGAGGGGCTGATGGTGAAAAAAAATGGTGAACTCATGGTCATGAATAATCTGCAGGAATGGAGTGGGCAGTGCTAGAACATGTGAACTGAAAGAATAAAATTACTAGGCCAGAGAATAGGATGAAAAATTTGAGATCATAGATGTGACAGGATTTCTGGTAATAATGGTTCTATTAGGTATGATGATAATGGAACTAAGTGATTATGGCAGAGAAGGTAATATAACCCTCCATTAGCGATTTGTCCTTCGTTCCTTGTGATAATAAAACTCCCATGAGTCTTCACAACACATAGCAGCCCAGCTAGAAACCTGTTTCTCTGCCTCCCTTTTATCTTACTTTAGTCTGGAGAATAAATTTGTGCAAGGGACTATAAATAGAAGTTAAGTGGACCACTTCAGAGTAACGTCTTCCAAAAAAATATTGTCTGCCTCTACTTTCCATCTTCCCCTTCCCTGTGGATTAGCATGGGGACAAGGTACTAGTGAATGTGCTTTGGTCATGATGAGTTGGATAAGACCTAAGGGATGGGAGAACAAAATTTAAAGCAATTGGGGTCCACATCTGATATTGTGGAACTGACACAATAGTGTCAGCTATTGCTGTTAATGCATTTGTTTGGGGGTGGGGGTGGGGAACAAGCTCTGTCTTCTTTGAGCTGTTATGTGGTATGGAGGAATGAGGTAGCTTATCCACTCAGGCTTCACATTTTGTAATGAAAGTGGCAACTTGAGGCAGCAGACCTATGTGGCCTTGCATAGTAAATTCAACTAAAAAATCCCCACGTACTGCTACCCTCTGCAAAAATCAGCTCAATGGGCTACTTCTTCCTTGCCTTTGTAGCCTCTCCAATATTACAGGTATCAAGAGTAGTAATCATGTGTTTACTTGTTTGTACAGTAATGCTCTGTGCCATTTGAGGGCAGGGACTGTGCCTGCTTTTCACCTTTGTGACCTCAATGGCTAGCAAATGAAAGGAGTAATTTAATATTTTTTTGAGCGCCAAAAAGAACACAAAATTGTGCTAATTGTTGGAAGAAACATGAATAAGACACTGTTTCTATTCTCACAGATTTTATAGAGCAACTGCAAAACTCTAAGAAGGGCAGCCAGGAAAATGGTAACAAGAACCAGCTCAGAAAAAGGCTTCTAATTCTGCACAGTGGAAGAAAGAAATAGATATTAATACTGAGGAACCCTGAGATCCAGATTCACAAAATCCATTGCCTAATGTATATGTATTTGGAGTTCCTATGACACCTCACATGCAACATGTCACTCCTAGTTCAGCATGCCCTGTTTTGGATGGTGTTTTCATCATCCAATTTTCTGTAAAAATAAGAACTTGGCAGTCACCCTGTATTCTTCCAACTCTCTCATCTGTAGCCACTTAATGGGCTACTGAGTTCTGTGAATTATACTTTACATATATTTTATAAATCTGTCCTTTCACTTTCTTTCCCCAATACCATTTGCATAATTCAGGCCCCTGATCTTTTTCCTGTGGATCATTTCACATTTCTAGTTTCCCAGCCTCTGTTCTTTGCCCTCCAAACACCTCCCCAAATTTATTTCTGACATTATCCCAGAGTGTTGTTTCTAAAATGTAAATAAGACCACGTTCCTTTGCTTGGTAACTCTCACTAATACTTGGCCATGTTGACATAAAGATGTGTAAGACCCTTTGTAATTTAGCCCTTGAATTTGGCTTCACACACTCTAAGTATCCCAGTCCAATTTTTACATTTCAGCATTACTGGATTGCCTCTAATTATACATCATGTCCATGTGATTATAGCTTTAGTTCTATCTCCACCTGAAACTACTTACAGTCTGAAGCTGACTTCCCCACCACTCCCATTCTTGTGCAACCTTACTCTTCACTAAGTTTCCCGTATTCCCGAAAGACTTCTATGTGCTTCTTCCATAGTATCCTATGCATCTCAGTGTTTACTAAAATGTAACTGAAATTATTTGATTACTTGTATGCCCTTTCTTCTAGATAAGCTCTGTAAAGCAGGGACCAAGCCTATTCATTGTTTAAATATACCAAACAAGAATCATGGGTGTTCAAATATTTGCCAAATCATTACAAAATAGTATGAAGAGTCATCAATGAGAAGAAAAGGAAGAGATCTGGTATCCAGCAACTTTCTTTGAGGAAAAATTTGATGACTTTAATATTGATTAACAGTGAGATATTTACTTGCTATATAAAATACTCATTAAGTCCACTTAAAAATGTATTCCTCGGTGTTAGTTTTTGGTAAATTATTATTTTAATACCTTAAAAATGCATCCAGTTTAAAGGTATATGCATTTTAAGAGTAGGCTTTTGATTGTGAAACTATTTCAATAAATAGTGCAAGTTTTACTTTCAAAGAGTGATGCTAGTTGCCAGGAAATTCGGAAGACTCATCAAGTCAAATCACTTAGATAATTTACTTTTCTATCCTAATATTTATAAATAAAAAGTTAGCCGTTTATGATGGCTAATTAGCCCAATTTTTTAATCTGCTTAATTTTTGAAAAGCAGAAAAGAAAAACAAGGTCAAAACACACAATCATAAAATAAAATAGGGAGACAAAAGGGTATCAAGAAGGTAAAATAGGAAAAGGTTTTCTATTTTCGTGCTTTAAAAATGATTTATATTTTCCATGAATTGAATAAAAATATTTAAAAGTTCTTCATATAAAAATGGAAACATTTTGCGATTATTAAATACATTAGATGTGAATTTGTGTAGGTTAATTAAATTTCAATGAAAACTTGCTTATAAGACATTATCTGATTAGACTTCAGAAAATCTTGTTAGGAATGTTTCCAGGCATGTTTTTTCATTAAGTTCTACATTAGGTCAGAATTTGTTGAGACTTTTTAAATCATGTAGCTTTATTATACTAGAAGGGAAGAACATTAAGCAGTGATTTCTAACATGAAAATCCCCACAGAACTTCTATAGCTCTTCTAGGAAATTTTGAGAATGTTTGTGTCTAAGTATCCGATAAAGTAGCCAGTGTGATTCCTGAGCAGCGCGAAAATGTAAAGTCATTATATTAAACGAAGCAAGACAATCCATAAGTAAGAGTGCGTAAACGGGTTTTCCCCTCTATCTTAATAGAGGGGGATGAGCTAAGACTTTCAGGGTATGGGGTCAGCTCAGGGCCACACCCTGCATACCAGAAATTACTTTACAACTAAATCTTTATTCATGCTTCACCCTTAGGAATACAAAATGTTCTGTACCTTTTGGGTGCAGAATGACACACCAACAGAACCCGTATGACACCATTAAAAACATATTAGTAAAACAAGCTGTTGCATGTTATGCTGATAAAATAACTTAGAGTGAGTGATGACTAAATGCTTCATTTTTCTTTCAGATTATCTTGCCACCCAACACACCCTTCTCTGAACTATGCCAGAATGCAGTCAGCACCCTCCAGTTATAACAGCACACTTACATGTCTCTTAAAGGGGAGCGCAACCACTCCTCCTTGTCAGAGAATCAGCGGGTGATTTCCTATTGAAGATTCTTTACCCCTGGAAGACCAAGGTTTCTTCCTACAAACCTACCCCCTTCCATGTTGCATAAAACAGCATATGCGTATTTTCTGCCTATCTCATGTCCCTGTTGGGTGAAGCTTGCTTTATTTGAAACAAATTCAAATATGATACCAAATGTAAAGAACTATACTCACAAGTGTGGTTCGTATTTGCGTATATAATCATTAATTCCCAGTGATTAAAATTGAAATGGAATTATGATTTACATCCCACTCTCTATTTAGGACAAGATAAATCTATACACATTTTTTATGGAGACTGCTAATATCACTGAGATAGTCAAATAATGATTTGGGAAAATTGTTTACCTTATAGATCTTTAAGTGCCTCCAAATTAGCGAAAGTATTCCTTATATAAACAAGAAGAGGTAATAAAGCAGTCATTCACAAGATAGAGAGACAGCAATCAGTAACAAAAAGCAAAAATATGGGGAGCAAAGGACTTCACAGAAATATCCAAAACAATGATGACTAAAAGAACCATGAAGTATCAATTTTTTCATTAACTAGCTCGTCAAAGGAAGAGGAAGTTCCATATTGATTGTGGGGCTATACTCAGACAGCCTTTCCAGGAAGCAACTTGCTAATGTAAAACCAGAAATATAGTTATATTCATATTCTTTACAAAAATTGTTATGTGTATCCTTCAGAAATATGGGGAAAATATACTAATATAATTTTCCTTACAAAGAAAATGGAAATTGGCTTTAAATTCTAAGATTGGTGGTGGCTAAATAAATTTGGAGAGATCTGATTAATGACAGCATATTACCTTGCCACTAAATATTATAGCTATTATTTCTATTCTTATGACATGAAAATATTTATTTATAGTATTCATTGAGAGAGTAGCATTCCAAAAAGTTCGCATTCTTAATTATGAGCTACATCTATATGGTGAGGACAAGCCAGAGGGAAGTGAACTCATATACTATTAATAGATAATATAATGAGGGATTTCAATTTATTTTTCTTTCTATTTTCTTAAAGTTAAGAGAAGGTGGTTATGGTATTCTTATAATAACAAAAAATAACTAAACAAATAGAAGAAAATAAAAGTATAGTAAGTAGATTCCAAACGTAAGAAAGAAGTGACTAATGCTGCATTAACACAGTGTTAAATTGAACTTACTCACTAATAAATGCATAATGATGACAATGTTTCCATGTTGACTTGATAGGATTTAATCATCAGTTCTTTGGTTTAACACATTTTAGATTCTTTCATCACATACTGTAAATAGTTTATTTAAAAATGCATTCCTTTGCTATGGGGAGCCTGAGTGGCTCAGTTGGTTAAGCATCCAACTCTTGATTTTGGCCTTAGGTCCTGATCTCAGGGTCCTGGGACGGAGCCCGGGTGGGGCTTCACACTCAAAGGGGAGTCTGCTTCTCTCTCTCTCTCTTTCTCTCTGCTTCTCCCTGCACTTGTGCGCGCTCTCTCTCTAAAATAAACAAATAAATCTTTTAAAAAATGCAATCCTTCGCTTTGGATTGAGTGGAGAGAACAGAGTTCAGTAAACTTAGTGAATTAGATTTTTTAAATTTTTTTTTATTTATTTATTTATTTATTTATTTATTTATTTATTTATTTTTTAAGTAATCTCTACACCTAACATGGGGCTCAAACTCATGACCCCAGGATCAAGAGTCACATGGTCTTCCAACTGAGCCAGCCAGGCACCCCAGTCAGGGACTTTTAAGTGATGTTTATATTTTTTCCTCACTCTTCTCAACCTGCCACCTTCCCTCCTCCTCCTCCCTCACTCTTTTCTTCTCTTCAGTCCTTACTATGCTATTGAAATTCTATAGACTTCAAAGCACACAGGCCAAAGAAACTGGTATTAGACTTCTGGTAAGAATGCCACCAATATTGCCAATAAAATATTATTTAAAAGTTTATCACAAAGTATATTTCAATCATTTTTTTTTTTTTAATCACAGTTTCTTTGTCTTGTCGTTCAGCTGGAAATATTGGTTTCTTTGCAAGGGTTGGAACAATAGAAATCAAGGACATGCTCTACTAAAATATGTCTTCTAAACCATAATTATCATGCATTAAATGTTCTAGTATATTTTCACTTAGAGGATCTGACATCATACAAACAAGCATGAGGAAATGTTTTCACCAAAAAAATTCTTGCTTGCTTAGTATCTGCTGAGAAATATAAGGGGCTATCTCTTGTTAATGTCTATATTTTAGTTTTATGGATGTCTATCAGATCCACATTTTTCATTCATACTCTAAAGTAAGGACTGGGAATCTCTAGTAAGAGGAAAAAAACAGCAGCTAAAATCAGATCACATCAACTGTGTTCATATTCACAAATTTCAAGGTATCTAATTGTACTTAACTCCAGAAAGTTCACCATTTTGCTCTTATGAACTGTGGCAGGCTACTAAATTAATACAGATCCTAGATAGACATCAGGGATTTAGTCATAATTTCAAGAAGGACATTTCATACTGAGACTTACTTCCCTTAGCCCACCCACTCTGGATCAAAGCCAAAGTATCAAAAGGTGAATTTTAGTTTCTAAACATCTCTGAAAAATATTTTTCACTTTGAGGCTGTGGGTCATCATCTTCAGAGATTTAAAGGTTGTGGGAGTTGGAGCTTATCTATTCACAATCTCTCATTTCACAAACAAGGACATTAAAACTAAGGGGGAGTGAAGTTTGCTGTTTTTTCTTTTTTCATTAAAAGCTATAAGTCTTTATTTGAAAGTAAGCAACTTTTTAATTTTACAAATGAACTCATCAAGTGGCGCCTGGTTGGCTCAGTTGGTAGAGCATGTTACTCTTGATCTCGGGGGTCATGAGTTCAAGCTCCACATTGCGGGTAGAGTTTACTTAAAAAAACAAAAACAAAATGAATGCATCAATATTGCTCTTTGAATACTTCTTTTCCCTAAATACATATATGTATCTAAGGAATAGTAAAATCTAACTGAGAAATTATAATTATTTCACATAAAAATTAAAAATATAGCTCTAGGATCATATTTTCTGAATTTTCCAGATAAATGACTTAATGCATTTATGGCTATAGTCAGCTTCTTTTTTTTTTTCTCTTTGCCTGTTTATTATCCATGCCCAAACTTTTTCACCCTAGATAGATTTCCTCTTTGGATGATGAACCAAAGCAGCCCTGTTTTCCTGGCAAAGGATTCGTCATATGTCTAAAGCTAAGTCAATCAGACTCACTTTGGAATTTGATTCTTGAACAGTGTCTCAAGGAAAGAAAACACTTGCAGAAGATATATTCGGAGGGTGGTGGCCTGATGACACTGCCTTTTAAATCACAAGAACTTTCCTGGTTTTGATGTTTTGGAAGCCTGTTGTTCAGCTTGTTTACCGTCCAGTAAATCCTTGTGTTGCTTAAGTTAGCTAGAATTAGTTTCTGTTACTTGCAACCGAAGAATTCTTTATAATTCATTTTCATTCACCCTTCTCACTTTCCCAGGTCTATTTGAAATACGGGACAGGTATGGCCTAGCAAAACTCTCTTGCCCTTACCCGAGATAATCAGAATAGAAGTATAAATAAGAGAAAATATATGGCAACCATAAAGTAAGTGCTACAGACTGAACCTTTGTGCCCACCACCACTCCACCAAATTCATATGTTGAAACCTAGCTTCCAGTTTAATGGTATTTGGAGGTGCTTCGGTCATGAGAGCAGAGCCTTCCTAAATGGGATTTGTGCCTTTATGAAAAGGGACCCCAGAAAGCTCCCTTACCCCTTCTGCCATGTGAGGACACAGCTCGAAAATGGCAGTCTATTTATGAATTAGGGCCTCACCAAATGCTCTAACTGCTGATGCCTTGACCTTGGACTTTCCAGCCTCCAGAATGGTAGAAATAAATGTTTACTGCTTATAAGCATCCCAGTATATATTTTCTTACAGTAGCCCAAATGAACTAAAACAGTAAGTATTAAGTGATGTATGGTAACTGAACTTCCACGGACTCCCCAGATTACACATTTTCTAAGTCCTTTATCTTACTTGTGGTGACTGAAGAGGTGTAAAGATTTTGCTCACTGACTGTGTTGCCTACTGCATGCTACCATCTTCTTCCTCATGTCTTAGCTGTGAATATTCTCCTGTTGGACAGAACAGGAATCCTCTGTTTTGTGAATGGTTTGTGAAATTATTTGAAACTACTTTGCACAAAGGAAATGTTCTATAATTATCTTGGTAAAACAACATCATTTTTTTTCTCCTCGGGTGCTGTGTTTTGTTTTGTTTTGTTTTTAACCTCCCCTTGGCTTTCTATTGAGTACTGTTACTGCTTAATCTTATGGAGGGTCACTTGTGATTTCACTAACAGGCCCCCTTTTCTATGGTACCATTGTATATGTATGTGTTTTTATCTTCATGCCCCCAAAAGGAGGTAATCTACGTTATCATAATTATTCCCATATTACAGATAGGGAAACTGAAGCTTAAGAACCCTTCTAGAGTGGTGCTTGGGTGGGTCAGTTGGTTGGGTATCCAACTTGATCTCAGCTCAGGTCTTGATCTCAGGGTCATGAGTTCAAGCCCCATGTTGGGCTCTATGCTGGGTCCAGAGCCTACTTGAAAACAAAAACAAAAACAAAAACCCTTCTAGAGATCAGTAGTGATTCCAAAAATATTAGCCTACATCTACCCAACTGCAAAGTCCATGGCTTTATCTATAGTCAAAAAAGTCAGAAACTGGAGTTAAGGGAAGTCAGATGATCTTCAGATTATTAAATTTAGAAAAGATCCACATGACATTCATGTGATTAGACCTCTGAAATAGTAAGCAAACCAATCTCTGAAAACTCTAATTAAGGTCATTGAGGAGTCAAGATTTGCATGAATATATTTAGTTAACCCTAATCATTCTTATTTTGAAAGAGACAGTATGGGGAAAGAAAAAGAGATAGTTAGCTAGGAATAATAAAAAGAAACCCTAAGGGGACTAATTGGTAATGTCCAAAGAAGGAATGACCAGAGCATAGGGTGTTCAGGTCAAATATACAGCCCACGGGGAGGGATACATTAAGTTATTGAAATCTGGTGCCATTACACATGTGAATCACAAAACGGATTCCAATTATTCTGATTCCAGGCTCATCTAAGTACTTTTTATTTTAATTTGGCTTTGCATGTATCATGACAAAAAAACAAAATGGTCAGATGAGGTAAGCATTCTGAGGTAAGCCAGAACTACTGTTACAAATGACTGAAATATAATTGAAATTGTCTCAGAGAAAAAGAGATTAATGGAATCATGGAACCAAAAAAAAAAATCTAAGCAGCTAGAGTAGCTATAAATCTGGGTCAGAAGAAGTCATCAGGACCTGATCTCTCTACTTCTAGGCTCTTCTTTGATCTATATTGGTCTCTCTCAGGCAGCTTTACCCCTGTGGTGGCAAATATGTCCTCTGATAGATGCACTTTATTTTTTTTTATTTTTTATTTTTTTTTAAGATTTTATTTATTTATTTGAGAGAGAGAGAGAATGAGAGAGAGAGAGCACATGAGAGGGGAGAGGGTCAGAGGGAGAAGCAGGCTCCCTGCCGAGCAGGGAGCCCAATGTGGGACTCGATCCAGGGACTCCAGGATCATGACCTGAGCCTAAGGCAGTCGCTCAACCAACTGAACCACCCACGCGCCAGATAGATGCACTTTATATCCCACCCACTAGCATCTGTTTCCTGATAGTTTCGGAAAGTCACAGGGGTGAAGACACATTTGCCTGTCTTTGGTCATGTGTCCAATTATGGAGCGAGGCTTTGGCTTTGGCTTTGTCTCATCTAAAGGACTTTTTAGGAGGTTGAGTTCTCCAAAGGAAAATTGAATTGTTTTTGTAGCTGGCACGTGGGGGAGTAAGAGCACCTGGCTCTGGGGGTCCCAAACAGACCAGGTTTGGCCACTTGCTGCTGACAAAATCTGAAGGCAGAGAAAAGAGCTGTGGTCAAACAAGAGAGGAATTTATTTCAGGGAGGCCAGCCAGGAAGACATCAGACTAGAGTGTCAAGGCTGTCTCCAAAGTGCTGAAAACACTTCCAGGTCTGTATTAAGGAAAATGTGGGACAAACGTGGATGGGTATGAGCAGGTAGGCCAAAGGTCAAATTTGAAGGTCAAATCGATCATTGTCTTAGACTCAATCATGGGTGAGGTCTTGTTGCTCAGGGCATTCCTTATTGCTTGAGGGAGTACTTTTGGTTTACATCATGGGCTATTTTGCCTGAGCCTAGAGACAAGCTGGAAAGAAGAACCCACCTAGAAAGTATGAGGTCAAAATGGAAGCAGCCAAAGTCCTCTTTCATTTTTACCACAACCTGGGTGAAAGTGACAGAGTGTAGGCAAAGACAGCAAGCGTCCCCTACAGCATGACAATTTAATTTTTCATTATAATTAAAAATATTCTGCATTATAAATAGCAGTCTCTATGAGCTTGACTAACATGGTTATATATCTGAAAAATGAAAGTACATTTTACAAGTTGGGTACAGTAATGAACTCCTCTTATACTCCAATTTTCTCAGCTCCACCCCCCACCCCACACTATCTCCTATCATTGTTCCCTTAGCTGAATGCAGTATATCTTGCTTTATGTCCTGTGGCTTCTCTGAGGTAAGGCCTCAGTGAGTTCCCACTCGTCACTTAATGTACATGAACCTGGAACCTGGAAGTTCTTGGACCCTATTCCAGTGTATGTGTACAGTCTCCAAAACCACGCAGCAATTCTTGGGCACTGCAGGGTGTCTCAGTTCAAACCAGTTCTGCCACTATCTACCCAGAGCTGGAATCAGATTCCACAGGTGAAGTGCTCAGTCTCATAAGACCACCCTCCGCTTCAAATGTCAGTTGCAAGCCCACGTTGTTATCTGTGCTTCTGACTGACTGGCTATAAATCAGCACCTACCCCTCAGGTTCCATTAATTTGCTAGAGTAGCTCACAGAATTCAAAAAACATTTTACTTATTAGATCACCATGTAGAGGCCACTTTTAGGCAAACAGGCTTGAGCAATGGAATGTAGAAAGGGCCCACAGCGACCACCTGGCTGAATACACAGGCCCATCAGGTGACCCACCTCAAAATATCCATAGACCCTAACTGACCAATGGGCTACTTACAACCAAGCACAGTTACCAAAAAAGGGAGAATTCTATATGTTGCCATACCTCCTCATCTTTCCCCTTTAAAAATGGCCCCCACCCACTGCCTTGTTGCAGACAGCCTCTCTACTGTCCTGCCTGATGTGAGAAACAAAGGCAGAAGAAAAATTGTTAAATTTCCTTACTACCTAGAGACCACTGACAAGTCCTTGAAACAGGCTGAGTGACATTCCTCTAGGGACTCAACTGCCTTGATGTTAATTAACACTTTGCTAAGGGCAAAAGGCAATCCTAGCCCAACCCCTCCCCTCCCTCAGGATCCTGTAAGTCTACTTTAACATATAAAAATTCCTTTGGAAACTTCCTTTATCTCTAAACCGCCCCCCCCCCAAGATACGGGTTGGCACTCATCCCCCAAGCATATGGCACACCGATATACATATGAAGGGTCTCATGACTAAAGGTTTTATTAGACAGCAATAAGTGACCCTTTCCCAACAGTAGCTAGCCCCCTCAAGGCCCTGGAAACCTTGCTTCCAAAATTTTTTAGAGACTTACGTTATCCCTAACTCCCTCCAACTTGAAAGTATATAATGGGTCACTCCTCATGACCCCGATGCAGCTCTTTCTGCCCACGGGTCCTGTCCCCATGCTTTAATAAAATCATCTTTTTGCACCAAAGACATCTCAAGAATTCTTTCTTGGCCTTTGGCTTCGAACCTTAATGTCTTTTCTACATCACTGCCCACAGCTTCCTTGTCGTGTATTCAGTAAACCTTGAGCTCCTTTGTTCTGCCTCAAGTGAATTCTTTCACTGCCTGTGCCAACGGCTTCCACTCAATCATCGCACCCACCCCACATGTGGGGGGCCCCCATCCAATCAGGAGAGATACCACATTTAGACACCACGCACCAATTTATTATAAAAGGATTCATTCAGGACCAGCCAATTGGAAGATAAGCATTGGGCAAGATATGCAGGAAGGACATAGAGATTCCGGACCCTCTCAGAGAACACCATTCTCTCCAAATCATATGTTCACCAACTGGAATCTCTCCTAACCCAGTCCTCTTCTTTCTAAGGGGAGGCTTCATCACAATAGCACCATTGGTTAAATCATTGCCCCCTGACAACCAAACTCAATCCCCAGCCCCTCTCCCCTCCCTGGAGCTGGGGGAATAGGAGGTGCTGACCATTCCAACCCTCTGATCACACAGTGGGTTCTCCTGGCAACCAGCCCTCATCCTTAGGTTACCTCAGGGCTTTCTCAAAGTCATTCATAAACATAACAAAAGACACCTTTATTGTCCTTATCACAGGAAATTCCAAGAGCTCTAGTAGTGAGCCAGAAATGAGGGGAAAACCAAATAAATATGAGATAAATTTAAACCATCAAATAAGAACTACTTATAAGTCACTGTATTACAAGGTGTAAAAGACAATGCATGGGGCAATCCTTGATCAATGAAGCAGACAAGTCTGTGGCTAAATACTCTGCTCTTCTGTCCCTGAATTCTTAGGATTCCTGTAGGACTCAGCCTCAGTTGCCAAGAGAATGACAAGCTTATTAACACATCTTTGATTGAGTTGGCCTTCTCCTCTCCAGTTATTCCCTGGGATGCTTCCTTAAAAAAACACCTGTACGAAAGCCCTTGTTTCAACTTGTGTTCTCTGGGGGAAACTTAGGCCAAGATAGCCACTGGGCTAAATTCTGCAAAGATTCACAGAAACTACATGAGAGGCAGCTTTTAGGCCACAGACTTGAGCAGTGGAAACTTGAACAGGCGACAGGGCCACAGTGACCACGGAGCTGACGAACACAAATGGCCTCATTAAGCCATAGGTCCTAACCTACCAATGGGCTAATTACAACCTAAGATTACCAAAAGAGGGAAAATTCCATACATCCCCACACTCCTTCACTCTGCCCTATAACTATAGCCCTCACCGTCACCTCCTCGCTGACAGTCTCTTCTTTGCTCTTTTGTCTGCAGCTCCCTTGCAGTGTATTCAATAAACTTTTATCTCCTTCATTCTGACTTAGGTGAATGCATTCATGGCCCAAGCCGCTGGCCCCCACCCAGTTGGGATGCCCCACGCTAAATAGACCTAACTTTTGCTTAGCACATACATGGTGCCAGACTCTTCCCAAGCACTTTGCATGATATATACTGACAGTTTCCAAGGAATAATGTTTAGACTTTACGATGTTGCAAAAGCAATATACATTCACTAGAAACTACTTCAAATTTTGCGTTTTGATCTTTTCCCGGAGGAGTGGTTATCTCTATCATAGTCTCTTGTGATGCTGAGCAGCAACATTGAGACTCAGCTCCCGTTTTGCCAGGTGATCACAAGGGCAACCAGCTGATATACACAATCATTCTGTACCCATACAACCATTCTGTTCTTCCCTTTTAATACAGTATTCAAGAAATCAATCATATTTAAAATTCAAAACAATCCTTCAAAAGAGTTGTTGTCATTATTTCCATGGTAAAGATGGGGCGTTACAGTTTAGGGAGTATTGTATTCCCTGGTGCTGTTGTTAAAATATCTGTTTTTGCCTAATTCCACACTGTCTAAAATCGGTTCTAATCTTTTCAAGTTCAGCACAAGTACATTCTTTATCCTCTGCTACATCCACAGGTTTTCCTTGCTCATTACTATGATCTAGTACTTTCTTCCTGATAATTATAGGTCTGCCGTGATAATCCCCCTCAGGGGTTATAGTCTCCTGGATCCTCAGGAGTCCCAAGGGTTTATCATCCCTTAAATTTAAATTATTCATTGATTTGGCCTTCCTTATCACTTTATTAGCTAGCTCATTGCCCCCTGTCTGTCCTGGTCTAACTGCAAGATGGTTTCCCTCAGAAAGATGGGAACTTCTGCAGTGGGTGCCCAGGACACTAAGGGCTTTACATTTTTAGGATCCTTCGGATCCATGATTACATCTCCTGGGCCCTGGTTGTGAGCTTCTTTCTAACTTCTAACTCCGTGGGGTACCACGGGTCTTCTACACAAAGTATGGTGTTAGACCTCTTGGCTCTTTTCACCATCCTTTTTAGGCATTTACCCAGTGCCCACATCTTTCTTCCGTTTTTGTAACCTAGCAGCTGCTATATACAATTTCCTAACCATGTAGAGCTCTATTTCTACCTAGGATATTTGTACAAATTTTTCCACAATTTTTGTTCAAGTCTTTCTGCCAGGTTATAGATTAATATCCCCGGTAGTGGCATGTATCTTTGCAATGTCTCCAAATGGTTTAATTTTGTATAGCCCTCCAAGTGCCTTTCTGAGGTAACCTCCCTTGGTCTTGGCTTTGGCTAGTTCCATCTCATGGCCGGCATGCAAAGGGTAAGCTCCAGACGCACTTCCGTTGCCCACTGCTCCCTGCATAGAGCCGGTCTCTGTTTCACCTGCCTGTGACAATACCTTAGGATTCCACTCTCAGTGACATGCCTGGAAAGTTTATATTCACATAAATTTATTCCCCAAGTTATTATTTTTAGTTCGGCTGTAGTGAATTCAAGCAGGACTTTAGGAATCTTTTCTGATTCTTCTAAATTTTCTAACACCTGAGGAGTCAAGGACATGGAATCCTGCCGACTATGCCAACTGTCATGAGCACGCTAGGAGGGCGCACACACGAGCTCTGTGTTTCCACAATGTCAGCTTTAGTCAATCATAAAGCAAAGTTAAATCACAATTATAAAGCAGGTTCAGGATTCCAGACTCAATGACATCTCACCATGGGATTAAACTTGGCTTCTCACACAGCACACAGAGCTTGGCAGAAGACAAGCCACACAACAAACAAGATAACAGAAGGGTGCAGGAAGTGAATGAACCAAACGTGAAGTCAGTCTGCGGGCGTGCAGCTGAGATCAGGCCTCGGTCAGGTCCGGGTCAGCTCTCTGCACTTACTGCTTCTGATGTTCCAGCAGGGAAGGATCTCAGTTCTGTTCAGAGATCCATGGGCAGAGCATCTGGCAACAGTTGCCTTTTTTGTGTGGTCAGACGTAGAGGGGTCATGTCTGAAGAGTATGACAGTTTGCTGCCAAAATCCTTCCCTTTTTAAAGGGATTTGATTGGTTTTGGGTCCCTGCAGACCTCCTCTGGTTCTGCTCATTATCAAATTCTGGGGTGTTAGCTGACGTTGGTCCCGGAGATATCTCCTAACTGCAGTACCTTAATTGCTTGCGTCATTGCCTGACACAGACTCCTGCTTGACGTGAGAGACTCCATTTTGCTCTCTGCACACACTCATGGTAGGATTCATTTCCCTGTACCTTCTGGACCTGGGCATGGCTATAGAAAGGGTGGGAGACTTTAAAAGTCAGTTTCTTGTTATTCACGTACTCTTCTCACTGCCACATTGCAAATGGTAGAGACTCCAGTAGTCTGTCTTTGACAATGAAAGAAATGAATTTGAAATCCTAGCCAATCTGGTAAGGACTTATAGTATGAGAGAATAAACCTTTACTTTTTAAAGCCACTAGATTTGCGAATTGTTTGTCACTTTGGCTTAACTTAAACTCTCATGACTGGGGTGTGGATTTGTACCCAAATAGTCTGAATTTAGAAATTACTCTTTGAACAGCTATATAACTCTTATAGGCCTTGAAATGCACACTACATCATAAATCAAATTTAAGTAGTTGAAAAGGGGTTGAAAATTTTCCAAAACAAAGGAAGAGTAAGTATATCACTAGACCAAACTCAGGAATGTGGCTGGCAAGAGTAGAGTTCAGGAGGTTGGTGAGATAGGTGGAACCAAAGATTTGTTGAGGGGGGGACCCTAAGTTTTGCTTGGTGAGATAGGATTGGAGCCAAAATAGAGAGGGCATTGGATGTCACCCTATAAATTATATTTAAGAGTAAATGTGAAGCTATTAAAGTTGTTTAAGTAAGAAAAATTACAGGTATTATGAAATTATTGAATCTATTTGTATAAGGCATGTTTCAAGAATGCTGAGAAAGAATTGTTTGGTTCTAGGGTAAAAGACAGACAAAAAGGTCAATAAGGAAGCCTGGGAATGAAACTGAAAATGGTCATAGTAACAGGAACAGAACCATTTTGAGAGGAAAAGAGACAGCATTTTTCTATTGACTATGGGGGAAGAAAGGAGCTAGAAATTACAGATGATTCAAGAATTAAGTCTGGATGTCTAGAAGGAAGTTAAGGGTAGTATTACAAAAATTAGGAATCCAAAAGAATGATAATTGGGTATTAAAAAAGAGTGTCTTGAAAATTTTGAATTGGAGCTCAGGACAAAAGTCAACACTAGAATATAGAATCGTTATTTCTTTTGACATGGTGCCTGGCTTTTGTGAGCCATGTATAAAAAGTGATTTGAACGAATGGACAAAGAATAAATCAAAGGAAGTGGGCAACTTCTTCAAGGCAAGAACAATCCGCCCCCCCCAAACTCTAAGGGTATGAAATATGATATTTGTTGTTAATCATTAAACCGAAAGAGTTAAGCTTATATGACTTGGTTATGTCTGTCTGATTCCTAATTTTAGTTGAGCATGTATCATAAGTCTAAATCAGTGAAAAAGGGAAACCCAAAAAGCAGCTCTATTTTTTTTTCTAGCTCTGTGTCAACTAGAATACCATCTAAAAATCTGAGAATACTTTGTATTAAAAACTATCTTTTAATTATATGAATCTCAAATTTTACTTCCCGGTTATTTTATATTTAAACAGCGTTTTCCTCTTCAGGTTTTGTATAAGGCAAGAATTCTGTTTATACTTAAGTTCTTTGTCAGGTAGAGTCAGTCTTAAAGATCTGAAAGTTATAGTCGTGAAGAGGATAGGGTAGCAAAGAATGTCAGCACTATTGTACTGGAGATATGGGAGTGAGATTAAAACAAGAACCCCTGTTGGCAACATCAACTGAAGCTCAATATACACTCCTTTGTTTTCTCATTGTTCTCCCAAAGGCCAGCAACCTTACCTCCCATTAATCAAACGTGTTGAGCAAGTCTGGAGACAGCTTTCATAGATCCCTCCAGGCTCCTTTCACATTTGTCCTCAGGGGAAAAAAATAATTATGCTCTGCTCCTGTCCAAACAGGTACCCATTAACCTTTGCTGGAAAACAGCAATTTGCAATCAGATACATGCAGAGATCTAAGATAAGTGGCTTTAAAAAATATTTCTGGGATCCTTGGTAAAAAACTTCATCTGTTGGATCTTCCATACTCTAAGTAGGTATGTACTTCAGTAGTCATTTAAAACAGGTGGGGCACAGTGGAGAGGGAGCTGCATTTGTAAAAATGGGACAATTGCAATGTTGTAAAATTATCCAGTTGTATTTAAAAAGCAAAAGCGAGAATTCTATCTTTGATCTTTCAGATCCGAAATCATGGAGACATTTGACCAAGAGTTTCTACCAAAAGAAAAATATGCAATAATTGTGCAAGGTGCTGAGAATCCTAAAATGAGAGAGAATGACGTTCTCTATGGTGGGACACTACACGGTGAAGTAATACAAGGTCAGGGCTAAGATAGTGTCAAGGTTCACTCAGGGGAGGTTAGGTCACTATTCCCACACTTTACATACTGAATTTTACAATGGAGTTGAAAGAGGAAAAGAGTCACTTAACATCCTTTTATGCCTTGTAATCTATAAAGCAGTACCTATAGTTTAAATTTAATGCAAGGTAAACAAGTGGAAACATACTGTCGTGGAGTCCTGAGACATAGATTCTAGATTTCTCTCTGCCATATCTCACTAGGTTACCTTAGACAGACCACTTAAAACCATCTCACCTGTCCAGGAGTGAATTTCTTCACTTGAAAATTTAGAGGTTTGCATGAAGGGATCTCATATATCGCTTCCTATTCAAAGGACCAAACGTGGTGGTGGTTGTTGCTGTTTTTAAGAACAAGACAGAGGATCATAGGGAAAGGGAGGGAAAAATGAAACAAGACGAAACCAGAGAGGTAGACAAACCATAAGAGACTCTTAATCTCAGGAAACAAACTGAGGGTTGCTGGAGTGGAGGGGGGTGGGAGGGATGGGGGGCTGGGTGATGGACACCGGGGAGAGTATGTGCTAGGGTGAGCACTGTGAATTGTTTAAGACTGATGAATCACAGACCGATGCCCCTGAAACAAATAATACATTATATGTTAATAAAATAAAAATTAAGGGGCGCCTGGGTGTCTCCGTCCTTAAGCGTCTGACCAGCTCTGATCATGATCCCAGGGTCCTGGGATCGAGCCCCGCATCGGGCTCCCTGCTCTGCGGGGAGCCTGCTTCTCCCTCTCCCACTCCCCCTGTTTGTGTTCCCTCTCTCGCTGTGTCTCTCTCTGTCAAATAAATAAATAAAATCTTTTAAAAATAATTTAAAAATGTATTAACAATTACATCATTTATCAGCAATCTAATTTTGAATGCCACAGGTGCATAAATTGTTCTCCTGGTTGGGGTATGGACTACACTCGCAGTAAACTTATAATATATGGGTTTCCAAGAAAAAAAAAATGTGATGAAAAATGTCAATAATGCCTGTTGGGCACAGATACTGTTGTCTACTGCATTTTATTGGTATACTAGTTAGTAACCCTCAGGAAAATATAAAATTAGACAATTAATTCTGGTTTGCAAACCCATAAAAAAAGATTATTTTAGGGGTGCCTGGGTGGCTCAGTTGGTTAAGCGACTGCCTTCGGCTCAGGTCATGATCCTGGAGTCCCGGGATCGAGTCCCGCATCAGGCTCCCTGCTCAGCGGGGAGTCTGCTTCTCCCTCTGACCCTCCTCCCTCTCCTGCTCTCTGTCTCTCATTCTCTCTCTCTCAAATAAATAAATAAAATCTTTAAAAAAAAAAGATTATTTTAGATAATTGACTTTGGTCAATGTGTAAGATCTGGGATGGATTTTGAGTACCTGCTCAAGGTGCAAAGTCTTAAAGACTATAAATAGGAAAAAATGAAACTAACCACTTCTAGAGTTACAAAATGGAAATCTTTTCTGAAATATCTACATGAAGCAAAAAGATAATTCCAGTAGTTGTTATTGAATATTTCACAGATAAGGTGATGCTTACCTGCAACATTGAAAGTACAGACAAAAATCAAGGGAATTATTTGAAGTTCTCGTCCTAGAATGAAGAAAGTGACACATTAGCAAGGACAGAAAGAGTCTTCCCGTAGGGAAAAAGGAGAGATATTTGTCAGACCTACTTGTATGTGAAAGATTTGATGGGTTTCTTCCTAAGTTAAACCACAGGCAGAAAAAAGAAGTGCAGTAGTCCCCCCTTATCTGCAGTTTCACTTTCCTTAGTTTCGGTTCCTGTGGTCAGTGCGGTATGGAAGCAGATGACCCTCCTTCTCATGTATGGTTCAGAAGAAGCCTAATGTTATGTCACAATCATTTCCCTCACTTCTCCTCATCACTTAGGCATTTTATCATCTCATATCATTACAAGGAGAGGAAGGGTGAGTATAGTACAATAAGAGATTTTGAGAGAGAGAGAGAGGTCACATTCACATAAAT
This sequence comes from Mirounga leonina, assembly GCF_011800145.1. NCBI lineage: Eukaryota > Metazoa > Chordata > Mammalia > Carnivora > Phocidae > Mirounga > Mirounga leonina. Next base: position 13,690,561 of record NW_023270451.1, read on the forward strand.
TTTATGACAGTATATTGTTATAACTGTTCTTTTTTACTAATCTCTTAATGTGCCTAATTTGTGAATTAAATGTACCTGAGGTGTAAATTATCATGGGTGTGTATGTACAGGAAAAAACATATATACAGGGGTCGGTACTGTCTGCGATTTCAGGTATCCACTGGGGTCTTGGAATGTATCCCCATGGATAAGGGGGCATTACTATATCAAAGAAATGAATTCATTGCTCACTCTATCCACCTGGTGTTTCCATTTATGTAGGCAAATCTACTGTGAAATGTAGAACCGAATACATTTCCAAGTTTAATGCAGAATTTTAGATAGCAATGCAAAATTTGATAGCAATGAAAAGTTAACGTAAACGTTTTCAAGCGTCTGATTTGCTGTGATAGTCATGGTACCACTCAGTGAGGTTTACCTTATTAAAATTCTGCATTTGCCATTTGAATTTTGACATGTTCCTAAAATATCATGATTCTATTATGACTACAATTCTCATCACTTCTGGGTATTTTAACCTTGTATTTCGCTATTCCTAATGACATGGGTGGTTATGTAAACCAGAAACAGATGAGAGCTGTGAGGTCCAAAAGAAACTACACATCTTAACACAGAGTTATTTACTTCTATTGGGACTTAGTTATAAGCAAACTTTAGCTTGGTGGTCTCCAAAGAAAGGTTTTAGAGCCATGCATTTCTTTTGTAGAACTCCTATGGAATGTCAGCCAAAATTACCACACTAAAATCTTAAACTCTCTAAGCAGAAGGTAAAGTTCCAGAAGGCTAATTTGGGGACTGGCTATATAGTCAGGTCTTTTTTTTTTTTTTTTAAAGATTTTATTTATTTATTTGACAGAGAGAGACACAGCGAGAGAGGGAACACGAGCAGGGGGAGTGGGAGAGGGAGAAGCAGGCTTCCCTCGGAGCAGGGAGCCGGATGCGGGGCTTGATCCCAGGACCCTGAGATCATGACCTGAGCCGAAGGCAGACGCTTAATGACTGAGCCACCCAGGCGCCCCAAGGTCTTTTTCTCCCTAATTACAAAGGCTCATAGAAAAGGGACTCACCAGTGTATCCAAACACAGAAATCAAACTTCAATAAAATATTTTTTAGACGATGCATTACAACTTATGCATCGCAAAATAAGATACGTAGGGGAAAAACTTTACCAAATAAATAGAGAGAGATTGTATTTAGGCTTACTAGAGAAGTTTCTTCAGTGTGTCACCTTATTAAAATAACATATATTAACTAACATTGTTGACTTCTTAATATTGTAGAGCTACTTGTAAGATGGAACTCAGTTATATTGCAGTTATAGTTCAAGTTATGGTTTAATTTTTTAAAAAATAAATGAATGCTAGACTAGTATCCACATAGCTACGGTGAAATTGTACAGGGAAAGTGGTTCAGATTGTAGAACAAAAACTCAAAAGTGTCAGTATGACCACCTGAATATTTTATAATGAGACTGATACGTGATTTTTAAAGTCCAATCAGATTTTATTTAGCTGGCTGAACAATAAGTGAAAGAGATTACTGTTTTCTAGATAGCTTATACTACTTTTAAAAGTATAATAAGCTAAGGGCGCCTGGGTGGCTCAGTCGGTTAAGCGACTGCCTTCGGCTCAGGTCATGATCCCAGGGTCCTGGGATCGAGTCCCGCATGGGGCTCCACACTCAGCAGGGAGTCTGCTTCTCCCTCTGACCCTCCCCCCTCTCATGCTCTCTCTCTATCTCATTCTCTCTCAAATAAATAAATAAAATCTTTAAAAAATATATATATATAAAAGTATAATAAGCTAAAAGATAAATGCCTATCCTTATGAAGGTATATATTGACCAAGATAAGTAAAATGAAATAATCATGACTACCCTGTGGATTATTTTATCTTCATGCATTTATTATTTATTCAACAAACGGTCATTGAATACCTCCTACATGTCAGACACTGGGTAGGCTCTGCAGATATGATGATGAACAAAATATTTGTCCTTTGGAGTTTATGATTTATGCTGATAAGTGATTCTGTCAGAAAAACACCAGCCTTTCTAAGAAGATCCCGATCTTTCTATGGGAGTAGGACTGGTCTGACATAAAGGCACTAATCATAAAGTGGAGCACAGTTACATGCCAACAGCTTATCCAGTAAAGTAACAAATCATCTTCCCAAAATACTAACAGTACTGGATGGTCCCCCATACCTATCTATGACCACTGACATTTCATCATTTTTAAGTTCCAGTCTTACAGCAACTTGGAAAGTAATACAGAAAAGGCCCTGGGTGAATGAATGCTGCAGGCAGGACACTATATGGTCAATCCCACTAAGGTACAACCACTATCAGCCTTAATTTACTTTTCTGTTTCTGAAATGAAAATGAGAATGAGCAGGAGAAGGAAAAGTGGTAGACCGGACGAAAACAGTAGAATATGAAGAAGCTTATGTCTGCGCTGGCACAAAAGTGAAATACTTGGTTCCAAATTAATTATACATATATCATTGCACACATGTATATTTTCAACTCCTGAAATTCATATCAATTCTATTCAAAACTGAAATAATTACATTACTATTTCTTTTCCGCATAAAGACTACAAACTGATGGTTTATTGACATGATCCTATCTGATGTACTTTCTTTCTAGATTTCTATGGATATATAAACAAGATATAAATTGAAGAAGTCCTCAACGAAACAGTAAATCAAACGCCTTTCTTGCAGAAGACACAACTATGGTGTGTTTCACTGAAACCCTTACTACTCAGTATATTTTCTTTAAATCAAAATTCTTTGCTTATTGATAACAACTTCTTTTCAAAAATATTTTTTCCTTGCTATGTCAATTCTAATGCTTTGTTATGGTCAAGGGTCATTCAAGCACGTGCTGGGCCATGAAATGTACTGAATAACATGGTTTTTTGTTTTTTGTTTTAATGTTGAAGATTCCTGTGTTGTTATAAAGAAAACTGATCCCTTTCAAAGGTCAACTCTATACCCCATCTCCTGTCACCCCATGACTCTAAAGAACTCACTGGCAATATTGTATAAAGCACTGAAAGCTTGTTGAAAATAGAAATTTGGTCTATAATGAGGAGAAAAAGTATTCATTGAAAGTCAAGAAATTTTTATAGTGGAGGAATGAAAAGTGATTATTTACTGGAGTGTTTTATTGGATTGCCAGAAAGACGCCTTTGATACTTACTTAATTCTGGTAGTCAAATCCACTGAAGTCAAGGTTCTTATTTACAAGCTCATTGCTATTGCTGAGACCAAACATGAATAATGAAGAGAAAGTACAGCCTATCAGAAAAACCGTTGTTCTCTTCTCACAATCCAGTCCTTTGTCACCATTTCTGATTGTGGAAAATGAAGTAATTAAAGGCAAAATGCTTCGATAGCCTAAATGATAGGCCCTGGAATCCAGAGGAACTTATGACAGAGCCAGTTTTCTAAATTCTTGTGCCTTATTTCTATCCGTCATTATGCTGTGCTAATTTATTTAGGATTAGAGACTAATTCGACTCCCACCCCCGCCCCCCCAGCCCCTGCAAAATATGTGATCTAATGCACGTGATAGGAAATGGCCATTGGCAAAATCTACTGTTCCAACTCGCCCAGACACCACCACAAGTTCTGACTTTTGTCTTACAAATTGTGAAAGATTTGTATTAAAAAAAACTTCATAAAAAAGACTTGCAACACATTTCATGCAGAAAATTCTGGTGCAAGGCTGGAGCTGGAGTTTAGGTATGGGTATATACACCGGACTGAAATTCTAAGTCTGATTTTCTAAGAAAACATCCTAACAAATTGACCATACCCCCCTTTAAAAAATCATTTAACTATGTTCTTATTAGCCTCTGGTTAAGAACATCACAGAGAATGGAAAACCTGACATTCCCTCTTGTTCTTTGTTTCAAATTCTAGCAGTAAAATGAAGGGAGTCAATGTATCTTTTATTAGGGAGAAAATAGACAATATAGTCAATAGTGTCCAAAGGACCTGAAACACACAGAAACTACCTCATTTAAGAGTAGGAAAAAGAAAAGCTAAGCCTGGCATATTGTAAGGCTAAACAACTTGAATAGGGCCATATATCAAGAGCTTGGTTTAAACTGGTGTGACTGAATTCACTTATAAACACCTCGGTGTCTGAGGCTTATTTGTGAATTTAAAATGTGCTGATTGATTTATAAACCCAATTTCAAAACCAATATAGATGTGTGTGTTATTAGAATATATTGTCTATTCTGTGTATAATATGTAACACATTCGATGTATTATGCATAATATATAATATTTATAATATGTATCATATGTTAGTGTTTTTATAATATATAATAGTGTTTATATGTATCTGTGTAAACAATATGTTAGTAATAACATGATGTCTAAAATACAAAGAAAAATGATTCTTTTTTATCAATATAAGGAAAATCTTTTTTTTTAAGATTTTATTTATTTATTTGAGAGAGGGAGAAGCAGGCTCCCCGCTGAGCAGGGACCCTGACGCAGGACTCGATCCCGGGACTCCAGGATCATGACCTGAGCCGAGGTAGTCACTTAACCAACTGAGCCACCCAGGTACCCAATATAAGGAAAATCTTAAGCAACTTTTTGACCATCTTTGCAAACAAGATGAACATCTCACTTTTAAAAAAGAAAAAACAGGATAGCATTTAAAAATTTTTATGTATTATAATATCACACAGGAAAACTGAATACATTTTACAATTTGAATTTAATACTTCATATATTAATATTTCATAGCCAAACAAGGCATTAGCTATTGTAAAATTGCAGAAAATTTTCTAATAAATTATGACATAATTTAGGCCTAATCCAAATGTTGTATAAAAGAGAAAGCTAAAAGCTTATTTGTTTCTTTCAAATTTATCCTAGTCCATAACTCTTTTTTCTAGCAGATTCTATCATGTAAAATTATTGAGAGAATTGCAGTACTCATTCAGAAGAAATGAAGATAAAACTCTCCAGGTACAACCTATAAAAATGAGAAAATTTAATGTAAACTTTTTTGACATGTAAATTCCATTAAAACAAAACCAATTTTTGTATACTAATAAAAATTTTGAATGTGGATGATAAATTTCTATTTCTTGAAAAATTCTCTCTCTTAAAATATTCTCCTAAGAGTACATGTGAAAATATCTTTAGAAGACAGACGGGGGTAACTATCTTCATAAGATACAGTTATTCATGGATGAAAATCTTAATGTGTAAGTGATATGGGAAATACTTCTTTTGTCATGGAAATCCTTTCTCTTCCCAGCTCCACAGTCCTCCCATAAACAAACAAACAAACAAACAAACAAAAAACCAAAGTCCATCAGTTATAAAAACCGTGGCAGTGGATAAATTTCAGGCAGGAGGAGAGCCTAATCCTCTGTATTAATTGGATACTCTTAGTTGCTTTAATGCTCTTGTCTTCAGGTCTCTGTATCTGAGCATATAAAGCAAGAGGTGACGAGTCAATTAGTCTCTGCTCTCAAGAGAACTTGCTTCAGCCATGCACACAATAAAAGGACTCTATTAACTTAATTCTATCTGCAATTTTGTACATGACCCAAATCACCTCAGAGTAAATTATGATTAGTTGTCGGAACCCATGAAAGAACAAGAATGAGAATCAGACTGAAGGCCCCCCGGGGGGATGGGAGAGTTGGAGGGAAATGTGTGCAGCACCTGCCCACACTGTGCCCTGCTTAGTCAACTGCATCTCCATGGGGCACTGGAAAGAAGGCTGGAAGATCACCAAGAGCTGTTTACACAACTGGAACCATTCCATCTCAACTCAAGTGAAGCAAACAACAGTGAAAGGGTTCTCTATTCCAATCATCCAGCAAAAACAATGTGAAGTGGACATCTTGGGAAGTAAATCACCAGGAACATGAAGACATCAGGGACAGGAGAAATTAGAAAAAAAAAAAAAAAGTAGTTTAATTAAGCAGTTTTTACTAAGTTTATTTCCAGTGTTTGCTGAGGGATCTATTACTCTCTCTATGTTAGAGCAAGGCAAGGGATGGGATATTAATGCGCTATGCACAAGAAAGTGAGAAAAAAGTCATATACGAGTTATAACAAAGTAAAATCTTTTTCTTTTCTCACTACATGGTTCATTGAACAGATTCTTTAATTATTCTCATAGCTTTTTGTAGCCTTGTGTCTCTAAAATTCCCCCCAAACACAGAAGCTCCTTTAAAAAAAAAAAAAAAAGTTTATTTGAGAGAAAGAGAGAGCAGGGGTGGGGGGAGGGTAGGCAGGGAAAGAGGGAGAGAGAATCCAAGGAGACTCCACACTGAGCACTGAGCCTGTCGCCAGGCTCATCCCATGAGCCTGAGATCGTGACCTGAGCCGAAAATAAGAGTCAGATGTTTAACCAACTGTGCCACGCACGTACCCCTTCAAATACAGAAGCTCCTTAACCTGTATTTCCTACAAACAACTTGACATAAAATCTGGCATGGGTATCCTTTCCAAATAAAAATTTAGTTAAAATGAAGATACTGGATTTTTTTTTCCAATTCTACTCCTAACTTAAAAATCCATGATATTTTTCTCTTTTGGATCTTTGTAATTCTTATTATAGGCATATATTTTGTTATTGATTCTTTTTTTTAAAGAAAATCTTAAAAATATTGGGCTGAGAATAATTGAAAGCTTTCATGTTCGAGGTTATCTGTTTTGGTAGAATTGTACACTCATGAACAGAAAACAAAGGCAAACAAATGCTGCATTACACATCAAACTTTAGACCCATCAGTACTTTAAAAATGGAAATAGGGGTGCCTGGGTGGCTTAGTCATTAAGCATCTGCCTTCGGCTCAGGTCATGATCGCAGAGTCCTGGGATTGAGCCCCGCATCGGGCTCCCTGCTCCGCAGGAAGCCTGCTCTCCCTCTCCCGCTCCCCCTGCTTGTGCTCCCTCACTCGCTGTCTCTCTCTCTTTGTCAAATACATAAATAAAAATCTTAAAAAATAATAAAATAAAATAAAAAAGGAAATAGTTACAATTGACTTTCTCCAGCCAGGTACTATGCTAAATGTTTTATAATCATTATCTCATTTAGGGGCACCTGGGTGGCTCAGTCGTTAAGCGTCTGCCTTTGGCTCAGGTCATGATCCCAGCATCCTGGGAAGCCTGCTTCTCCCTCTCCCACTCCCCCTGCTTGTGTTCCCTCTCTCACTGTGTCTCTCTCTGTCAAATAAATAAATAAAATCTTAAAAAAAAAAAAAAAAGGGACGCCTGGGTGGCTCAGTTGGTTAGGCAGCTGTCTTCGGCTCAGGTCGTGATCCTGGAGTCCTGGGATCGAGTCCTGCATCGGGCTCCCTGCTGAGCAGGGAGTCTGCTTCTCCCTGTGACCCTCCCCTCTCTCATGTGTGCGCTCTCTCTCACTCATTCTGTCTCTCTCAAATAAATAAAATCTTAAAAAAAAAAAACTGGCTTAAAAAAAGCATTATCTCATTTAAATGTCACAACATCATGAAGTAAATATACAAATATAAACAAAAACAATATACTATCCCTCCTAATTAGGCAGGTGAAAAGTAAGGCTTAGGTAATAAGAAATAGTAACATCTTTGCCTGAGGTTTCACCAACACTGAGTGTTGGACTGGAAATTTGAAACTGGTGGTTTGAAATTCAGAATTCAGTCTCTTAACCATGACCCTATATTGCCAATTCTATACAATTTGGGATATGCTTTCTAATTTGTAGAATAAATGAGATTAAACTGTAGAAGAAAAAATCTAGGGAAAAAAATATATCATCAAAAGAGGCCGGACACTGTGGAAGATAAGGAAATATTATAAGGCCAAGTGCCTGATAATGCAAATGATAATATAAAATATCCTAATGATGAAAAGGAGACTCTTGGGGCGCCTGGGTGGCTCAGTCGGTTAAGTGTCCGACTCTTGATTTCAACTCAGGTCACGGAGCCCAAGTTGGGTTCTACACTCAGCATGGACTCCACTTTTCCCTCTCCCTCAGCTCCTCCCCTTGCTCGCGCACTCTCTAGTAAATAAAATATTTTTAAAAAGAAAAGGAAAGGAGACTCTCTAAGAACTTCTCTAAAATCCTCATTTAAAAACATGTAAACCTGTAGCTGTGTGAGTATACCAGCTACTACTGTATTTTCAGATTATATTGGAGAAGCAACAAAACTTCGGGGTCAAAACTTTAGGTTTTGGAGTCAGACTGCCTGGGCTCACAGTCCATGTCTTTACCTATTAGTTTTGTCATTGTGAGTAAATTAATTAACTGTTTAGGTCTTGATTTCTTCATTAGTAAAATGAGGGAGATAATTACAACCTACTTCTTGAGTTGTGAGAATTAAATACCTCAGTTTTCATAAAGCATTTAGAATATTTCTGGCGTATATTAAGTGCTACATAAACATTAGCCATTTTCCTATTTAGCTCTTGGGAAGTCCCTTCCCTCCTTCCTTCCTTCCTTCCTTCCTTCCTTATTTCCCTCCTTCCTTCCTTTCCTCCTTCCTTCCTTGCTTCCTTCTCTCCTATCTCCCCCTCTTCCTTCCTTCCTTCCTTCCTTCCTTCCTTCCTTCCTTCCTTCCTTCCTTCCTTCCTTCCTTCTTTCCTTCCTTCCTTCCCTCCTTCGGTCTCTGCTTCCCTCCCTCCTTCCTTCCTTTTCTTCCTTTCACTAGTTCACATAGGACGCCATGTTGGTAGAACAATGAGTTGATTTGAATGAATGAATATGGTTAATATGGAGTTCTTGATTGCCTCAGGATGTCTACATTGTGTTGTGTCTCTTTAATATTTGGAGAGCTTCTAGATGGTTTGAATACTCTGATTCTAATAGTAATGATAAAGTATTAACTCTGTCAAACAGTTGATTAGGATGGAACTCAGCTATGGTAATGATGTAAGCTCATGACCTAGATATAAGAGTAAGCTAATTTTATTGATACTCAAAAATAGCTGAAGTGAGCAAGCATGGGGTACCAGTATGGGAGGCTTGAGATAAAATTTATTCACAATTATCAGTGCCATATTCCTTTTTTCTCAGACCAGTTAATATTCTTGAGAAATGAATTGAGTTCTTAAAATACAATAATGCAATTTTTGGGTGTATAACCACTAGGCAGATTATCTACCCCCAGGATGGAGAAAGCACATTTGGAAACAGTGAAACATCGAAACACTGGTGTGATTAGCAAGAAAACACAGCAACAAAAGGCTCTCATGGGCATACAGCAAGCAGTGACCCAGAACAAACACCTCATGATGATCAGATTTTCAGGTATTTCCACAGGCAGACCCAGTAAATACAGAAGAGTGAAACTCTGCAGAGACAGACCATAAATCGTTGTATGTGGCATTCAGTCATTTTATTCTCTGTGCTTGTCAGACTGTTTTACCAGATTTTTCTTTCCTTATTAGGGGAAGCTGTAAGTGATACAACTCTGAAAAATACCGCAGTTGTTTGAAATGTGCAAAGGTAATCTGTGATACCCTTCCACCACAAGAGAAAGCATGTATTTTAAATATATGGAAACAAAGATTTCCAGTTGTGTATGAAACTTTTCACCCAGGCATTGACCTTTCTTTCCCTCTTATTCCTCTCACATACATACAGAAATAACATCATAAATATTCTTTTTAATGACAGACCTATACCCTATGATGGTTTTAATAACTTATTCTGCAAAGCATGCTTTTTGGTATCATATAGCAGCCATCTATGAAATGATACAAGGAGGGATATTAGGAAATCTTAGCATAACATAGATTGTTGCCAAATTGTCAGCTGTTGCCAGATGAATAGTGAGACCAAGACATATTTTTACCCTCTGGGCTAACCATTTTAGATGATACATCTGTATACAGTTGTCCAGTTAATATTAGTATAAATCCTCGCTGTTGACATAAATAATACAACTTACGAAACTAAGGGTGCAGTGATGATTTTCCTCTGGAATGTAATGTGAGGATTATAAGCAAGACAGTTACCCCTGTTGATCAATCACAAGGGCCTAAGCTAGTCCGCGGGGGCTGTTGAAAGCATTGCTAATTCTTCATGCCGTAAGTATGTAATCACATCCTAGGGGCTTGAGTTACGTACGTACCGGTAACAATTGCTGCTCTTCTAGAAGACAAACCACACCAACCATAGAAGAAGAGAATTAAAATACCTCTCCGTAAATTTCACGTGGACACGCACAACAATGTTTGTATTGAGGAATGTCATCTGCTGCCATTGTCAATGGTCTCCTCATCCAGAGACAACTGCTAGCCTTGCACCCCAGAGGCCTTTTAACTTTAAATTTATGATTTCACACTTGAGGCAAGTCTGTTGTCATTTAAAAAGACAAATGCAGATTCCAGAGAATTAATTTCCTTTTAAATACAACTGAAAAGGCACCTCAGGAGCTTTTGTAGTCTTTTAAAGAGGATCTCCCAAGATTAGCAGAAAATTTCAAGTAAATATGACAATAGGACACATTAAAAATTCCAGCCTTTTGTGAAATACATTAAAGGCAGAACATACGGTTTTATAAATTATATTTTGTAATGCCTATTTGCAAATGACATTGTGTGATATTTTCATTCATGTATACTTCTTTTTAAACAAAATTGAGAGCCTAGCCCTCAGTACAAAATTGAAGTGAATATGTGAGTCTATTATCAGAATAATGAGTTAGATAAGTAGTTTAGGTAATTGTAGTTTGTTTCTGGATGATTTCTGTACTTGTCTCAGTTGTTTTCTTTTTTTGAAAATTCACATATAACCATTTATTATGAAAAATCAGCTGTCTGGGGTAAAATAATTCATAATAAAGACAAATTTTCTAGTAAAGTACATATGACTTTGTAAACCTATTTAAAACTTATTTAATACTAGTGGGAACAAAACAAAACAATACATTTAATAAGGGTTTCTGAATAGTTTACTGTATTTAAGGAAACATCATTATTCTATCATTATTATATTTGAGCAAGGTTTTTAGAGATTCCATACTCTGTTTTAAGCTTAGAAAGAAAGAAGATAAAATTTTTCTGTATAGTAGTCACATTTTGAAAACACAGGGGTTAGGAATTCTAATCTCATCCCTCCTTTAAAAAAACTCCCTTTATTATTGTTTACCTCAATTTCTACATCAGTACTTCATTAAAGGGGATTAATAATTTAACTTGCTCTTTTTAGGGTATTCCCTTGTGAGTCAGAGAAACATTTTAAATATACAATTTCTTTATAATAATCTACACACTATCCTTGCACTAATAACCAACACACACAAAAATACTGAGATCCGTGAAGAAAAATTCCTATTTGAACTGTCACACTACGATAAATGCAATAACAATCTTCAAGTTCTTGAATGTATGAAGATACATTAGCACTTAAACTGGCTAAGGAGAGAATGAAACTCTTTTTCCAGACGGACATTGTTTTTATTTATTGCTCCTTTCTTCTCCTCAGTTCCTTTAACCCATCACCCCTCTAATGTCATCACTGCCATGGGACCTACTTTCCTATTTCTTACTTTGCTCCAAGCTTGGTGGAGGAGTCCTGTAGCTAAAGTTGTGGGGAAAGTAGGGAAGGGGCTCTGTAAGGTGCTTGCCATTGTCCCAGAATCAGGGGTGTCCTTAGCCCTGAGTCTCTCCTGTCCTCACTACCCATCCCCCCCACCACAGCCTTTCCTGATTTTGCACATCAAGACTTCTGATAAAGTGAATTTGTATATAGGGATCCTTGAAATGGAGGCTGGTTCATGTCACAAAAATAAACCTGCACTTATGGGAAACACCTGTCAATCCTCTACCTCAGCTTTAGCTAATTTACCATACTCTAGTAATAGGACTTGTTGGCTTTATGAGGAAATCCTGACCTCCTAGCCCATCATGCTCCATTTGCATGTTGCCTCTTCAACTCTAAAACTCTCTTCTACCCACCATCCTTTGCGAAGAGTGTCTTACTCTTGTGAGAGTGTCTTACTCTCTCACTTCATGGATGGTTTCTGCTTGAATAAAGGACATCAAACTTGTTACCAACTTGTTTTCCTTTTGCCATCTGAAAATTTTGGCAGCGAGATGGGACCCAAAGGGAGCTGCTGAAATTTTGGGGAACTGCTCGTAGACACAGGTGAAGGTACCACAGAGCCCCTTCGGTTTGCTGTCTCTTCAGCTGCTTTCCAGGATCTCTGGTAAGCTTCTCTTGGTTTGAGCTCCACTTATTTTGTGTTCTGAGTTCTTCCAGTTTGTCTCGATCCTTTTGGGTGGAAAATTGGGGTGTGAGAGACTATAAATTTTCACATTGAGTCTTAGTGGGCCACAGAATTTGGGTTTGTAGCCAACCTCGCTTACAAGGTAAGTGCACCTGGGAGGTTCTGACAGGTCTCAGAAACTGTGACTAGGCAGCCAGAAACAGTAAATCTGGTAGAATTAGGGAGGATTATTTCAATAAGGGAAAATAATGGATATCCCTCAATCTAAAAGTAAGATGGCAGTCATTAGGGGACTCACGAAAAACCTCAAGGTAAGTCCACAACATAAACCACTGGGAGACTTGGGAAAATAAATTAAGACGAGAAATTCACACTGTTTTGATCACTGGCACATAAAACTCTAAGTGGGCACAAGTCAGACTATTAAAAGCCAGTAGATGACATACAGATGGCTACAAAGTACATGAGTAGGTGTTCAACATCACTAATCATCAGGGAAATGCAAATCAAAATCACAATGAGAAATCATTTCACACTCTAACGAGTGTGTAATTACCAAAAAGACAGAAATAATCAGTGTTGGCGAGGATGTGGAGAAAAGGGAACCCTCTTACAATGTTGGTGGGAATGTAAATTGGTGCAGCCACTGTGGGAAACAGTATGGAGTTTCCTCAAAAAATTAAAAATAGAAATACCATAGGATCCAGCAATACCTAAAATGATTGTTCCAAAATGAAAGAAGGGGGAAAATAGGACAAAACTTGAAAGGGATTAAAAAAATGTTGTAGAATGTTTATAAAAAAGGAATCTTGAAAGGAACTTTATGTGTGGTCAAACAGGCTAAGATTGGAACAGATTTATTTAAATTAAAAAAATGAGTTGTAATATCAAAAGTGCACTGTGCAAAATTAGAGTTTGTTTTTCTCTCTACAGAACAAAGGTTTCTTCAATTGTTGCTCTGCTCTTAAATTATAAACAAAGGTTTTTCTGTATCTTTTAAGTAATCTGCGAAGATTTTATGTTTTACGAATTAATTTACTCCGCTTCACGTTGGGTTTATCAGGTCTGTGTTTACTTAAGAAAACCCAGTCTTCTCCATATTAAAAGAGCTAACTTTTGTTCACAAACATGTAACCTTCTGTATTTGCCTTAAAAATCTTCTGTTGTCACTTTGGTTAGGTATTATTTCATAATGATCTGTGATACTGTTTAGTCAAACGTTCAAACCTTTTGATGTTTTGACAACTTCCCCCAAATCAAATTCTACATGGAATCTTGCTGACCTCAAGGTAAGTGAGATTTCCTAGAGTGTTCCTGGAAAATTTCAAAGGATTTGTGTCTCACCTAATAAAAGAGAGATGTGAAACTACTTTTAAAATACTTTGGTTTATTTGGTATGATAAATTACGTGGGAAGCCCTGTCAAGTAAGAAGTGATGATAGACCTTCTTAGGTTATTTCTGTATGAATACATTACTAATAGAGGTATTCCAGAAATTGGAAGTTTCTAGAAGCTTATCAATACTCTTATTGTCCAATAATTATTCTAAATTACTCTATTACACAGGAATAACTGAGCATAAGGTAGCAGTTGGAATGAGAAATAGAAATTCTATTATTTTTCCTTTTTTCGCCTGGGTTTTGAAAACTAAGGGATCATTCAACGAAAGGAAGTGTCTTGTGATCTAACATTTTTAAGTAAGAAAGCAAAAGAAGAAATGGAGAAGTTTCTTCTAGAGAACAAGGATGTTTTTCCTTAATATTGCGTTACACATAGACAGGTTCTCTGGTGCCTGAAGACCGCACAGCTGTGTACATTTGTGTGCAAGATAAGGTGTATTGCGTTGAGCTTGCTGCTGCTTTGACGATTATTCTTCCTCAGCTGTCTATCTTCCCGTCTCGCTTCCACATTTAAGCTCTCAGAGAAATGCAGAACGTCATTAAATGACCTTGGAATTTCTTCAGTGTCAGGATTTTAAGTACTAGAAAGAATAGATGTGCTCTGCTGGATGTTGTCTTTCCTAACATGATCTGAAACCTGAAAATAGGCATCGGGTTAATTGCTGAGAAGACCTTGTTTAAAAACATTTTAAGGGAAGTCAGAGAATAAGGAGCATAGGTGGGATTAAAATGCAAAACACTGTTAGTGAGGCTAATTGGGTTTTAATTTTGAGCATGGGCTATCTCTTAAAAGAAACTAAACTTTTTCCATCCTTTCACTAACTCCCGTGTGTTTTGAACTCAGCACATATGACAAAAAAATCCTCTGATTTTTACCCTTGCTGTATGATCCCTTGTTACCTGATTAAGTTGAATTTTTCTTTGGCTCACTTTGTATTAATAAAAATACATAAATTTATAGGAGTGTGCACATTATAATATGTATTTAATATCTGTATTAGATTTTAAAGTAATAAAAACACATCCTTTCAGATCTTGACCTTGTTTTTCTGATTTTAGCCCCTTTTTCAGCCTTTTTCCCCCTCTGTGTTCCTTCCATCTGGTTGCTTACAGATGCTCAGAATCTACATGTTCCTTACTTTAATACAAATCATGTTTTCTGTCAGGCAAGGACATACTATAAAGTCATTCACCTCAGGCAAAGTTACAAAATTAATATGGTCTGTTTCCCAGGAATATATTTTTTTTCTTATCAGACATAATTACTAATAGAATTCTAAGCATTTAAAAGCTAAGGTTAAAAGTTACTTCTAAGAGATCAAGAACCACCCTGTGCCTGGAAACCACAGCAAAGTGGAGGATAGCACGGCCCAGAAGTGAAAGGTCCTGCTATCTTCCACTTGGGTGTGACTGACGGCTTAGTGTAAAGGAATGAACTTGAAGATTGGTCATGTTCCAAAATCAACTCTAACCTGATATTTCAAGTTTTGGGTCTATAGTTGCCTTGGCTAACGGCTGTTTCATTGCTGTTCCTTTTTGCTTTTAAAACCAAACTTTATGGTTCTTTTCCATTTTATTTGCTCATCACCGAGGCTGAAGACCTCACATGTAATGACTCCGAAAAATGGAACACTTCATAGATAATTCTTACTGTAGATTTCATTAACATAACTATTTACCTAAAATACTTAGGATTTTGAAAATGCAGT
Organism: Mirounga leonina; assembly: GCF_011800145.1. Taxonomy (NCBI): domain Eukaryota; kingdom Metazoa; phylum Chordata; class Mammalia; order Carnivora; family Phocidae; genus Mirounga; species Mirounga leonina. The sequence goes on from NW_023270451.1 coordinate 13,705,882, forward strand.
ATGTAGTTTTGATTATTCCATAACAAGGAGTTTAGTTTGGATGGGAAAAAAATAGCTAAATGTTGAAAATTAATAGAGCTGCCACGGTCTATCGAGCTTAAAGAGATTATCTATTGTTTTTTTGAAGTTCAAAGGATTTATAGCTACTTGAGATCTTGTAAATACTGCATTGTGAATGATAAATGTGTTAAGGGCTGAATTATGCCCACCCTCAAAAAAATTGAAGTCTTCTAACTCTCAGTACCTCAGAATGTAACCATATTTGGAGATAAGTTTTTTGCGAGGTGATTAAGTTAAAATGAAGTCATTAGGATGGGCCCTAATCCAATTTCCCTGCTATTCTTATAAGAAGAAATTTGGCACAGACATGTACATAGGGAAGATAGTGTGAAGATGGGGGGGGGGCGGGGAAGATGGCTAATCTATAAGCCAAGCAGAGAGGCTGGGAACGGATCCTTCCCTTACACCCCCAGAAGGAACTGACCTTATTGACACCTTAATCTCAGTCTTCAAGCCTCTAGGACTGTGAGAAAATAAATTCCTGTTTAATCCACCCAGTCTATGGTACTTGGTTAGGTCAGCCCTAGCAAACTAATATGGTATGGAAACTATCAATTTTTTATGGAGGGAAAAGTAATTTGCAAATGAATTTAAGTTAGGTAGTGAATGTACAAAATTTGCTGAAGATTTTCATTGAATTGCTTTGCAAATTTTAGGGAAGAATCTGATTTTAAGAACTTATCAGCAAAAAAATTGGAAATACTGATTTTTTAAGGAGAGTTTCAAGATACCACGTTCGGATATGTCTGAAAGATGCCTTGATCACATTATTTTCAAGGGCCATATCCTCCAGTTAATGTTAATTGACTATTGGTGTGGTACTATACTTAAAATCTTGGCAGATGTACATTAAATATGTATAATGTTCCAACAAATAAAGTAGAGAGGTAAAATAAACAGTGCTTGATTAATGTGTGTTTAAGGCTGGTTTACCAAGGCACTTAGTACAATTTCGTTCAATCGGCTAGGGCTTTTACCTAATAAAATCCATCAGTATCTCTCAACAATAAATTCAAATTGTTAGGAAAAGCTTTTGGCCAAAAATTACTTAAAAGGTGTATTTCCAATAAGAGTTTACACTACTTAAAAAACTAAGAAAAACAAAATTGCTTCTCTAACTTTGATTTTTTTGTGTGTGTTTATACTACTTTATTTTTCCTCTAATTTTGATTTTATATACTAAGGTAGAACAGAAATAGATTTATTTCTATCAGTTTATAAATAGTTTTAAGACATTATTTTCAAAACTGATGCCCCTATGAAAAGTGAATTATTTTATAAGGAATAGATTTTATTGGTGTATGAGTACCTAAGTATGTGGCACTTGGGTAGATAATATAGGATTAACCAAGATTGTAGGAATCACTCATTGCTTTCATGATGCCTCTTACATAGAATCAAGAATTCAATATAGAAGATTTAACAAAGAAATTAATTTTTTTTTTTACTAAGCAAAAAGGATAAAATGTTAACTGTAGGAGTGAACATTGAAGATATAGTGGTTTAGAGAGACCATCTTATTGCTGATATTATTATTTAATCAATTTAAACTTTAGTAAATATTCGGAAACAGTTACAAAATCAATATATTTTGGTCCAAAGTTTGGAGGAATTTAGAACTTTTTTTTAAGAAAAAGTTTATTTTAAGGTTAAACCATATGACATTGTTCCAACTTCGATGAACTGTATCAGTGCCTCTACTTTTTCTCAAACAAAACTTAAATTTAATTAAAAATAAAACTCATGAGTGTTAAAACAGAATATTTGACTGGTCTCCTTTCATTGGGTTCTTTCTGACCGGCATTGTGGGGCTTACAGCAGACTATTCATTGATATTATGAGTAGAGCCAGCTGTCTGAGCCCAGTTGTTCAGTCTTTGATTTGCTACAGAGTCAACATTTTGGGTGTCAAATCAGTGCTGTGCTAAGTATAGCAATTGCTCAAACAATCATGAAGAATACAGAAAATTGGATTTTCAAAAGTGATTTTTTTTTTTTTAGGATTTTATTTTTAAGTATCTCTACACCCAACATGGGGCTCAAACTCACCACCCTCAGATCAAGAGTAGCATGCTCCACTGACTGAGCCAGCCAGGTGCCTGATGATGAGAGATTTTTAAAGAGAAGTTTTAATATGCAGCAATACTCTGCAATTAGAATTCAGGCCTGAGGGGGTTTATATTAGATCCCCTTTGTGCTGCTGTAAGAAACCATAAGCTGGGTGCTTTTAAAAATATACTTAATGCCTCACAATTCCAGAGGATACAAGTCGGAAATTAAGATGTGATCTGGGCTGTACTCTATCTGAGCCTATAGAGGAAAATGCTTCCATGCCCCTCCTAGCTTCTGTGTGTACCAGTACCTTGACTTGTAGATGGATCATTCCAGTCTCTGCCTCTACTGTTACATGGTGGCCTTCTCTGCTTTGACTCTTGATTTTTTTCTCCATCTTTTCTTCCAATTTGATCTTTCCCCTTCTTAAAAGGATTATAGTCATACTAAAGTAAGGGCCCACCCTCATCCTGTGTGACCTCATCTTGACTAATTATATCTGTAACAAGAGTATTTCCAAATAGGGTCACATTCTGAAGTAATGAGATTTAGGACTCCAACAATATATTTTTGGGGAGGACACTGGTTTATAACAGGGCTGTTCTAACTATAGGGAACAGAAAACTCATGTATTAGTTTTCTTAAGCGGTTGTAACAGATCACCACAGATTTAGTGGTTTAAAACAATCTGGAAACAGAAGTCTAGATTAAGTCTCACTGGTCTAAAACCAAGGTGTCAGCAGGGCTGTGTCTTTTTCTGGAGGCTCTGGGAGAAAATCTGTTTCCTTGACTTTTCCAGCTTTTACATACAGCCTGCTTTCCTTAGTTTGTGACCCCTCCCTCCATCTTTAAGGCCTCACTGGCCCGGGGAGCTTTCCCCACAATGCCATTTCTCTGGTTCTGCCTCTTCTGTCTCCTTCCTCCCGTTTGAAGACATTGGGCTTATCTGAATAATCCAGGGTAGTCTCCCTCTTATAAAGTCAATTTATTATCAATTTTAATTCTATCTACAACTGAGTAGCTTCCATGCCATTTAATGGAATATATTCACAGTTTCCAGGGTTTAGGGTAAGGACATCTTTGGGGAGCCATTATTCTGCCTACTATAACCCAACAAAATTCTTCTTTGCTCTGGAAAAAAAATGATTTCTTCCTCCATAAATTGATAATAGAAAAAATATTTTGACCCAGAGAGCCTTGAGTTCCCCTATCAATTTACACATTGATTAATTTAAAAGTGATTCAGAATGCCTACTATATGGCTGGACACTAAGCACACCTGAATTCTTCCTCTTCATGAGCTCCCAGTCTAGATTAGGAAAACATGTATAAACAATAATTGCAGTAAATGTGAAGTTTTATAACTCAATCATTCATAGTTTACTGACAAGACAATGAAGGAACACAAAGAACTTTTTCTAACAGGATGTTGCAAAATCCTTAGGCAATTGAAAATGGTCTGAACTGAGTAAAAGTTAACCAGGTAGAGTGGGGTCCAGGACAGCAGCAGAAGAACCCATATAAATGGAGAGGGGGAAGAAGAGGAAGAAACTTGAAATAGCCAATAGGGAATGAGTAACTATGAAGAAGTTTGTAATGTACCTGGCTTTGTGTTCATAACGATTACTCTGGCCTATGGATGGAATCGAGGAGGATGAATCAATAGACAGGAATAGGAGACCAGTTCCCAAATTTCCAGATGAGAAATCAAGAGCATTAAAATAAGAGGATTTTGGCTATTTTACTTTTATCTTAAGATAAAGATTTTGAAAAATTCTTATTCCTTATGCCATTTAAGAAATTAGAGTATATTAAAACAATGATAAAAAACCTGTGAAAAGCAATAATGTCAAGAAGTATTGCAACTCAAGTATTTTAATCATAAGCAGGATTCAGTATTTACAATCAGTTTTAATGGGTGAAACAGATTAAAAGCAAAACAAAACAAAAGACCTAGAAAAATGAAGGAATCAAGAAATATCCAAGTGAACAGATACATATATTCTTAATAGTTGTATTGATTTAATAATTTAATTTATTATTAAATTGAAAAAATATTATTTTATTAATTTATTAAATTTATATATGTCCATATACCACAAAATTCACCTATTATAAATCTAAAATGCGATGATTTTTAGTAAATTTATTGAGCTCTGCAAGCTCATAACAATCCAGTTCTAGAACCTTTCGTCACCCCAAAAATGTTCAGTGTTCTGCTCCTAGTTATATGTAGTTAATCCTGCTCCCACACCCAGGTCCAAGCAATCTCAAATCTATTTTGTCTCTCTGTGTTTTCCTTTATTTGCCAATTTATTGTTCTTTAAATATGGTTTCTTTTATTTTATTGAACATTTATGGTAGCTGCTTGAAATTTCGGTCTGCTAAGTCCAAAATCTGGGGACACTAAGAGACAACTTCTGTACCTGTTTTTTTTCCCAGAATATGGGTGACACATTTCTATTTCTTTGCAAGTCTCATAGTTTTTTGTTGTTGAAACTGAATTTTTAAAATAACATATTGAAACAACTCTAAATTGAGATTTTTTTGCCTCTAACATTGTTTGTTACTTTTGGTTTCTTTATTTAGTAATTTGTTTTGGCTAAGTCTGTCACCCTATGGTGTATGGCCACTGATGCTTTTATTTTTTTATTTTTTATTTTTTAATTTTAAAATCTGGTCTTCTAGGATTTGCTCCTGTGTCTGCATAACTGAGTCATAAGCCCATGTTAAAAAGAGGTTCTGCTCAAGCATGCAGAGCCAGTACATCTTTTTCTGCTGAATGGTCTGTGTGTGAGTAGGGGAGTGCGTTCAGGTTGTGAGTGCCCAGGCTTCTACTCCACTGGATTCTTGCATTTCCTCTGCATATATGTACAGTCTTATTTTGACCAAGAATGTGTGGCTAGTTTGAGTCCTTACAGGTCTTTGCTTTGCATGCATGCAGACTCAAGCAAGAATGATTGCTTCAGTCATAAGCACAGTACGGTCACTTCTATCGATAATATCATTCAATGCAGTCATTGCTTACTGTTGGAATTTGAGTGGGTTCGCTTTGGCTTCAGAAGCAAAGCAGCCAGTTCTCATGATCTGACTTACCCTATCAAAGCCTCTATGCTGCCTGGGCTGGGGATGGTAATGGAGCAGCCCCAGGCAAGAAAGCCGTGAAGTCCAACTGTTCTTACTTGAATTTTAGCAGTTCTTGAAGCATGAATGCTCTTCTGATTATTGCATACTTTTGTTTGATAACCAGAACATAGGGATGTTTGCTTTGTCCAGTTTTATGGCTGATTTTTTTGGGGAGAGGGGAAGGAATTTGCCAATCTTCTTAGTTGGCCATTCTTGGGAATCTTTTACCTATCGGTTTAGGTATTTCCTCCTTTACTATATTTACTCATGCATCTGTAAAACCATGAGTATTTCGTTTTTCTCTAAGATCAATGTAGAGCGCCTCCATCCATGCTTTAGCTATTATTTCAGTGTTATTTCTATCAGGATTTTAAATTAGAGGCCCTTATTCCGCTTGTTCCGCTTGTTCAAGACTGTTGAGATATTATTAGTGTCATTATCTCTATTATCTGACAGATTCATAACATTCCTATCATGGTCAACTGCTGGCACCAACCCAGTCAATCCACCTTCGTGTCCTCTCAGCTTCCCCAAAGCTCTTAACATGGGCCAAATTGAACTTTTTTTTTTTTTTAAGATTTTATTTATTTATTTGTCAGAGAGAGAGAGCACAAGCAGAGGGAGAAGCAGACTCCCCGCTGAGCAGGGAGCCCGATGCGGGACTCGATCCCAGGACCTGGGGATCATGACCTGAGCTGAAGGCAGATGCTTAACCGACTGAACCATGCAGGTGCCCCACATTATGTGATAGTAATGAAAATATCAACTCTTTCAAAATTATAAATCCAACTTAAATAATAATTTGTATAATACTTATTCAAATACCTTATTAAAAGAGTAATATTAATTTTAGGTAAACTACACATAGACCCCCATCTCTGCAAAATAATGTTATGCAAAGTTATGATTGCAAAATAGATGGATTTTCCTGTTTATATTGTAGCTTTTTGCAGACTTTACATTGATAGAACGTAACTCATTTTGTGTTAGTAGGAATTAATGTAAGTTAAAAAAAATCCCTGAAGGAAGCAAAATTATGTATTACATATATTGTAAAATATTTTTTCATTAACAGGTTCACTCATTCAATTAGCAATTAAAAAAAATCAGCTCTGTAGAGCCAGCTACTATATTAGTGTTGGGGGATGGATGTAGAAAAGAATCTTATACAGTCTCTGTCTTTCACCAGTGTTTTCCATTAGAGAGTTAGGAATTTTATTTAATAATATTTCACAAATATTTATTGAGTACTTACTGTGTTCCAGGAATTGGCTTAGAATTAGGAGATCATAATACCAAGTGGGATTCTAGCAATTCTTCGAATTGCAAATAGATTCCCTATTTTAATTTATTTTTAGAAAATGGCAGTATCACTTGAGTCATTACAATTTTTTGGCCCACCAATGTTATTCTGCTCAAAGTTAAAATTAGAGCTATAATGTAATGTGCTTACTATGAATCAAGAAGAATGCTAAGTGCTTTTTTTTTTTTTAAAGATTTATTTATTTATTTATCTGAGAGAGAGAATGGGAGACAGAGAGCATGAGAGGGGAAGGGTCAGGGGGAGAAGCAGACTCCCCGCCGAGCAGGGAGCCCCATGCAGGACTTGATCCCGGGACTCCAGGATCATGGCCTGAGCCGAAGGCAGTCGGTTAACCAACTGAGCCACCCAGGTGCCCTGCTGAGTGCTTTACTTGTATTAGATCCTAACAAACCTACAGGTGTTCGTATTTTTATCTCCATTTTACAGTGGACATCTCGTGGCTGTTTAATGCCTATGATCACAGGTCTAGGAAATGGTCAGGTGACTTGGTTAAGTCCACAAAGGTAATCAGTGGCTCAACTCAAACAGAAGACCTGATTTTAAGTCTTTGCTTTTCTTCCTTTGTTAATTTGATCCAATGGACAGGAATTTGTACAATATATAAACTAAAATAAGCATTGCATAGTAACCCATGTATCCCCTAAAATAGAACAGCACTCATATAATAGATAGCATACCTCAATGTAAATTTCACTGGAAAATCCTGTCTTTGGATCCGTGTACAGAGTCAGTGGTACATACATCTCGGTGTGGTAACTCACATGGCTTTTGGTCCTTTTCATATATTGCCTCACCATTCCTTAAGTAAGGAGCATTGTAAAATACTAACTTTGTGTTCACTTTATATTTATTAGATTATTTTAGAAGATAATATTAGTAGCAATTTCTTCCCTGTCTACCTGTCCCCACAAATCACCTATTAAGATCTTAGGTAATATTAGTGCCCTATGAAACACACTTTGGAAAAAGTGGAATTCACAGTAATATGAAAGGCAAGAGAAAGATCAGTTTTGAAATAATGAATTGTGGGATTCTGGAGCATTAATTAGGACAGCTCAAGTGTGGAAGAGTAACACAGTCAAAAGTCCGAGAAGCTTTTAGAGTCATTGAGGGTCCCATACCTGAGAAAAATATTAGAAATTTCAAGACTATGGACTCTGCGTGAAAATGAGGTATCACAGGTTACTGATTGTACCAAATATGCCAGTCTAATAGGGGATACTGGTAATGGGAAGGCTATGCTTGTGTGTGGACAGGGTGAGTCTGCATTGTGTGAATGGATGTGTTGGCCCTTGGATTCTCCGCAAGATTTATGTGGGCATCTGTGCTTGAATAAAGATAGCCACAAGGAAAGTAGCAAGCACAGAGCTGTTTATTAAAGCAAAAGCGCACTCTCAAGGTGGGAGAGCAGGTAGGTTCCCCAAGGTGGAATCAGCCCCCAGGTTGTTTTTTGGATATTACTGGGTCTCTCTGAGCTGGGAGGAGCGGTGAGGTACAGGGGGTGGTCTCTAATAGAGGCCATTTCTGATCATTTGGAAAATTCCTCCCTCAGGTTGGGAGGGAGACTTTTTGACCCTACAAGGTTTGTACTGAAACCTTCATGGCAGCCTTTCTAACACTGGGTGGTGGGGAGAGGGTGGGGGGTGTACCTGCAATGCAAATGTATAATAAGGAGTCTAGGGGTTACCCTGGGCAGAGCTGGAAGCATGTTAGCTCCAAGGGCTTGGAAGCCACAAGGTCAGGATGTTGTGCTCCTGGACTTTTGATGTGTAGCTTATTTACCGCTGTCCTCGCCTCCAGCTCACATCTCTATCACTCCCCTTCAAGGACTTGGGACTCTGCCTTGGGGTGTTCTTTCCACTACTCCTATCTAGCTTCTACCTAACAGACATATGGAAATCTCTACTTCTAACTGGATTTTGCTGTGAACCTAAAATTGCTCTAAAAAATAAAATCTATTAAAAAAAAAGGTTCAAGGATATAGTGAAAATTGTGCCTGGCTGAGCAACATTAACAGTGTTCCTTAAGTTGTTGTCTGAGTAATGTGGAGTAGCGTTGGATTCATGAGAGGTGATGCTAGGGCCAGAATCAGGGGGCTAAATCCAAATGGAAGCTAAATCAAACCAGATACTTATTTAAAAAATCAACAGAATTTCGCTTGTGAATTTAACACACACACACACACACACTTTGATTTTTAATCCTAGTCTGTTTCTCTGTATTCACTGGAGGGAGGGACTTCAAAACTAAAGAAACTGAACTCTGTGTGTGTGCTTTTCACAGACAGCAGCTTCTGCAAAAAATTAGGAAACAGTATTCTGATCTGAATTCAGCTAAGCAGAAGATGAATATAGGTGAGGTACAGAATTATGGAAGCCAGAAAAAAAAATATATGTGCATCAAATAACAAGGGCCTTTCGAAGAAAATAGCAAAGAATTGAGAACCGGTTTGTAAGCACTGTTTGCTTTGGGATGGAAAATTTCCCTTAAGATACCCTGTGTTTTTGGAGGAAAGTCCAATATATCAGATACTCTCTCAATTCAAGACTTGCCCCTTCCATGTCTTTTCTAAAGGAGTCCAATACAGTATATCAGTTGTCAAAAATGAAACAGTTTTTTCGTTTAGTCTCACACAGTTTTCCTTTGAATCTCTTGGCTTCAGGAAACTAGGAATTCTAAACAGAAGTTGTGGATGAAATCCACAACAGATGTGAGGGGGCTATAAAATCTGTGAACAAGGAACACCTCTTCTGTGAACTTCTGTTGAGTTGTTTGCTAAATATCTCACCCCCCAAAGGCTAGTTTCATTATGTTTTCTCAATTTTAAACCTAGAAAGAAGAAAGACCATGTCAGTTTCTGTTGCGGCCACAATAAAATTCACAATGTTTTCTTATTTCAACTTTCCAAGCCAGATAGAAAATAAATTGAATGTAACGAGCTGTGGAGACATTGACAAGATGAAAAGAATTGGTATCACTTTCATCAAAACTTAAAGCAGAGTCACAGGGTAGTAGCCACGGGCAATCCTCATTTTTAAATACCATGTCAGACTGCAGGTGTCCCTGGGGATTGAGGAATATGTATGCTTTATTGCCTCTTTCTGTCTAGGGCTCCTCCACCCATTTATATATACTTTTGGAACAAGTCAGTGTCCCTTTTTTAATTGGCATCGTATGATTTCCGGTAATGATAATTTGTTCCCTGCATATTCTACTCAGTACTTGGGACCCCTGGGCTTGATATAGCTACTTTTTAAAAATTCACTTTTTTATTGTGCCACTCCCATTCACATTTGAGAATCCACGAACAGAATTTGACAAAATCTGATCTCTGTGTGTCACCTCTCTGAGGAGCTATTGGTGATAGTAAAGGAATGTTTTCCTACACTAATTCTTAGACTTTCTCCATTGACTAAATGGGCTGACTTTGGACTCACACATATTTTTGATAAGGATGTCCCTGGTGAATGGGGAGGTTCTCTTAAAAACTTCTACTTATTGACATTTGCTTGAATCAGGCTTTGGTTTTATGTTTTTCAAATGTGCTATGGAAATATTTTTTATCCAACATACTTGACTAGTTTTATTACTCTACTGTATAAATAAAATTGAAACCATTGAAGAGGGGGAGAGAAACCAATATGTCACAGAATCACACCTATTAACAAGAGGTTTCTGATATAGGAATTGAATTGGCAGCAGTGAAAACCCCCACACATGTAATGTGTTCCATTTGATTTCATCTTGATACTAAAACCAACATTTTCAAATGTTAAGAAAAAAAATTGGCAAAGGTAAGGCTTCATTTCTCTCTATAAAACTAATACTAACATCTTTACTGTTGACTGTATTTCTTTTTTATTTGGCAAACAAAAATATCTATTCTTAAAAAAAATTATAAAAGGCTGAATTGAAATGGAAACAATTGTTTCTTCCACCATTTCATTTTTTTCCTGAGGGTTTCTTGTGAAATACAAATAAAATCAATTTACTGAATAGCAAGTGTTGGATCAAATGGCATTAAAACATTTATTCTATTTATGAAATATCTGATCCAAGGTCAAGTTTTACTTAATTTCATGGGGCTTACTCTGGAACAAATGGAGAACCTGAAACCACGTAGGATTCTTAGTATATGTGCTGCCGAAGCGAGCACCCACATAGGATTCTTAAATATTTGTGTACTTCACTGTGTTCTCCTGAAAATTAAACAGCAATTTTAAGTCACATGCATTCCTCAGAAGATATTTTAATTTTCCTTCAACTGTAAGGCAAATATAAAAATGAAAAAAAAACAAACAAACAAACCAGAAATAATTAATTTTCTTTCTTTGAAAAAGAAACTACTTCAAATGTTATGGAATTTAAAAGAAAACGTATCCCAACTCAACTATTTTATTACCTATCATTATGGTGCATTCTAACTCTAACACTTTGGCCATATTCAATAGTTGCTTTTTTTAGGCAGGTGAACCAAAGAATGGACTGTGAGAATGCATATCTTTCAAAAGTACCCCCAGTGTACATAATAACTCTGTCTCATGTGGTGGGTGGAGCTTTGCTTCTGCCCACACCCCTCTCTCCCAGCTATAAAACAGTACGGAGTATCTTCTTGTTTTTGTTACTTGTGAAATTTCTGGCAGCAGCCTGACAACTTGTCTAAGCTTAAATTGCCCTCTGTAAAATGGACGTGCGTGTGTTGGGGAGAAAGTTGGGGAATCATTCAAATAGGCAACTTTACATGGTCATGTAAAAGATTATCAAATACTTAAACTGTAAAAAGTTCATAGAAACATAAATTTTCTAAACACAACCTTCACGAAGTGTTGGGTAAGAAAACTAAACTATCAATAGTGTCATGTGTGAGGGTGATTGTATGTAGTCCTGCGTGAAATCACACTCTTTAGCCTCATTTTACGAGACCCGTAGGCTACATATGTTTACTGTTGTGTGAATGATGATGGTCTCTACTGCATTCTGCATAAGCCACGTACTTGAGCAGTAAATTTAACAACCTGCCATCTGTTACTGCCATGACAGCATAATGTAAAGGAGCTCCATCGATACCATAGGAATCTGTTGTCTTACCATATGCCAGATGCCATATTAATGAGCACTTTCTCAAATTCTCACTTATGCAAACTTAAAATTACCTTCTAAGTTTGGTATCCTTCACATTTTACCGTTGAATAAATGGGAAGTTGTAGATAGTGATCAATGTTCCTAAGGGTTATGAAGTTAAGCAGTGGCAGAACTGGGATTCAAATGGTCCTATTTGCTAGTGTCCTACCATATGACTGCACCTGGAGGATACGATAGGCATAGGGGAGTGAAAGAGAAGCTCAGATGTTTTATAGGGGCAGTCTAATACATGTAAATTACCTTATTACGGGGCTAGATGGGTGATGGGTATTAAGGAGGGCGCTTGTGATGAGCACTGGGTGTTGTATGTAAGTGATGAACCACTGAATTCTACTCCTGAAACCAGTATTACACTGTATGTTAACTAACTGGAATTTAAATAAAAATTGGAAGAGAAAAAAATTACCTTATTATGATAAGGGGTCAGTATAGCACCTGATAGGGGTGGTTCCACTTTTTTCTTCCCCCTGCCTTTCCTGCTCAGGCCTATTGGAAGAGTAATCTATTTCTTGAACTCCCATTTATCTCTTACTAGATTTCTCCTCCCATGAGTAGAAATGACTCTTGCTAATGACCCTTACTCCAAACTCTCAGCTCACATTGCTGGGTTTATGAAGAAAATACACCTATTTCTAGATTGTAAAGAATACACAATTACAATAGACAAAGTCATATTTTCAATAATGTGAGAATACAGTAATGGTTGTTTGCTTCTGGGGGCAACAGATAGCAACTACTATGTTGCCTGGAATACAACTGGACTCAGTAAATGTGAATTGAACCAAAATGAGAGCTTTAATGAATAAATTAATGAATGAAATGATATATGGTATGAAAGCACAGTAAGTGCTAATCATTAATGCTTTGCTGAATAATAGCCATAAATATTTCCATTATTTAGTAATATTACTTACTGGTCTAAATATTTCTTTTTTTTAAAATTTTTTATTTATTTATTTGACAGAGAGATAGCGAGAGCAGGAACACAAGCAGGGGGAGTGGGAGAGGGAGAAGCAGGCTTCCCGCGGAGCAGGGAGCCCGATGTGGGACTCGATCCCAGAACCCTGGGATCATGACCTGAGCCGAAGGCAGACGCTTAACGACTGAGCCACCCAGGCGCCCAGGTCTAAATATTTCTTTCTCTTATTCTTCTTTGCCATATCTCAAAAGATAGAGCAATTCTAGTCCAAAATGATGTGGTCAGGATTGTATGTGGTCTGGAAAAGCAGGTCAAGCTTATAGTTACCTGGACCACCCTACAGCCCAACAACTAAAGGGAAAAGGCCTGGTACAGTAGGTGATCTTTGTGACTTGATGCAAATGCTCTGGAACATGTTGGTTAGTGGTATGCGGTAGCAGTTGCTGAATTTTTGAAAATTCTATCAGTGTTTCATTTGCTTGATTATTTTAACATTTATAAATGTGTATGTCTTTTTATTTGCTCGGTCACCAACCTCTTGTTTATAACATAAATCACTTCTCCATCAAATTACTCCATTTATCAAGGGCTCAATTTCCATCTCTTGTACTCCAGTAGGAGTTAAGAGGAGGGGAGAACAGGTCTTATTCACTCTTCTAAGTGGCCTGACAGTTCACAATTCTCAGTACATGGAAAAAGATCAACAAAGTGAGTTGAATGAAGAAATCAATGAGGGTTTCAGTCACTTGTTGATTTCACTACCTCTTCCTTCTGCATCTTGTCTCCTATTATTGGCAATACTTCTTCTTGTTTAAATATTGGGAAGAATATTGGGGTTAGCATCTTGTTTTTCAGGTGGCTCATAGGCAACACCTTTGACCAGGACACACTAGATGGTCTTCCCTAGTAGCTAGCAGTAATGCCCTGCATCCAGGGGAAAAGCAGGAAATACACCAGTAAAAGAGTAAAGACTATCATTAGATGCTTGGTGCAATTCCCACTTGCCCTGTTCCTTCCTCTAAGCAGATTGGAAAGTTTGAAAAATCTGTAGACTATGGACAGGCACAATCTGGCATAACTTTATTCTCTAAAAGCTACTATTAATGGATTTTAAAGTACATCATATAAAGTAGTCAGGTCTTAAAGGACTATTTATAGTATTAGTTTGGAGCTAATCCATTTCAAGCTTTAAACTTCAGTAAATGGCTGTAAAATCAGCATGTAACCTGACATGAAGCCAATTGAATTAGGTGTCATATTTTATTCTGACTTACTTTTTAAAACATGGGCTCTCTGGAATTGCCATTTAAATTTGAGCATCTAAGAAACTTACCAAGAGAGAAAAAGCTCATTCTCTTGATTTTCTTTAAGAAAAGATTGGAAAATGATTCAGTTTATTAAATGTGAAACCTAGCTTTTAACAAGTTACTACCAACCCTCAAAGCATTCTTTGAAATACACCGTTTCTTTGTGTGTGTGTGTGTGTGTGTGTGTGTGTGTGTGTGTGTGTGTGTGGTGGGGGTCATTATTGACACTAAAGTGGTGTTTGCTCAGTCCAGCATCCATCATTACCTTCTTCTTGACACTTAAGTTAGTGTACCCTAATATTCCTTTGAGGTCCAGCAAGGGATTTTAAAAGCGTATGCTCAACACTGGACATATATTTTTTCTTATACTTTTAAATATACATGATATATATTAAATCGTGCTTTCAGTAATACACAAATTTATTTTTGGTTTAAACCGTAGAGTTATGTAGATCAGTGTAAATAAGAGAATTAGGTAAAACTTGAACAGCTCACAAGGGAACTGTACTTAATGAAGCATTGATTTTTCTTTTGAATTACTGAGAGCACTCAGAGGCACTCATTTCCTTAATCCATTAGTATTCTGTTACCCTTATTGAAATAAAGGTACAAATTACTGAGGAACTATTCAAAAACAAAATAAGCAAAACCATTACAGTTTGAGTCAAAACATTTGAGTAACCCTCGTGATGGGTCAGTTCCCTGCTCACTACTCGGTTATCAGCCTGTGCCATGACCCACTTGGGTTGTGCAGTTTTCCTCTTGAAGTGTTTTTTGGGAGTTGATGTTCATTAAAGCATTTATATATCATAGCATCATCTCCCAAGGGCCTCATAATTACTTTTTAAATGCACTATGCTACTTAAGGGAGGCTTATTTTCCAAGTTCAGTAACTTCTCCCCCTCTAAACATACCTCTTTCGACACCCTGGCTATGAAGTGCTGCCTCTGGTGGTATTCCAGAAAGGACCAAATTGCTTCCTGCTGCCCAGGCAGCCATCCTAAGTTAACAATTTGGATCAACCTGATCCAGGCAGCATTAGCATTTCATTTAATGTTAGGGGATCTTTTATTTTAAGGATCTACAAAAAAATTTCTATTTACATTTGTATTTTTCTTCAACTCCCCATTTCAATTACAAGTCCTCCCTGACAGAATTGGACTTGAAAGGGACCACAGTGATCTTTGTTCACATCCATACAATTTTTAATTCTTAATAATAAAAACTATAATAAAAGTCCCAAAGGGCAATGATGCAGTATGAATGTGTATGGTCGATTGCAAATGGAGTAATTTGTCTTGAAACATTATGTTCTATGATATTGAAACATCACACCATTGCAATGGACAAGCAAGCCAGCTATTTTGAAATTCATATTGGTAACATTCAAATGATGATATTCAAATAGTGACAGGCGAATAATGATGGTCAGTGAGTAGAAAGTTAAAAGTCAAATGGTCTTCTTAGTATATAGTCACTCCTCTCCTTTTTTTCACCATGTGTTGAGGACAGGGATTTTAATTTCTTTTCTTTTTTTTTTTTTTTAAAGATTTTATTTATTTGAGAGAGAGCACATGAGAGGGGGGAGGGTCAGAGGGAGAAGCAGACTCCCCGCCAAGCAGGGAGCCCGATGCGGGACTCGATCCAGGGACTCGATCCAGGGACTCGATCCAGGGACTCG
>NW_023270451.1:13721501-13803345 GCF_011800145.1 Mirounga leonina
AGGGACTCGATCCAGGGACTCGATCCAGGGACTCGATCCAGGGACTCCAGGATCATGACCTGAGCCGAAGGCAGTCGCTTAACCAACTGAGCCACCCAGGCGCCCTCTTTTTTTTTTACTAGCTTAAGTACTTGTATTTTCAGTAACTTCAACTTTCTCAGTGGATTCAACTTGTTTTTAATGGGCTGGTATGATATATGGAAATTTCAAGCATCTCTAGATGAGAATAATCTTTAAATAAGAAAGGGAGGAAGACGGAAGAGAATTAACATTGCAAATCCACTCTTTGTTAGGTATAATACTAGGAATGTCCTCTCCTCATCTCATTTAATATGTTCATCTTTAGGAAAGCTAATATTACCCTACTCACATTCCTTCATTTAAGTTAGAGAAGTGATAGGCCCAGGGACATTTCAGGACTTAAAAATGCCAAGTCTCCCAACTGTAAATATATGTTTATTTCTATTCAAATTGTGCTGCCCTCAGCTCTATTTGCAGTAAACACCGTAACTTAGTTCAATCTACTATTGACTTGATACCAGTTTATACAGAAGTTCACGCTTTCCACAATATTTTGATGCAGAGTAATTTATTTGTTCTTAACAGGTAGGTGTGACAGACATTATTGGTACCCCACCCACTTGCCTTGGCACTCATGATTCCTGAGACTGTCCCTTGCAGGCTTCTGTGACTCTGCCTGAAGGTTTTCTTTGGCCTTCAGAGCACAAGAGGAACCTAAGACAGGCTGGAAGTGGTTGGCAAGTATTGTCCCTGGAACTAGCTCTCAAACCATGACTGATAGGAATTAGTGGATCATGAGCCCAACTCCTTCATCCTTCAATGGAGGAACTGTGCACCCACGGCGCATCATTTCCTGGAGCTGCCCAGGTGCCCACAGCAGTCATTTATTGGCCTCATTTCCTTTCCTTTCTCCTGTCCTTGTTCTCTGCCAGTGCTTCCTGGGCTTGCCTCTAAAATGCTTTCTTTCAAATGGTTGTCTCAGGTTCAGATTCTAGTGGAATGCATCTAAGACATGAACGTGAATTTGATTACGCAGCTCTACAAGGGAGAAGCAACTGAGGTTTAGAAAAAAGTCCTACTTACCCATTCATAAGGGAACACATGATCACATTTAACCTGAGTTTTTATCTCTCTCTGTATTGTGCTTTCTGTGCAGTCTCCAGTTCACTTCCAAGGCCTTCCTAGTCTGGTGGGCGTGGCTCGCTGTGAACACAGCTGTGTGGAATCTCCTTCTCCTCCTCCACACGGACCAAAGCAGGAAGCCCAAAGAAGTGATGTCGGCTTGGGACAAACGTAGTTTTAGTTTTGGGACTGCTTGGCACTTAAGGCTCTGCCTGACTTGAAATATTTTGGCTATAGGTAATACCAGTTCGAGGCTCTTAAACAAAAAAAGGATTTTTCTGAGGTTAGCGTGTCTAAAACTATACTCTTACCAAACAGGTCTGTTTTTATTAATGATAAAATACACAAATACACAACTGCGAATTGAATTTTAAGCAGTGCTTCTCCCACATTAAATATTACACTGAATGTCTGAAGGGCCTGGGTTCATGCCAGGCATTGTTTTGTCGCAACTTTTGCTCTCTGACACCCTGTTTATCCTGGCTGCAACGCCCTGACTATTTCTGTCTACATTGTCAGGCCTGACAGAGGAGGCCTTTTGACTCTCCCTGCATGTAATGCAATACCCCACAATTACTATTATTGCTAGACATGATGCTTTGGCTTTCCTGTCTCCTTTCAAGGTTCTAGTCTTCTGCCTTTCTTTTGTTGTCTCGCCTGCTTCTGTGAGCCCTTGTGTGCTCTGTATACTCGAGGCTTCCGTGGCCTCTTGTTCTCTTACTGGGTATCTCCTTGAACCCCCAGGTCACTCATACAAAACGCCACCCCATCCACAGTTAGGCTGTCCTCCTGGTGTTTTGCTTGTAGATTTTTTCTGTCTCTGTAATTTGTTCATTCCCTTACCAGACTTGCTCTCTAATCAGGCACTCAGGATTTATTTTGATCTTTGCACTTAACATTAGTTGACACTAAGTTGTTTATTCACCAGTTTGTTTTTCTATTCTTTTCTTTTCTTTCTCCCCCCTTCTGTATGACATGGTAAGTTCCAGGAGGGCAGGTAGGAGATACTTGTTTCTTGAGGTATACCTGGGTCTTAGCACATGACATACCACAAAGTGGATACTGGAATATTTGTTGAATAAAAAGTCCCCTTGCTCAGGGAAGGTAGTAGAAATTCTGTTAGGAAATAATGCCGTTGGTATTTGGGCATGAAAGAACTGGCTGCCAGGAAGACAGGTAACTAAGAGGACAAAGCAAGACCTGCTCCATTGCAGTTCACTATAGAAAACTATTAAAATTTGCCATTTATGATACAATATTGGTTTTACAAAAAATGATACTTTGTGCTCTATGAGGTAGTTCTCTGGTTTCATTACGAAGTCGAGTTTTTTAAGGCATTCCACAGAAACAGCTCTGATTTTTTTTTTCCTCCAACGTATTTATCACTGGAGTTAATGAAACTAGTTAAGTTGAACAAAACTAATTTGTGGCATGTGATTAAAAAATAACTTGTTTTTTTATAAGTGTTTGAACAGTGCTCAGTGGACTAGTTTATCTCTTGCACCTATATAAAAACACAAAACTAAAAAAATCCCATGATTTCCCTAATCACTATTAAGTAGTAGCAGTCCTTTGATCAATTCAAGTTGCAGGATACAGTTTTACTTCAGAATGAGAATGTTTGGTTGCATATGATGTCAAACTGTCTGATTATTTTATCTTATTTAAAGTAATCTCTACACCCAATGTGGGGCTCACACTCACCACCTGGAGACCAAGAGTCCCATGCTCTGCTCAGTGAGCCAGCTAGGTGCCCCCTGTCTAACTATTTTAAATTGCAATTACTACCCCTCCTATTTCTATTTAGATACCGGCTGCAGGGAAGGAAGCAAAGTGTGTGTGTTTCTTTCTCAAATCTCTTATTCCCAGTTCCCCCTTATCTCCGGTGCTTAAACACCTCAGAGTTTGCAGGCAGGTGCAGGAGGAGACAGATGGAAAGGAGGAAAGACTTTCCCTGGCTTGTCTGGTCATAGGCTGACTGAACATGGGCTCTCAGATGAGGCGCTGTCATGGGCTCTCTGGAGAGTGCCCATCCGCCCCTACCTGCTGCTGGGTGACTGTCACCATAGAGGTGATACGTCTTTCCTAGCTTGTTGCTGACTCTTCAATGTCCATAGTAGCCCTCAGGACCCCTGCTGAGTCAGGCTCACTCTTCCAAGTGACACTGAGAGGCAGGGTCTAAGACTGTTCCACTCCGGATCTCTCTTGGTCCTGGTCAATGGCTAACTTCCAGGCAACTTGCAGTTGAGTAAGGCTGGGAATGTAGGACATTCCCAGAGAAGCAGCTGCTTGCTTTGCTCATCAGCAAGCAGTCAGTCCATTCCTGCATTTCCTGTTATTCAGGTGCAAGTCTGACCCTGGCCTTTTTCACTAAGCTTGAGGTGCAGGAAATCTTCTGGGTAAGGGTGGAATTCACAGCAGAGCTCTGAGCAAAGACAGCTGCCATTTCCCATTTGTCCTGCCTCACTTTTCAGCTCTCAACTTGAGCGTGATGTTTGAATATTGCAATCAAGATTTGTACAGCTACTTTTACATTTCTCACAGCTTCTATTTTAATACCCTGTTACACTAAAACAAGTTAAAACACACACAAACTCTCCATTTCTTTTTGGTTATATTTATATTTTGTAAGTAGGGACTTATTTACTCTATCAGTAAACCAAAACAGACTTCTTAAAGGGTTTTCTCATGGTAAAATCATATTAAAATATAATGTCTGCCTCACAAGTCAAACAACTCTTTGCTAAAAGTTTATCTAGTGAATAAACTAAAGCAAGAAATTTGATATCATTTCTTAGCACAGAACCCCAATTCTGTATTTCCATAACAAATAATAATGCTAGCTAATATTTATTGAGTCCTTCCTAAATGCCTGGCACGATGCTGTTTCATATAAATTTTGAAAAGAACACTGTTGAGTCACTTTTGTATACCAGGCACCATTCTGTACATGCGTTAGCTGATTTAATCCCCATAACAACCCTATGTTGTAGACACTGTTATCATCACCTGATTTGAGAAGTAAGAGTACTGAGAAACAAATTGAAGCAATTTCTGTGAAATCAGATAGGCATGAAAGGCCAAGCAAAGATGTTTCCTGTAAATCATAGTCCGTTTAGAACTCAAGATATCTTGTTGAAACATTTCTTGGTGTCAGTTTTACTCTCAAGATTATCAGCTTCTCAAGGGAATCAACCAAGTATTAATTTTCTATGCCATGTACTTAGTGCACAGTAGATGTTACAATGCCATTTTATTAAATCAAATACAACTTCGAACCTTGGGTTTTTTTTTTTTTTTAAGCTTTTATTCATTTATTGAGAGAAGAGAGCCAGCATGGGGGGTGGCAAGGGGCAGAGGGAGAGGGAGAGCAGACTCTCCACTGAGCAGAGAGCCTGATGCTGGGCTCAATCCAAGGACCCTGGGATCATGAGCTGAACCGAAGGCAGACGCTTAACTTACTGAGCCATCCATGTGCCCCTAAGCCTTGGGTTTTTTAATTCAAACATTTAAAAAAAAATTTTCCTATTTACATAGAACTAAAAAATCATTATTAGATACCTTGCCAAATTCCTGGTTGAGTGAGTTATTTAACAAAATTATAAACAAGCAGCAAGAAAATTAGCTGGTTTGCATTATTTTACTCCTCTTGTAAACAATTATCAGTGATTAATATTTTGTTAGATCATTACAGGGATCCATGTTTGGCAAAATAATGGAGCTTCCATTTCTACTGTCCTTGTTTTGCCTTTAATTTTGAGCAAAATTAAGTCATGTCTTTCCTGAGATGAGTTCAGTATCTGCAGCCCTTGGTTTCTTGGTATTCTTAACAAAACTGCAAATATTTCTGAATACCACAGCTTTTTCAGATAATAATCATAACTACTTCAGGCATCAAATATCAGTTTGTGCTTGTTCAGTTACTCATTTACTTGCAGTTCAAAGCTGTGACATTTTATGTAAGAAATTTAGTCATTGTTAAGAGCCATTAATATAGGAAAGAGATTTACATTTCAGAACTAAAACTGGGACTTACTAAACTCTTTCATGTAAGTTCTCTAATTATAACTGAATGCCTTAATAAATACTTTGACCTTGAGAATATAAGTGGATTGAAAAGTAAAATACACTAATTCTACTTTAAAAATTAACTAGAATTTGGACTGTAGCTTAAACATAATATTTGGTAATGTTTATAAATATTTCACTCCCTTCCCTTTCTGCCTTCAACTCCAAGCAAGAAAACATGACGGTTGTGTTTGGTTAATTATACGTATAACTACTTATACAACAAAAAACTGATGTTGGAAAAGCCATTCTATCACATGTTCTCAAGTTTTAAACTAAGAACCCTAAGAACCTCTTCAAGAAAGCCCATCTCACATCAGAGACAAATATAAAGGAGAACTGCTTTCTCTTCTAAGCCACAGCTAAACTTTGCATTTATAAATGTTCTTTATTCTCTAAATAATCCCTAAATGTGTTACTATTACTTATAATTGCCACAAAACTGCATTCTATTTTTAAGCTTATATATCATATATATATATATATATAAGCCTTAAACCTTGTAATAGCTTTGAATAAGAAATTCTTAGTGTCTCACAGAACATAGACTAATTAAATTGAAAGTGACAAGATTGTTAGTGAAGTGCCCTTGGAATGTGAAAGCTAAAATCCAGCGAATCATAACTACATAAGGTGTCCTAGCCTACTCATAACAAAGCTGTGCCTGGGTTATAGGCATTGGCATTCACAGTGTATTTGGATAACCAGGTGCTCAATAATGTTCTTTGAGTCAACTAATCTATCAAGTGCTAGTATTTCTCTTTTAAATGCTAAAGATTGCAAGTCACCATGAAGACAGGAAAATTTTTTTTTCTCCAAGAAGAAAAAACTACACATAAATGTTCTCCTGAAATAGGATCTCCTTTGGTTTAAGTGGAAAAAATGCCTGACAAAAGTGATAATAGACCAAAGAAAATTGAGCGAGTTTTTCAGTGCTGTAATGCTAAGATTACATAGAAAAGAGCAATTCATTAGCTCAAGGCTGGCCACAAATGGGACCAGAATTTGCAATGTCCTCTGCACTGTTAGTTTAGAGGAACATTAAGATCCTATTTAGACAGATTCTCGACCAGGCTCTGTGTTTCCTGAAGCTACTTTTGTCATCTCTTTTTAGGAATTAAGGTCTTACTAACAAGTAGCTAACAAATACATCACATCTATGACTAAAACTCAGCACCATCAGTGGTGGCAAAAAAAGGGAGTGTGATCTCAGTTACCTGAAAAAAAGAGTCAGAAATATGGGTTCATATCCAGGTCCCATGTAGCACTGGGATGGGAGGCAATGGGTAGCAGTGACCTTGGTTGCTAGAAGAAGCTGCAAGAAATGACCAGAAATAGGGATAAAGGCATGCACAAGACAAAATTACCTGAGTCCAGTTGCATTGAATCAATTCAAGACCTTAATAGGCAAGTACATGATTGCGGTTACTTGGACGTACACGTCTAAGTAAGATCTTGTGTTCTTTTATTGTCTAATCTACTTTTCCTTCACAGCCTTCACCATGGCTTTTAATGATACTTTATGGGTGTGGTTATTTAAGCATTGCCATCTGAGTTGACACACATACTGCATACCGATGCGCACACACACGTGTGAGCTCTTATGGGCCTTGAGGGCAAAACGTGGGATTCTGCCTTTACTACTTGAGGACCGGCCTCTAACTGGGAAATTGTCACATAAAAGTTGCTCAATAAGTATTTGTTGAATGCACCTAAATGAATGAATAAAAAACTGGTAATCCTAAATTGTATGTAATAGCGTTCGCTACCCTTTGAGGCCTTTGTTTAAGGTCAGGGGTTGGGTAAGGTTAACTATGTAAGCCATAAGCTGTTTTAAGTAGTGACTGCATCTGGGATGCCATGATCTTGATGAAAACAAGATTTGGTAAGGTGAAGAAGTCACTTCGACTCATTTTAAGTATGATTATGTGAGCAGTCAGCAGTGGCCACTGAATCAGAGTCCAGAACCGCAGAGGGGTTGGCCTGAGCTCTAAGGACAGCCTCAAGCTCTCGCTCACGTGCTCTTTATTAAAAGTGTATATATGTTGAAAGCCAGCAGTATGTGGAAAAGAAACTTCTACTGGATGATTATTTACTTTGGGCTAAGAGTGAATACCGCAGCTGGATTCTTTCTGCATCTTTTTTTCTCATTTTGACCACTGCATTTGAGAATAAAGACCTTGGATTGTGAGAATGTTGTGGATATTTAAATCTGACTTCTCTCTGCTTTGAAAGACCAGCGGACTTCCCTTAGTTCTTTTTGCTTCCCTCCCCTACATAGAGGGCCCATCTTAGGGGCTCTTTTACCTCTGTTAGGATCACATTTTACTTCTGGAGAAGGGACATCCTTAGATCTCACTCAATCATGATGAGCTGCATTCTCCCATGTCTCTGGCACGAGAGCAATGGAAACATATTTCACTTTGCAACACAAATTAGAATTCCCCAGAAGTGAACAAAGCAATGCCTGGCACATGGAATGAACCTGAGGCAAATTTAAGCTTTGACTACAAAGGTCCATAACTTGAACCTGACAACCTCATTACTGAAGATATTTTTTTTTTTTCACCAAAGCATATGTTTTATATCCATCCAGACATTGTATCTCTCTCGGAAGTTTAGAAAGTTGGACTGGTTAGATCTGTATTAAATGTCCTTTGCTTACACACGTTTTGAAACTCAAACACCTAATTATCCCACTTGATGTTGTCATTTCTATGAAGAAATTTTAGCACATCACACTGGATACTGGAGTGAGTCTTAAAAAGCAAGCAACCACCACCACCAACAACCCGACTGTGGATGGGTTTAAACTTCAGTTCCCAAGTACTAATAGGAATATTTAAATAATCACTTTGTTGGTGAATAAAAATACTGGGCATAATGTTAACCAAATGTTTAGTTACTTAAAATACAAACCGAAGTTAATTATATTCCACCCTGGGATGTCAGACGATGCTTTGCTACTCCATAGTGATAAATGGCCTTGAAAACTAGGCAAATACCCTTCAGTTGCAAAAGGGGCCACAGCAATGAGTGGAGGAGAGACTCTAAAATCGGGGCCCAACTCCATCATCACCTTGATACACACATTGAACTGCTCAGTCTATTGGTGGAAGATCAATAACACAATCTTCCTTAATAGAGGGGCGATCAAAATGGTCAACATTGAGCTGATGTATCATTTTTCAATCCCAGGACTTACTAACTGCATTCAAGTATTTATTTGTGTGTATTGGTTCTCGCTATATTTTTGGTGTCTCCAAGACTAAAAATCCTCAGTAAATTATAGAATGATTTATCAGTTTGTGTCAAGATCAGGAATAAATAAGAGCGAGGCAAATTATAATTATAAAATGAGATTTTTAAATTTGAATGCTATCTTCTGTTGTATATAAAGAAGCCTATCTTTAGGCTATTCAAGGAAAGAACAAGAATCGGGGTTTGAAACAGAAGTCATAATTAGTCCTAAATAAATAGCTAAGAAACTGGCAGTTCTATTTCATTTCCAGTCTGAAGAGAACCCAGGTTTCGTTTCAGAATTTCTGTCACTTTTAATGTCCTTTGAAAAAAATAGACAGTGAGCTACTCCAGCCATCCTCTTACTGTGTTCCAGCGCTAGAAAATGTTGTGTAGCATATAAAACTATTCACTTAGCTTAATTTAATTATGCTTCTGTAGTTGAGAATGTTGAATTCTTCTGCATAAGTAAATGTTTTGCCACTGATATGGTACCATTTGTTTTTATAAGCACTTATTGATACTAGATATTTTCCATCATAAAAGGCTTAGGTTATAATTAAATTTCCCAATGGTTATTAAATAATACTAATGGACAGTTTTGGGGGTAGAAGTTTAAGACTACTCTGAAGGAGTAAGACTGATGTGCCTTAGGACTTTGATCTGACATTATACTATCTCTCAATCTTTTAGTAGCTCCTAACATGGGAGTAAGTATGTGAATGTAAATTGCAAAATAATTTAATGTCAATTACTTCACTTTTAGTTTGGGGACTTAGCTATGTATTTATAGATAGCAATGTAGACCAGGTCACGTGTACATAAATGTGTTAGACTTTCTTGGCAAAGTTTTGTGATTGGAATAAAGTTTGTCAGTCATTTCAATCACCCACAGATCATGAGAAACATTGATAGAAACCCTTGCAGACAATTTTTTGCAGAGTCTATTGTGTTTTGTCAGGGAAAAAGCAGTGCTATGCATAATTTGGCTCCTAATGATATTTGCTATTGACCGATTTTATCTGAGAGACTATCAGGAAAATACATAAATAAAAAAGTTAATCTTCTATAAGTGCTGGTATCACTAATGAAGGTAAGATCATCTTTCTACAAATGTGGTTCCTCTTTTGTGAGTCACTATGCATGAGAGTTTTCTTCTTTGTAGCTTTCTGGCAAATGGAAGAATTCTCATTCTTGTATTTCCATATTGTATGAATTGTAAATCACTACAAATGGATATAATTTTAAACAGAGGAAATTAGGTCAACAAAAAGGTAGGATCTGAAAAACCAGAGGTTTACATAACAGAGGTTTAGACAAAGGCAGAAGGAAGACAGGAAGTAAATCTGGCTTAGAATTGTAATTTAGTGATATTTTGGGAGGGAAACATGTAGATGGAGTTGGTAGAAGGTGCAAAGTGGGAAAAATAAGAATCTGTGAATTTGAATGATAAAGTCAGTAAGCCATTGAACTTCTTGGTAGACAACAGTCATGGAAAAAATTTGTATTATTGATTTAAAAAGTACATAACTATATATAGTTAAAGTTGCAGGGAAGGGGAATCCTAACATTTTGAGTAAAATATGGTAAAATATAACAAGTTAGGATTCAATATACTTAAGATGAGTAAAATATTACTGACCTTGATCTTAATTTCGTATGCTAGTATTTTTGTTTTGTCTTGAATAAATAATTTTGTAGTTGTTATAGTAGTGGGTATAGTGATGCCTGCTAACTATCATCCTGCCACATTTTATCAAGATTATTAAGATGCAGGAGTTATCAAAGTCTTAGTCTCCTAGAGAGTGATTTTTTTTTTCTTCCGAATTTTGCAGGAACCTTCTGCAATTGGGGAAGTATTTGTTTGATTATTCTTGCACCTCACCTCTAGTAATTTATATTCCAAGAGTAAATGAAATACAGAAACATACTATATTCCCTAAGTTTTTGTGGTAAGGATCATGTATCTGATATTGTTTTATGTAACTTGAAGTTTAAAGAACGTGCATAATGAGAAAGACGAGGAGTCTTAAGCCTTGTTTATGAAAACACAGTTCCACTGTGTATCGCCTACTAACTTAGATTTTCCCTAAGTCAATGAAATACCACAGTGAATGGGAAATGTGATGCCACTTGACACTGAAGATACCATGGAAATGTTTTATATGAAAGCAAATCCATCCCATATGTAAAATAAATAGATTAATAATATAAATGTGGCAAACACATGGCACTCTCAGGAATTCCTAGGAGCTTTTCAAGAGTTTAAGTGGGTTTCAGTGAACCAGATTTTAGGAATCATTTTTCTTCTGTCTTATCTTCTATATAAGTGTTAGAATCATTACATTAGAGAATTAAAAAAAAAAAACCTTAGAAAATATGTGATCTTATTTTTCATATTGCATATTTAGAAACTACAAAAGCAATATAGTTTATAATATGTTTAAGGTAGATTTTAATTTCCCCTTGAAAATATCAAAGAAAGTGTCTCCTTTATATGAGTTTTACAGATATAAGTTGACACTTGAGTTATGAGTGTCTCAATTAAAGTTTAGATTTTGTGGGTGATTTAAGTAAGATTGTACTTTTCAAATGGTCTGTGGAGCAGGTAATTTTTTTTTTTTAATTTCAAATTATTATGAACTGGTACTTTGGTAAAACACAATAAAAATTAATGACTTGATAAATGATCAATTATATAGATTTGGGGGCAATGTTATATTAAAACATTTCTAAAATCTTCTTAATTTGACTTGGCCAGAGATAAATGAAGTTTGTGGATCACATACTATAACTGGAACACCACCGCGTTAAGAAAATGGAATATCAAGGGATGTCTCAGAAAAGAATTTTGATATTTTCTCCCGAAGCAATGACACATGAAAAAATTTGAGGCTTTTGTCAAATGCCTTAACTGTGCAGGCCTAATACCATTGCCAGGATATTTCAATGCAGATATATCAGATAGTTAGTACTATTATTCCATTCTAAGCCTTCGTTTTCCATTGTTAAATGGCCATAATGATTTTACTGGGCCCATAAAGGTTTTATCAGGATTGAATGAAGTAATCCATGCAGAGTTTAGTGCGGTGGTAGTAAATAGTAGCTGGCATAGCTCTTGTCGTACATTGCCCATGGTTCTATGCCTGCCTACCTCATTCTCAATTTCTTTCTCAACTTGAGAGGATATTAGACGGTAAGCATTACACTTGCCCTGTGTTCATTTGAAACACAGCATTTTAACAAATGTCCGTTTTTACTTGCACAGAGAATCCCAAATTCTCATGCAATCCAAATCTCTGTCCACCACACACAACTGCTAAAGGATCTTGAATTCTTTTGGGCTTAGCTTTTTGAATGACTCAGCTGTGGGTATCAGATTTAGCAGCATTCTTTCCAGAACACAAAGATGGGGGACATTCTCTTTGATCTACTTTTTCAACCAGATGTGTGCGGCAACACAGTTACTAGAAATCCTTTGGAACTATGAGATTTTACTCTAAATCAAGGGCATAAGGAGAAGCATTTAAGGTCAGTTGTTTAGATATGACTGTACGTTCCCATAGTGATATGCTTGTGTAATGCTATGCTAAAGGGTGTTGAGTCAATGCTTCAGGGGACTCTTCTTTTTTTTTTTTTAAGATTTTATTTATTTATTTGAGAGAGAGAATGAGAGAGAGAGAGCACATGAGAGGGGGGAGGGTCAGAGGGAGAAGGAGACTCCCCGCCGAGCAGGGAGCCCGATGCGGGACTCGATCCCGGGACTCCAGGACCATGAGCTGAGCCGAAGGCAGTCGCTTAACCGACTGAGCCAACCAGGCGCCCAATGAAACCTTGTTTATTTATTATTTTTTTTATAAAGATTTTATTTATTATTTGACAGAGAATGAGAGAGAGCACATGAGAGGGGGGAGGGCCAGAGGGAGAAGCAGACTCCCTGCTGAGCAGGGAGCCCGATGCGGGACTCGATCCCGGGACTCCAGGATCATGACCTGAGCCGAAGGCAGTCGCTTAACCAACTGAGCCACCCAGGCGCCCGGGACTCTTCTTTAGTAGAGCTGATTAAGATCCTGGTTGCCAATTAAAGGGTCAGCAGGAATGTTGCCCTAGTCTATCCTATTGAAGATTATCTGCGATCAGTCCAGTGAGGAAATTTAGCAAGTGATGGGAGACCTTAAATGAGCACTAAAACAATTTGTAAGCTCTTACTACCGAGAAGAGTGACCACGAGTATCCCACAAATAACCATCACCATCCACGGAGCTACCACCACTGACGGACGATGCACCTATCAGAAAGCTGCTAACGCTAAGTGAAACTGGCAAGCAGTACTGCGAACTGGCCTCTCCCATGACAGCCCCTATCAGCTCTTACCCCATAGCCTCGTGATCCCCACAGAACTTCTCAGATCTGACTTCCTCAGCTTCACTTCTATATCACCAGCCCTTAGCCTAGAGTCCAAAATATAGTAGAAGGTAAATAAACATTTAATTAGTAAAAGAAGGAAGAAAGGAACTGAAAGCAAGAGCTAAATTAGTATATGGAAGCCATCCTTGAGATTAGCAAGCAGATTGCCAGGTTTTGGGGTGGGGAGAGGCGAGGGCATCTGAAGGTCGAAGAATCCTTTTCTTCTTACTGTGAATTACCCTTCCTGGTATTGTGTGTGGAATGTGGACTGGAGTAGAGTTTGTTGAAGATGATTGGTTGGGATGGAGAAAAAAACAGTACACATTGGCTTTTCAAATAAAAATCTTCATGTGAAGAAAAAAATCATATTCACTAGTAAATCTCATGTTGTTGGAAGTCCAGAAATTCTGGGATACATAAAATTTAAATTGTATTTCTTCTCATACACTAGGTAGGTGGCTTAACTTGGGAAGTTTTAATTTATTTTTATTTCTTTATTTTTGAGCATAGTTGACATAGTGTTAAATAAGTTTCAGTGTACAACACAGTGATTCAAGTTCTCTGTATGTTATGATATACTCAGTACAATGGAACTACCACCTGTCACTGCACAATGCTATCACAGTATCATTGACAATATATTCTCTCTGCTGTACCTTTTATTCCTGTGATTTACTCATTCCAAAACTGGAGGTCTGTATTTCCCACTGCCCGTCAGCCATTTTGCTCATCCCTCTCTCCCCCTTCCCTTTGGCGACCATCGGTTCTCTATATTTCTGGGTCTGATACTGCTTTTTGTTTGTTATTCATTTGTTTTCTTTTTTAGATTTCACATACATGAGTGAAATCAGAGGGTATTTTGACTTGGGAAGTGTTAGAGAAACTTTTTGGAAGTTTGGAAAAAAACAAACCAGGGTCAGATACCTGGACTAAGTTATCTTTTCTTCATTTAGAAGAGAAATACTGTGGCACTAAATTGTCAGGGCTGTTTTATAGGAAAAAAAAAATGGGGCTTATACTCTATAAATTTCAGTGTGGCTACAAAGTATGGGAAGATCAAAGAGAATTCATGCTTGTAAGAGAAACCAACAAAAATAAAAGGATGCAGTAAAACAGTGATAAACGTAGAATTTATTTCAAAGTTCAGCCAAGGTACGTGTCATTCTTAGAGCATGAAGGAGCTGAAGTCTCTTCAACAATATATCCAAGATACTTCAGAGCATTGCAAAGTATGGACTTCACTAAAACAAACATATCTTGAATTCATGATGCTGATAGTGTTGTGATAACATATAAAAGTCACTGTAGAGAGCATATAGGAGGAAAAGCAAAGCTTTAGGACTCTCAGCAAGCCCAGGCAGAGTCACTGGAAAAGTTGTAAAATCGTGTTGATTGGGGCCTTGACTCATCTCCAAATTGATTTGATGCCTGATTGTGACCTAAAGCCATTTATCAGGAGAAAGCAAGACAGATAATGAGTAATGCATCTAAGAAAATTATGAAGCTTGTAAAATGTTGATTTTGAAGGATAGTAATGTCGGTAGGTGTCAAATATGTTGGCTGAGAAAACATGAAATTCTGATTTTTATCCTTTATGAGAGTGGCTTGAGAAAGACTATGATACATACCTTTCCCAGTTTATAAGACAACTTTGATTGTTCATTAATCAAAGTATGTATACTTAATAAAGAGATGAATACCAGATTTTAAATCTTTTGAATCAAATGGAGATGGGCTTGATACAAAGAACCAGCCATGGTTCCTTAACACTTCCTTTTAAAAATAAATTTACTGATCCCAGAGGGAGGATGTGTTAATAAAATAGCTGCATACATTTCTTATGATGTAGATTTCTATAATTTTTACTATTAAATTTCATACATTCAAGCAATATCTTTAAAACAGATGGTTTAAGATCATAGTTTTTTAAAAAATATACATTAAATTGAATTTTTATATATATTTAATTTTATATATATTGAGTATATATGTATGTGTATATAAATTTGTGTATATATATATATTTGTGTGTGTGTGTGTGTGTTTAATCCTCCATTCCACTTGCTCTTCTTTAGAGTCTCTCCTTTCTTCCATACTCTGCAAATAGGCCCTTCTTTGTACTATCCCACTCCTACCATCTGTTTCCCAAAAATATGTATCTTTACTTTCTTTGCTCTCAGCCATTGCAGCTTATGGGACTCTAGATTTTTGGCCCTGTGTATGTCCTATGACTTAGAGTGGCAAGGCAGTTTCCCATTAACCCAGTTCCATTTCCCACCCAGTCTGACATCTCTTTTTTGCCCTTGGCAATTTTGACAAAGGTAAAGTGCATCCTTGGTATCCTATCTACTTTACCCACTCTCCACATACTTAAACTACCATCGTTTTCATGTGGTAAATGCTAAACAAATTTTCCTGAATATTAATGGAATTGAATTTTTTTAAATCTCTCTATCAGACAATATCTTTCTTACCCTGACCTTCATGACTGTAAGTAGAAATTAAGGCTCTCTTTTTACGTTTTTTTATTAGGTGTCCTAGTCATCACTGATACCTCTTTCTTCAAAGCCCACTTTTCAGAGATTTTTAACCCTTTTTGATTTACTCCTCTGCAATTCTCTGGAGTCATGTATCTTACACTCTTTAATACCACACTGTGTGTACTCTACCATCAGATCCTATCTCTTACTTGAGGGGAAGTAATACATTGCCTCATTGACAGAAACTACTGACAAATAATGACCAGCCAGTTCTGAGTCTCTTGCTTCTGCTTTCCTCAGCTTCTCCCAACTAGATGGACCCATTGATATGTCCCATCTCAATCAGTTGTAGCTCACTTATGCTCCAGCTCCCAGACGGTTCTGCTGAAAGTCAGGAATTATTTTCAATTGGGTCCAGCCAACTGAAAGCTGACATTTATTGAGTGCCATCAAAAACTCCCTGAGGCTTAAAAGATAGGTTTTACTATTTTCTATTTACAGATGGAGATATGAGACTTGGATTATTTAACTTGCCATGAAGCACTAGTAGCTGGTATAAATATGATTTATATCTGTTGGCTCAGAAATAATCCACCAAAAAACATGAACTCTGGTGTCTCAGCTGAAGTAAATGAGTTGCCTTATGACACTTTAGAACTGATGAGCAAGTGTCCACGCTGTCCCAAATTCTGTCTCTCCCTTACACTGCGCCTGACCACTGTGTTTGCCCAAGTCAGAAAATTGAGCTTCTGCTCTAAATTGATTAATTAAATTAATTAATTAATTAAATTTAAACTCTGAAGAGTTTAAAATTAAAATTTTGGCTACTCTGCTTTTTCAAGTTCAGCTTTAAAACTGAAGCCCAAACTCAGTAACCGGGCAGCTTATATCCTAGTTTTGATCCTGACAGTCCTCTCTAAAACCTCTATCCCAGTAATCAAGCCTTAACTTGCAGCGTAGGTGGGTGAGTGAGGTCCTGTTGCCTATTGCTAGCTAATGACAATTACATACCAGACTACACATGCCTGAGTATCAATTGCTCTAGAGTTCTTCCTCTCCTGTACCCCACCCACCTAACTGGACTGCCAGTAATGTGCACCTTCCTTTCGCGTGTCCCTCTGACCACCATTCCAAAGGAGCCCTCTTTAGCCACTGGAGCCAACTGGTCTCTGGCATGGGACACAAATCTCCTATAAGGATCTGGTCCCTTCCTTTCTTTCTAGGAGATTTCTCTTACTCAGCTTAGTTTTAATGGTTTACTATAGTACCTGTTAAAGCATTTTACCAAGGTTTATCCCAACAAAATTCTATTGGAAAGATTTTCAGTAACACCAGTGGTAGGATGGGGAAGTCAGTTTGGAGCTGAATCAGCTACTGTTATTTAGTTACTATTAGATAAATTTTAGTATGGTCCTCATTTATGATGCTGCTCTATGGATCTTTAGGTTTGCTTCTTTTCTCCTTTGTCATTATACATTGAGAAACTTTACTGGTGTTACATGGTACCTGGGAAGACTAGAAGCAAGTGGATAGGGAATTCTTTTCCTAGGATTTTTATCTTGGGGGAAGGGTCCTATAAATTGGTTTTATAATATCTGCAGGGTATAATAAAATGACAATTTTCTAGGTAAATTATCTCACGACTTTAGAAAGTAATTTTTATATTACATTAGAATTTTGTTAAATCATAGTTCATTTCCTTTTTTAAATAGTAAAATATATGAAGGGTTTTAAAAAGAAAAAAACTAGCAGAATAAAATTTAACTTAAAAAATGTTATTTGAAGGCGCCTGGGTGGCTTAGTCCTTAAGCTTCTGCCTTCGGCTCGGGTCATAATCTCGGGGTCCTGGGATCGAGCCCCACATCGGGCTCCCTGCTCCATAAGAAGCCTGCTTCTCCTTCTCCCACTCTCCCTGCTTGTGTTTCCTCTCTCACTGTGTCTCTCTCTGTCAAATAAATAAATAAAACCTTTAAAAAAATGTTATTTGAGTAGAGGAAAAATATTGTTTGGGTTTTTGTTCATCTTTTCCATATAAATAGATGAAGGCTAAATACCGCGGAAAAATTGTTTTGCTAATACCCAAACTGAGTTGTCTTTTCCCTTCGAAGATACACAGCATAGTAAACATGGTATCTCTTACTTGGGACAGTTAAACTCTTTTACAAGTGCAGCTTTGGTTTATTTAACTGGATTTTCAGTGTGTGGTTTTTAGAGCCCCAGTTGCTCCCATGAATGGCACTTATAAATTAAGTTGTTCTACTAAAATACATATTTCAATGTATTCTTTAAAAGGAAAAAAAAACTTGCTCTTTTTTTTTTACACTTAAAAAAAATAAAAATGTATGGCCCATGCAATATGAAAGTTATGAAGTAGCATTTCAAATTACAATGCCTTTTCCCAGGGCAAATACATGGAATGCTTCCCAGGACTTTTTGTACCCTTTGAGATTCAAATGCAAGATAGTTTCCCTGCCCCCACCACCTTGTTTTGTTTGCTACAATTATTTGTGTGTGATAAAAGTACCAGTTGATGAAGTACATTCGTTTTTAAAAGTATATAAACAAGGATCTGTTTACTCCGAAATATGCCCTGAGCAAAATTAAGTGAGAACATTTCCAAAGATGATTAAATCCTAAATTGAATACAAATCTTGGAAAGGGAAACTTTAAATAAAATAGTATTTCAAATTCTCCGGGAATACTTGTATAATATTTGCACAATGGAAATGGGAAATTGGCTACATATTCTTTGAAAAGAAATGTTTTGGTTTCATTCAAGGTTCTTCTATTTGCATGAAAATATAGCATCTTAGAAAAGTATAACAACAATAGCTATTGAATATTAAAGATGTTAACTGCTAAATAGTATGATTTTATTGCATCTACAATCTCCGACACTCAGGGGAATTTAAAAAATGGTTTTCCTCTAGGCGAAAACAAAGTTTATGTATAAATGCAAATATAATATTATAGAATTTTGTCTCTAGAAAGTTTTCAATGGTCAACTTCTGTGACACCACCCTTTAAATGGTACACATTTCTTTTTTTTGTTTTAAGGTTTATTTATTTGAGAGAGTGAGAGAAGGCACACATACATGCACCTGAGTGGGGGGACAGGCAGAGGGAGAGAATCTTCAAGTAGACTCCCCACCACCGTCACCTGGAGCATGAAGCAGCATGTGGAGCTCCATCTCCTGACCTGTCAGATCATGACCTGAGCCAAACCATGAGTCTATTGCCCAATCAACCGAGATGCTTCTAAATGATACACATTTCTTTTCAAAGATTTATTTTAGAGAGTGTGTACACATGAGTCGGGGGACAGGCAGAGGGAGAAGGAGGGACTGAATCTCAAGCAGTCTTCCCACTGAGCTCAGAGCTCAATCCTTGGACCCGGAGCAGAAACCAAGAGTCGGAGGCTTAACCAACTCAGCCATCCAGGAACCGCAATTATAAACATTTCTTAGGACAGAAGCTTATTGCCTGTCATCTGTGCTCAATCATGGGGCATACTAAGGAAAATATATTTTATATAAAGTATAATAGTTTCAAAGGGGATAAATGATTTTAAAAGGTTTCTTAATAAAAGTAGTGATAATTAAGACATGAACAGATGTGCCTTCCATCCAGATGTAGTCCCCTTCATTCTATGATACCACAGGAGTGGTATGTCTCCAAGGAGTTTCTGTCCAAGAAAACCCTTCTCTTTGGGACTTTGACAATTAACCCCCTTTTATTTAGCTCTCAATTCTGAAATGCTGAATTTATATCATGTTATTCTGAATTCGTCTCTAGTTTTTACCATTTGGGCAGCTAGCTCCAGAAGAGGCCCAGTATTGTCCCTGTCTTGATCTCCTTGTGTCAATTATCCCCTTAATCTTAGATTTCCAGGCCACAGGTCTCCAGTTTGGCAAAGATCCTGCCGAAATTAGTCTACTTCACCTATAATATGCACAACACCACTATTGCTTTTCACCCCACCTTAGTATATATCCTGACCTGGGCTTAGTAAAACCATGATTAAGATATGAAAACAAACTCAAAAGAACTGATGTATCACAAGCAATGTGCTAAAAGAATAGCCATGATGAACCTGAAGTTTCAGGATTAGATTCTTTCTAGACCATGATTCAAACGTTCATTTATTTTCTCAGTGTTGTGGTGCCGAGTACACATAGAGATAAAGCAAATACAAGCATGGATGTTTTGCATTTAACAAACTTGCAAAACAGAGAGAAAGACATAAACAGGCAATTGGTGAATACTGAAAAATAGATTTCAAGAGGGGGAATTTTGAGTTCAGTTCAAGAACTGCTGAGTAAAAGTAATTAGAACACGTTCCAGAAGATGAAGTGATTCATAGATACTGAACACCAGGGAGTAATTGGGTTGGAGATTTGGAGTCATTCACACATGTGTGTAGTAGTTTAAATCATTGGAACGCATGAAATCATTTAGTGATGATTTATAAAGCAAAAAAAGAAACAATACAGAACTCTAATAAAAATGTAACATTTTATTGAATTGAGTTACCTGTAGATATTTTGGTCAATTCATTCATGAATCAAATATGGTTATTTTCAGGTTTTGTTCCATTCGAGTTCTTTATCCTATTGATAACTTAGTGTAGAGATTTGCAGAATAGCTGTATATTTGCTTTTCTCAGATTCTGCTTCCATTTCACTTCTCTAATTCACAGGACTAGAAAATCTGGAAGCTGGAGAATGTTGTAAGTTACTGTCATAATAGAGTTTAATTGAACTAAAATTCATTAAGGACTCCTCATTTATCATTATTTTATTATTTTATTATTATTACTTCCATTCTCTTTAATCTTTTATTTACTTTTTTAGTTTTTTTTTAAGTTTTCGTTTAAATTTCAGTTGGTTAACATAGAGTGTAATATTAGTTTCAAGTGTATAATATGCTGATTCAACACTTTCATACAACACCTGGTGCTCATCACAACTGCGCTCCTTAATCCCCATCACCTATTTCATCCATCCCTCTACCCACCTTCCCTCTGGTAACCACTGGTTTGTTTTCTATAGTTAAGAGTCTGTTTCTTGGTCTGTCTCTCTGTCTTTTCAGGCTCCTTAATCTTTTAGTAGTTGACAAAACTTAGGGCTTGACTGGCAAATTTAACCAATGTAAAAAAAAAAATCAATATATTTTAATGGCTAGTGTTTTTCAAACAATTTCTGTCAAAATCAGATTACTAAAAGTCAATAGAGTAGGCTTTGTGGGGTTGCCTAGGTAGCTTATTTGGTTAAGTGTCTGCCTTTGGCTCAGGTCATGATCCCAGAGTCCTGGCATCGAGTCCTGCATCAGGTTCCCTGCTCAGTGGGGAGCCTGCTTCTCCCTGCTTGTGCTCTCTCTTTCTCAAGTAAATAAATAAAATCTTTAAAAAAAATAGGCTTTATAACATTTTACTTCTTACATTTGCTCTACATGAGGACACCTATTGTATTAATCTGTGAGTAATATTATCGTAACATTTCTTATTAGGTTTATGAAAAATTGATTTCTAAAGAAGATCAGGAGTTACTTTTAGTTTTGAAGATAAATCAGTGTTATTCCCAATGCTTTCCCCAAGGAACAGCATACTAACAGATAATTTCCCCAATAAGATATATGATATTTGGACTAAGTAGTACATTTCTGCAGGGCTCTCACAAAAGAAAGCTGTAGGACTCTGATTTTGAGCTGATCTCCTTTTCATGATGATGGTGACTGCCGGAACCAATATCAGCTGTTTTATTTGTAGCATTTGCTTTACAGAGTAACTTCACAAGGAGAATATTTCCCAAATAGACTTTTAGGGTTTTTATTTCACACTGTTCCAAAATTAAAAGCAAAGTTTACAAAGTTTGCAAAACAAACAAAGAAAAAAATTTCTTTTTCAGTCCTTTGAAACTGTGCTTGGATAGAGTAGTTTGATGGCAACCAGACAATGGAAAAGAAAAACATAATTCTAAAGAAGTTAACCACTGAGTGGGTCAGACTAAAATGTAAACAAATTTTAATATATAAAATGACAACCAAATAGAAAATGATGTAAAGTGGTAGGGTAAACACAGCCAGACTGCATCACTTGTTCAACTGGGGTAGTCTGAATTTAGTTAGGGCTGTGTGAAAACAGCCATTTTTATTAGTTTAAAGGGATCTGTGATCTCATCTGTAGTGACTGAATTTTCTAGAGTTTTCCACATATAAATAACTTCTATAGAAAAATGATTTTGTTCAGACAGCATGATAGCGTGTGGTTGATTCAAGGGCTTATATTCCATACCTTTTTTTCATAATTAATGAGCTTAGGAATTCTGGAATTAGGTCAAAGAGGTAGAGGATATTGAAAAATTATGGCACATAGGGTAAGTTTTTGAATTTTATTATATTGATTGAGTAGTTGGTTTTACATTCTTAAATCTCTGCTCAAGTCTTAATGAGTGTTGTCTCTATAAAAAACAAAACAAAACTCAGTTTTGTGATAATTATGTCAGTTTGCCATGTCAGTCCTTAACCAGCTTCCCAGAGCTGCTCTGGGCTCCACCCTCTCACTACAATCAAACATGCTTAGCATGTTTGTTTTACGGATGTGGAAATTAAGACCCAAAGTTAATGACTTCCAAAGTCCTATAGATGGTGATTATACAGTATCTTCATTAATAGATAAAATTCTAATTCCATATTTATAAAATGAGGAAACAGTGTGAAGAAGTGGTAGTTGTCCATCCAACTGAGTGTGAGATCATCCCTTGCTTCACAGAGTTTCTGTCTGAGAGCTGACATAACTACGTATGTAAAAATCTTTTATTTGAAGTTTTCAGCTTATGTATTTATTCTCTTTCTTTGTTGTCTGCAATTTCTTCAAGCCCCAACCCTTCACACACACCAATCTACCTCGTGAAAAGAAAGTATAATTAGCCTTAGATGTTACCTGCCATTTTATTTTTTTGATAGCTTAGAATAAAGTGTCTCAAGTATCTGAAGACAACTTTCCAATTTCAAATATGAAGTCTAGTCCATTGAGCTCCATTCCTGGCATTCTCATTTTGTTTAGAAAAAAACAGGCCTGAAACTTTTAGTGACCTTGTGCATGATATTAGGCTTGTCTGGATTCTTTGCTTAGAACATGACAAATTGCACATCAGAAAGTCAAGGAAGTTATACAGCTGTTTCTCTTGTGTATTCCACCCACCCACAGTTCATCAGTCTAATATTGAAGCATTATACTAAGATGTTCCTTTTTTACTATTTCCCATTTGTGATAAGGGGATAATCTATGTGAGCAACAAATGATAAAGAATACAAGAAATTAATCGTGAAGTTGTAAAATAAATACAGGACAAAATGGTTCTGATACATATGTTTAATTTTGTTGTCCAATGCAATAGTAAGCACAAATTGTAATGTCTTCAAAATATGAAGAATGATTTTATACATCTAAGCCAAGGTTTTTGTTATAAATTGATAAAGTGATTCTGGGAAGAGGGAATTAGAGTGCATGTCCCCAACTTTCCTCCCTGTAGAATTAGCTACTGCTTCACAAGCTCCCTCCAGACTAAATATTATTTTGGGGAGTGTGTCATCCCACATTAAGCCTGCTGAACCATGTTGCAAAACTCTTGCTAGTTCAGTGCTTAAGTGTCCGTGGATTACTTGGCAAGAGTGAATGCGAGTAAGGGAAGGGTCACATAATATCAAGGGCTTAAATATTTTTCCGTCAGTCCTCTGAGAAAACAAAACAATGCAAATGGTCTGCTTTTATATTATAAATATTCCACTCAAATAGCAAGATCTCCCTTTTCCTTTGGATTTATAAGGCACCTTTCTTTACAAAGGTATCTTCCATTCACTATACAGTGATAGAAAAAAAGTAGTGGGAAAAAGAGAAAAAGAGGAGGAGAGAAAAACTTTCAAGGTGTGATAAAATACCTATCTAAAGATAACTTCTTTAATGAAGAAAGATGGATTGAAAGGAGTATTCTATGAGTCTGAATTACTAGGTATGGTTGGAATGGAGCCTTCCATGGCTGCTTTTGTTTAATGCAACACCTGTCCCTGAAAGATGTAATCTGCACCCATGGATTTCACTGCATACGTGTGTTAATCATTTCTCCAGACTCAAAACTCACAAACTCCAAAAACTTCCTAAACAGGTTTTCATATCTTTAGAACTCAACTTTGTAGTACAGGAATCAATGAGTCAATAGATTATCATAAAGTTAGCATGTCTGAAGGTGCAGTCGCTTTTCCAAGTGACAAATTTCCCTGTCTTCCTATATACCAAGGTGAGCACATGATTTATCATTCAAAATGGGACACTTTTGAGAATTTAATAATTACAAGGCCAAGAGGTTGTAGAGGGACTGTCCTGGGCAAATGGCCTGAAGATCTTCCCGTGTATACTATCTTTTGTGAAATCCTCCATCTAGTCTGAAAACTTTAGAAATACTAGTAAACTTTCTGGCACCTCATTCCTCATAAGGTCTTATCAGTATTACCAATTTTACCATTATTTTCTTTTAATTGGAACTTCAAAGTCTAGTTATATGGTTGAAGCTGAGTTAAGATACTCTTCATTTTTTTTTTCCTGGACTTGAAAATGTCGTCATTGGTCCCAGAGATTTCAATCTCTCCTCTTTCCAATATTCATCTATTTGCCTATGAGGAGGATTTTTCTAAAATCCTGAATATCTAATGAAATTGTTTTCTTCTCTGAATCTTTTCGTTACTCTTAGGTCACTTAAATGCTTCTTAGGAGAAGAACTAGTTTTAGTTTTTTGCTTTAACTGCTCGAATTCACCCACCTACAACCTGTGACCATAGCCACACGCACCCACTCCTGGTTTCCCACGCTCGCCATGCTTTTGATACCGCGATGCCTCGATCAATGTTGGGCTCTCCTATGAAGAATCCCTCCTCGTATTCCGAATAAGATGAACTTCCAGTTAGAGTCCCTCAGTTACTTTTTGATATTAAATTTTTGTAATATTGTAAAAGCACAGAATATTTTACTTTTTAAATTTTTTGGAATTTTCCTGGAAAGGCGGGCTGTGAAGTTGTCTCTATGCCTACTTCCAGGACAATCACCTAGAACCTCTTCATTTTAAAGGTGGATAGTAGACAGGGTGAAAAATAAAAACGGGGACAAAAATCAAGGACACATTTCATACTATATTTGTTAAAAGTTTTCTTTTGTATTCTATTATTGATTTTATTATATCTTAAATATCCCAATCTGATGTTAGTGAGTATAAAACTTAAAATAGCCAATTATAGCTTGCTTGTCTACTGTTGATAAAAGTTTTTCATTTTTTTCTGGCTTTTATTGTTGCTGACAAGAAGCCTACTGTCAGTTTAATTAATAGCTACCTGTTTGGTAGCTTTTTATAGATTTGATTTTAAATCTTTAATTTATTGTGAAATATAACGTTCATTAAGAAAAGAGGCAAAACTTAAACAGCTTAGTGAACTCACCACAAATCAAAACCCCAAATAACCACCATCCATCCGGTTGCAATTCCAGAAACCCCACGTCTGCTGCATCCAATTATCCTCACCAAAGGAACAAACTTTCTGAATTTGGTTGTGATGGTATCACTGCTTTTCTTTAATTATACCACCAAAGCATGGGTCCCTAAAAAGTTTAGTTTTGTCTTGTTTTTGAAATTATCTAAATGGAACCATGTAGTAAATACTATATTTCAACTGGCTTCCTTCACTTAATGTTGAGTTTGTGAGATTCATCCATGCATCCGTAGATGCTTCCTTGCCCTATAATCTAGAGTATTCCATTGTATAAATATTACCAATTTCTCTATTCTGCTGTGATACTTAGATTGTTTGAAATTTTTACCAGTTAAAAATAATGCTATGTGAAGATTTTTGCACATGCCTCTTAATGCCCATGGCTCTGGGTGACTGTTGGGTATAGACTTAGCAATGACATTGCTTTATCATAGGAGTTTTCTATCTTCATTATTAGTAGATAGTTTTAAACTTCTTTTCAGAGAAGGTATTTCAATTGACATTCCCAATTGCAGTGTTGGAGTTTTGCTTTCGCTCCACATCTACACCAATAATTGATGTTAAAACTTTGCTTTATTATTACTGTCTAATTGATGGTAATTAATAATTCACTATGGTTAGACATTTTATTTCATTGATTACTAATGTATTTGGACATCCTTATTTTATTAGCCATTTAGGTATTCTGTTTTTTGAAGCAAATTTTAAAATATTTGATTTTTTTAAAGAAAATTTGCCCACAAATTATTTTTTTCTTTTCCTTTTTTTTATTATGTTAGTCACCATACATTACATCATTAGTTTTTGATGTAGTGTTCCATGATTCATTGTTTGTGCATAACACCCAGTGTTCCATTCAGTACATGCCCTCTTTAATACCCATCACCAGGCTAACCCATCTCCCCGCCCCCCTCCCCTCTAGAACCCTCAGTTTGTTTCTCAGAGTCCATAGTCTCTCATGGTTGTCTCCCCCTCCGATTCCCCCCCTTCATTCTGCCCCTCCTGCTATCTTCTTCCTTCTTTTTTTTTTTTTTAACATAAAATGTATTATTTGTTTCAGAGGCACAGGTCTATGATTCAACAGTCTTACACAATTCACAGTGCTCACCATAGCATATACCCTCCCCAATGTCTATCATCCAGCCACCCCATGCCTCCCAACCCCCACCACTCCAGCAACCCTCAGTTTGTTTCCTGAGATTAAGAATTCCTCATATCAGTGAGGTCATATGATACATGTCTTTCTCTGATTGACTTATTTCGCTCAGCATAATACCCTCCAGTTCCATCCATGTCATTGCCAATGGCAAGATTTCATTCCTTTTGATGGCTGCACAATATTCCATTGTATATATATACCACATCTTCTTTATCCATTCATCTGTTGATGGACATCTTGGCTCTTTCCGTAGTTTGGCTATTGTGAACATTGCCGCTATAAACATCGGGGTGCACGTACCCCTTCAGATCCCTCCATTTGTATCTTTGTGGTAAATACTCAGTAGTGCAATTGCTGGATTGTATGGTAGCTCTATTTTCAAGTTTTTGAGGAACCTCCATACTGTTTTCCAGAGTGGTTGCACCCGCTTGCTTTCCCACCAACAGTGTAGGAGGGTTCCCCTTTCTCTGCATCCCCGCCAATATCTGTCGTTTCCTGACTTGTTAATTTTAGCCATTCTGACTGGTGTGAGGTGGTATCTCATTTAGGTTTTGATTTGGATTTCCCAAAATACTTGATTTTTAAAAAAAATTTTAGAGAAAAAGAGAGCAGTGGGTGGGGAGAGGTAGAGGGCGAGGGAGAGAGAGAGAGACTCTTAAGCAGGCTCCATGCTGCGGTGTCTCACCTGAGCGAAAATCAAGAGTTGGATCCTTAACTGACTGAGCCACCCAGGCTCCTTCTTCTTAATTTTTTAAGATGTATTCCCCCCCTTTTTTTTTTATCAAGAATTTATTTGTATATTGTCTTCTGTCAGATATATATAAAACAAATATCCTCTACCACTTTGTGGCTTATCTTTTCATTCTCTTAATAAATTTTTGGTAAATAATATTGTGCAATTTTAATACAGTCCAATTTTCAGTACTGTCTTAGGTAGCTTGTCATTTACCTAAACTTGTTTATCCCAATGTTGTGAAAACAATGTCTTAACTTCTATAATATGTATGGTTTTAGTTTTGACATTTAAGTCTGTGGATCACTTAAAAATGAAGTTTGTACATGTTTTGAGGAATGGTTTGAATATATTTCCCATGTGACTATCCTATTGTCCCATCATTATTTATTGAAACTACTATCCCTTTCTTATAACTTTATAGTGATACCTTTTCATAAAGTTTTCATACATGTCTGAGTTCTGAGTTTTTTCTGTGCTATCTTTTCTATTTTATTGATTTTATTTGTCTTTGTGCCAGTACTACATTGTCTTAATTATTTTAACATTATGAGAAGTTAATACAACATTAAGATATTACAAATTAGGGGCGCCTGGGTGGCTCAGTTGGTTAGGCGACTGCCTTCGGCTCAGGTCATGATCCTGGAGTCCTGGGATCGAGTCCCGCATCGGGCTCCCTGCTCGGCGGGGAGTCTGCTTCTCCCTCTGACCCTCCTCCCTCTCATGCTCTCTGTCTCAAATAAATAAATAAAATCTTTATAAAAAAAAAGATATTACGAATTATTATTTTATTGTGATAACATTATGATAGGCTCCACCTTTTGCTTCTTCATGAGTGTTAATTATTCTTGGCTCTTTGCTTTTCAATGTAAATTTTAGAATCATTTTTAAATTGGCATGCAAACAAACACTCTTAATGATATTTTTATCAGTTTCAAGAGAAATGAGATCTTAATAGTTTCATGTTTCCATTCCATGAACATAATCTATTCATTTAAGTTTTCTTTAATTTCTCTCAATATTTATTATTTTTCTGCTAGTGATCTTGTTAGATGATTCTAGATTTTGATGTTTGTAATGTATAATGATATAGTTTTCAAATTTAATTTTCTGTTTTCTGTTGGTGTGAAAAATACATGTGATTCTTGAATGTTAACCACTTTGCTAAATTATTACTGATTCTAATTCTATACCTGCTATTATTTTAGGTATTCTATCAGCACATTCCTATTATCTGTGAGGAAATTATAGATTCAAACTGTCATCTCTAAAAAATCTTTTGTATTTAGTTCATTCTCTTTCACTAACGTACAAGTTAGAACCATTAGTACTGAATTGAATTAAAATGATGTGAGTGGACATTTTTGTCTCTTCCTAATCTTAAATGGAAAGCTTTCAACACTTCACCATCATGCATGATGTTTGGTAAGGACTTTTTGTAGTTATCAGATTATCATTTCTTTCTAATCCTAGTTTACTAAGAATTTATAGCAGGAATTTATAGAATTGCTTCAAATATTTTTCCTGCATCTGCTGAGATAATTAAAAGATTTTCTTATCTGTCTTTTATCTCTCTGTGCCCAGCAAGAAAGAAAGACCAAAAAGATGTAGATAGAGGTGAGACTATCCAAAGAGACCTGGCAGAGAATCTCAGAACTAGTTATAATGGGGAAGCTTTACATACCAAAAGGAGAAAAGATAGAGCAGCGAATACCTAACTTCAGCGAGATACATAGCTGTAACAGAGGACTTCTCCAATTGGAGCTCTGATTTTGGGTTGAAATTATGTACTGGTGCAAATGGACAACACAATGGGGAGAGAACTGCAAGAATAAGTATCTGTACCACTTTTCTATTACCTTCTTTTGCCAATATCTCCCATTGACTAGGCAAACCAGGTAGCAGGTGAAGCTTACTGACATGCCAAGGCACA
This sequence comes from Mirounga leonina, assembly GCF_011800145.1. Lineage (NCBI taxonomy): Eukaryota > Metazoa > Chordata > Mammalia > Carnivora > Phocidae > Mirounga > Mirounga leonina. Next base: position 13,750,199 of record NW_023270451.1, read on the forward strand.
GGTGAAGGCAGAGGTGAGCAGAGAATTGTCCTGGAGGGGCTAATGGGAATATCGAGAACAGACCTATTAGTGTGGTGAGTTACATGGGTTCATTTGAAACCATATTGAGTTCCCAGTATACATATAACTTGGGTGTGATTTTACCCCTTTACTACATTTCTGAATTTGGTTTGGGAATATTTCATTTTAGAATGTTTATATATATGATCGTAAGTGAGGTTTTTACGAGTAATGAGCTTGTCAGGTTTTAGAATCAAAATTACTCTGATCATATAAAATAAGATGTATAATGTTTCTTCCCTTTCAACTGTCTGGAAAGTTTTGGAAATTATTATTAAAATTATTTCTTCTTCAAGTGTTTGGTATAATTCTCTGCTTATGTCATCAGGACCAGAAGAATTCTTGAACGTTTCCTGATTATAGGTGGAATTAATTATTGGTGAAAAGGTCTGTTCAGGCTTTCTATTTTTTTTCTTAAATCAGATTTGTTATCTTTTCTAGATATTGGTCTATTTCATCAGGTTTTGTTTTGGTTCTTGATAATTAAGTTCATGCGATCTTCTCTTTTTTCTTTTTCTTTTTTTTAAAAGATTTTATTTATTTGTTTGACAGAGAAAGATACAGTGAGAGAGGGAACACAAGCAGGGGGAGTAAGAGAGGGAGAAGAGGTCTTCCTGCTGAGCAGGAAGCCTGACGTGGGGCTTGATCCCAGGACTCTGGGATCATGACCTGAGCCAAAGGCAGACGTTTAATGACTGAGCCACCCAGGTGCCCCAATTCATGAGATCTTCTTACTTCCTTTTAAAGTTTGTAGAATATGTCACAAAGCCCTCTTTTTCATTTGTGATGTTGGTTATCTAAGCTCTCTCTCTCTCCTTTTTTTTTTTTTTGATAATGGGTATATAAATTTTATTAGTCTTATTGTAGAACCAAATTTTGGTTTTGTTGATCTACTTTATTGTAAATCTTTTTTTCTATTTTGTAAATTCTTATATTGTTTCCTTCTATGTTTTTTCTCTCAATATTTTAATTCTTTCAGTAACTCAATAGAGATGCGTAAGCCAATGATTTCCAGCATTTCTTTTGTCAAAAAGTATACTTTTATATTATAAATCCACTAAGCTTGATTTTAGGTACATCCTAGAAGATCTGTTACTTGTATTCTCATTTTTATTCAGTTCAAAATAGTCCAGTTTTTATTATGATTTCTACTTTATGCATGGGTTATCCTGAATTCATGATCTTAATTTCTAAATAAATGAGGATTCTCCAGTTTTATTTTATTTTTTGCTAAATCATATTCTATATAAATTCAATTCTATGAAATTTGTTAAGATTTTGCCATGGTCTGAATTTTGTGTTCCCCGAAAATTCATATGTTGAAACCCTAATGCCCAGTGTGATCATATTAAGAAGCAGGACCTTTGGGATGCGCTTAGGTCATGAAGATGGAGCCCTTATAAATGACAATAGTGCCTTAATAAAAGAAGTCTTGGAGCTTGCTAGCCCCAATGTAAGGATACAGTGAGAAATCAGCCACCTGGAAGAGGGCCTTCATCTGACTCTACTGGCACCCTGATCCTATACCTCTAGCTTCCAGACCTGTGAGAAATAGATTTTTGTTGTTTATAAGCCATCTAGTGTGTGGTGTTTTGTTATGGAAGCCCTGACAGACAAAGACAGACATTTCTCCAAAGAAGATATCCAGATGGCCAACAAACACATGAAAAGAGGCTCATCATCACTTATCATCAGGGAAATGCAAATCAAAACTACAATGTAATATTACCTCATCCCTATTGGAATGGCTAAAATCAGTAAGAAACAACAGGTGTTGGTGAGGATGTACAGAAAGGGGAACCTTCATGCACTCTGAGTGGGAGTGCAAACTGGTGCATCCACTCTGGAAAACAGTATGGGAGTTCCTCAAAAAGTTAAAATACAACTACCCTATGACCCAGCAATTGCACTACTAGGTATTTACTCAAAGAATATAAGAATACTAATTCAAAAGTATACATTCACCCTGATGTTTATAATAGTATTATCTACAATAGCCGATTATGGAAACAGTCCAGTGTCCATCAACTGATGAATGGATAAGGTAAAGAACTGACTTGGGACGCCTGGATGGCTCAGTCGGTTAAGCGTCTGCCTTCAGCTCAGGTCATGATCCCAGTGTCCTGGGATCGAGTCCCGCATCGAGGGAGCCTGCTTCTCCCTCTGCCTCTGCCTCTCTCTCTCTCTCATGAATAAATAAATAAAATCTTTAAAAAAAAAAAGAACTGACTATATATATGTCAGTTCATGTCTTCTGTCCATTTTTAATTGGATTATTTAATTTTTGAGTGTTGAATTTTGTAAGTTCTTTATATATTTTGAGTGCTAGCCATTTATCAGCTATCTGATTTGCAAATCTTCCATTTAGTAGGTTGTCTTTTAGTTTTGTTGGTTGTTTCCTTTTTGCAGAAGCTCCTTTGTTTTGATGTAGTCCCAATACTTTATTTTTGCTTTTGTTTCCCTTGCCTCAGCAGATATAAGTAGAAAGAAGTTGCTATGGCCTATGTCAAAGAAGTTACTGTCTGTGTTCTCTTCTAGGACTTTTATGGATTCAGGTCTCACATTTAGGTCTTTAATCCATTTTGAGTTTATTTTTGTGTATGGTGTGCGAAAGTGGTCTAGTTTCATTCTTTTGTATGTGGCTGTCCAGTTTTCCCAGCACCATTTGTTGAGGAGACTGTCTTTTTCCCTTTGGATATTCTTTCCTGCTTTGTTGAAGATTAATTGACAATATAATTGTGGGTTCATTTCTGGGTTTTCTATTCTGTTGCATTGCTCTGTGTGTCTTTTTTTTGGTGCCAGAACCGTACTATTTTGATCACCAAAGCTTTGTAATATAGCTTGAAGTCCAGAATTATGATGCCTACAGCTTTGCTTTTTTTTTCTTCTTCAAGGTTGCTTTTTTTTTTTTTTCAAGGTTGCTTTGGATATTCAGTGTCTATTGTGCTTCCATACAAATTTTAGGACTGTTTGTGCTAGCTCTGTGAAAAATGCTGGTGGTATTTTTTTTTTTTTAAGATTTTATTTATTTATTGGACAGAGAGAGACACAGCAAGAGAGGGAACACAAGCAGGGGGAGTGGGAGAGGGAGAAGCAGGCTTCCCGCAGAGCAGGGAGCCTGATGCGGGTCTCGATCCCAGGACTCTGGGATCATGACCTGAGCCGAAGGCAGACGCTTAACGACTGAGCCACCCAGGCGCCCCGCTGGTGGTATTTTGATAGGGATTGCATTAAATGCGTATATTGCTTTGGGTAGTGTTGACATTTTAACAATATCTGTTCTTCCAACCCGTGAGCCAGGAACATCTTTACATTTCTTTGTGTCTTCTTCAGTTTCTTTCATCAGTGTTTTATAGTTTTCAGAGAACAGATCCTTTACCACTTTGGTTAGTTTTATTCCTAGGTATTTTAGGGTTTTTGGTGTAATTATAAATGGGATTGACTCCTTAATTTCTCTTTCTGCTGCTTCATTATTGGTGTAGAGAAATGCTGTTGCATTTCTGGATGTTGATTTTGTATCCTGCAACTTCACTGAATTCATTTATCAGTTCTAGCAGTTTTTTGGTGGAGACTTTCAGGTTTTTTATATAAAGTATCATGTCAACTGCCAATAGTGAAAGTTTGACTTCTTCCTTGCTAAATTTGAAACACTATTTCTTTTCCTTTTTTGTTTTTTAGTTTCTATATCATTTATTTCTGCTCTAATCATTATTATTTCCTTCCATCTGCTGGCTTTAGGCTTCATTTGTTGTTCTTTTTCTAGCTCCTTTAAGTGTAAGGTTAGGTTGTTTTTTTGAGATTTTTCTTGATTCTGGAGGTAGGCCCTTATTGCTATATATTTCCTTCTTCCACTTTTGCTGCATCCCAAAGGTTTAGACCGTGGTGTTTTCATTTTCATGTATTTTTAAAATTTCTTCTTTCATTTCTGGATTGACACATTCATTGCTTAGTAGAATGTTGTTTAACCTCCATGTATTTGTGGTCTTTCCAGATTTTTTCTTATGGTTGATTTCTAGTCTCCTAGTGTTGTGGTCAGAAAAGGTGTGAGGTATGATTTTAATCTTTTTCTATTTGTTGAGGCCTGGTTTATGACCTAATATGTGATCTATTCTAGAGAATGTCCCATGTACACTTGAAAAGATTGTATATTCTGCTGTTTTAGGATGGAAAGTCCATCTGGTCCAGTGTGTCATTCAAAGTCATTGTTTCCTTCTTGATTTTCTGCTTAGATGATCTGTCCATTGCTGTAAGGGAGTGTTAAAAGTTCCCTACTATTATTGTATTAATATCAATTAGTTCCTTTTGTTTGTTATTGTTTTATGTAGTTGAGTGCTCCCATGTTGGGTGCATAAATATTTACAATTATTGTATCTTCTTGTTGGATTGTCCCCTTTATTATGATATAGTGCCCTTCTTTCTCTCTTGTTACAATCTTTGTTTTCTAATGTTGGACAGTGACCTTATTAGAATGAGTTGTTTTCCACAGGAATTGCATGTATACTCTGAGTTATGGATGTCCTTAATGTGGCTGCTTTACATTTGACCTGTGAGTTTTCTAGTTTGGGGTCAATTTTCATGGTAATTTCTCAGCTTAGGATTTCTATCCCCTATGTTTCCAGGTATGGACTTTAAAGTTTCACATGTGATTATCTTTACTTATGGCAAATGCCCACTTTTGTTCCACTTGGGCTAGGGGGAGGAATTTTGTTAGTCCTGATTTTATAGAAGTTTCCCAGTTTTATATTGAGAGATTAGTTCCAGATTCACACATTACTAGGACCTGTAGCTTCAACTTCAGTCCCTATATGGGTTTTTACACCCTAGTACCTTGGGCACATTCCATTATTGTATTCTATGGTCCATCTGCTTACTTCCCATTCATGCCATAGCTTATTTCTTTCTCTAACTTCTACCACTTTTTTTTTTTCTTTTTTGGTCTTTCATGCTTTCAAACTTAGCCATGTAAAGAAAAACAAAAGTACCAGAAGCAAAGCAAACCAAAAAAACATATATATGTATATATGGTGGGTTTTTTTTTTTTTTTTTTTTTTTGGTCTAGCATTGTTGTTTGGTGTGATTTGAAAGCAGATTCCTTGTATTTTGTCTTTATTACTGCCAAATTTTCCATCTCTTAGAATTTCTTCCTAACCAAGATGACATCTTGGTCTCCTCTTTGCAAACCTTATCTCAACCATTTCTAAAATTCTAACTGGTGAAGTTAGATGCAGTTCTTCACTCAGGGTAATTGCAGGTTTCAGCTTGCAACCTGAGAAATGAGTAAGAAACTTCACTTCTCCAAGATTCTTTCAAACATATCAAACATATCTGGGTTTTTCTTAAACACCTTTCCTCCAGGAGCTTTGCCTATGAGTACAGAGGCTTGACATTTAATGCTCTACCTATAGAACCTAGAAAAATAACTGATACAGGCACTGAATAAATGTTAAATGAATAAATGAGTAAATGGAAAAAATAAACTGCAGCAACTGTACCCAATTCTAGCATGTATTTCTTTTTCTTTTCTCCTCAGTCCCCTCTTTGCCATTGGGAAGTGCTTTCTTTTTACATTTCCTATTACTTGATTACTTCCTCAAGTCACAGATATCCTAAATACTCCTTACCCAAGTTTACATTAAGACTTTGTGTTAGCCAGACTTGTTATTAATGTAAAGAAGAGATTCAGGAATGTATAAAACACTTGATAGTACCTGATTTTCACAACAGCCATCTGTAAATATGTTTAGAGACTGCTTTGTTCTAGGTACTTGATAGTATTTGACTCCTTGGGCAATAAATTTACTTTCCTAATCTCCTTGCCAGGGCTTCTAGGATTGGGAGGGAGGTATGACTTACTAAACAATGAATAATCCAGATGAGTATTTTTAAAATTTTATACCTATTTCATTACAAAATTAGGAAATTGTTCAAAGTTAATATACAGAGGTCTCTATTCCACACATAAAATCTTAAAGAGATTAAAGACTATAAATTGGACTTTCAAATTTTAAGGGTGAAGTTTACCATGTATTCTTAAAGAGGCATAGAAAACATAAAAACAAGTTTCCCTGGGCTCACATGGACTTAAATGCATCTTTGTGGCCTGTCCCACTGGCTGTACATAATCACTTCTCTGTCTCGTGTGTATGGTCTCTTTTGGTTATTGTTGACACTTAACCCATTTTTCAAGATATTTTGAATTTCATCCCTTATAAATGGCCATTATTTTTTTTTTTTTTAAGATTTTTATTTATTTACTTCACACAGAGAGACACAGCGAGAGAGGGAACACAAGCAGGGGGAGTGGGAGAGGGAGAAGCAGGCTTCCCGCTGAGCAGGGAGCCTGATGCAGGGCTCGATCCCAGGACCCTGGGATCATGACCTGAGCCGAAGGCAGATATTTAACAACTGAGCCACTCAGGTGCCCCATAAATGGCCACTCTTAACAACTTTCTGCTTCTAGAGAAATCTAGCCCATCCTCTTTCACTTCTTTCTTCTTCCCTTAGAACTTTGTGCATACATCTGAGTACTAATGACAATATATTATGGTTATTTGCTTAAATGCCTATCTCTTGTTTTAAACTTGAGTTTCTTGACATTTTCTTTCATCTGAATTTTATGTAATGTCTGCAGTGTTGCAGTGTTTAATTATGTTTGAATGAAGGAATGAATGAAGATGTGGTTTAATATTTTTCCCTTTTTTCCTTCTCCTTGACTTCTCATTTCTTTCCAACTTATTAAACAGTGACTAGTAAAGTGAATGACTCCAAGGTTTGTATCTACTTAGAACAACCTCTGGCTTCTAGTGTATCTCCATTTTGTAGAATAAGTAGAATGAAGCAGTGGGCTGGCAAGTTTTTTACATGAGTGGTCTCTGATGCCTCTTGCCCATATCTTGCATTGCTCTTGAGCTCCCATGTATAGACTCATTTGACAAGTAACAGGAATATAGAACAAATACTTTTTAAAACATGCAATGGTTTCCCACAAACCAACCTCCCCCTTTGTTGCAAAGCACATTGCTTTTCTTGGGGATGAATAAAAACAAAAATTCATTCTTTTTTGCTAGAGAGGGAGCATGTTTTGGCCGGTAAAGAACATACAAACAATGAGGGACCATCTGAATCATCAAAGTTCGGGTTTGGGAAAATTCAAGTTTTAGAGCTGAATGCATTTTATCGCATTGCACTTTGAAAATCAGTAATCCTTGTATGGCATATGTATCCTTGAATTGCCCATAATTTTCAATTAAGCAAACCATGGCATTCTCCAGACATTACAAATAAACATAGGGTATTGTATTTTTAAATTATGCCACTCTCAAACATTTTTCTAGCTTTGTCCTTGTAGCATCAGATCTCTTTTCATTTTCAATTTGCCTCTTTCAAACTTGTGCCCCATAGGATATGCTGTCCCAAAGCGGAAAGTCTCTCTTTATTTCTGCCAAGTCCAATTTAGATACTGCTAAAGCTTCCAATAAGCATACGTGGGAGAATGAATATGGGAGGTGTTGTTAAAGCAAAATAGCTTATGTCTGTAGCAGTTTGAGGAAAGGTTAAAAGCCATTGGGAAATGAACTTTCACTAAACTGAAAATAAAAATGCTAAAAGTATGTCATTATCTTGAATAGTAAATGAGTTTTGGACAGTTATCTAAAATCTATAGATTAATTGAAAAACTATGTTCCTTTTTGAGTATGATATGGCCTTGAGTTAATGAACCACAACATCCGTGATAGGGCATTTTGTACTGTGGGGTATATTTTAAATTAAGCTTAAACAAATAAAGACTCCCCATACTGCCCAAAGCAAAATTTAATTATTATTAGGTTTTGCCCAGCAGGAGGTACACATTCTTGAAATAATTAGACATGATAGGATATTATTCTTACTTTTTTGAGTTTTACACAAAACATATCTCATTTCTTCTAAATCGGTTCTGTAGATTTAAAAAGGGCCATGATCAGATTTGTGGCATGGAATGGGAGCCATTTAATAAAGAATATTAATCACCATTGTAAAGTACTATTGATATAGAGGCTGAGGAAATTACACTGGATTTTTAAGTTGATAATGGTACAAATTTACTCTTTTGTATTAGTCTTGAGGATTAACTTAATCATTAGATGTTATGCCTTTAAAAATTAAGAAAAAACATTTTAAATTGGGGAAAAAAAAAAAAAAACCCTCCTGAACCAAAACACAATCTTCATGAATTTTTTTTTTTTCTTCATTGGAGGAAGGCAGGGGAAGGCATGGAGGTGGGGCCAGGGCCAGGGGAGTAATATAATCTTTGATTAGATATGTGAATTATATGGGTTTTTTTTTAAAGATTTTATTTATTTGACAGAGAGAGACACAGCGAGAGAGGAAACACAAGCAGGGGGAGCGGGAGAGGGAGAAGCAGGCTTCCCGCAGAGCAGGGAGCCTGATGTGGGGCTCGATCCCAGGACCCTGGGATCATGACCCAAGCAGAAGGCAGATGCTTAATGACTGAGCCACCCAGGCGCCCCTGTGAATTATATGTTAATTGTGTTCTAAATTTGGGTCTATAAAGTCTGTCTTGTCCTATCCCTCATTCTACACATAGGAAACTGAGATGCAGATAGTCAAAATGATTAGACTACATTTTAACCTCCTTAGATAATCATATTTTGAGCTTTAGAACACAGTATTCAAGAAGAGTCAATTTTAACTTTTTAGAAAAATTTGTATAGAAAGCTTAATGAAATAAAAATGTGTCAGTATTACAAAAGAAATAGGAAACTACCTTGAATTTTGCATAATAGAGGATGTGGTTTCGATTTAGCATTGATAGACCTGCACTAGTGCTTAGAGTAGTATTGCTCCGGAACAAATACCTTTTCCCAGCAAGAAAGGAAAGATATAAAGACAGGTTGCATATAATCAATCATATTGCCTATTTCTGAAACCTCTGGAACCATTGACTTTTAACTTACCAAACTCCAGAACACTTATAACCTTCCCAGTAACCTGCTCCCAGTTGCACTCTGAAGGCTGTTGGCATCAGCACTAGTATTAGAAGATGACAATAATAATCCAGCACCTCGTGTCCTGACTGCAAGGCAGATAGACTGGGTGTGGAAGGGGCCAGGGCAGAGTTAAGGACATGGAAGTGGCAGGGAAACAGCAGGATTATAGATGCCCTGTCAGGGTCAAAGGACCCACTCAAGGAAGGAGTGATGGGGTGGATAAAATCCAAAGAAGGTGGTAGGGAACTCAGTTCAGTCCTGGGAAGCTCAGTAGTTAGTATGAAGAACCAAGGTATCCTTGACTTGAGAATATTTAGAAATGACTTCAAGGCTTATGATGGTAAAAGGTAGATCAGGACTTACTAGATAAAACCTGTAAAAACAGAAGAATAAGCAAACAAACAAAAACAGTGCTGGGAGGAGGTGATAGGGAAAGTAGCCTTTAGGAGACGGAAACAACAGGAAAAAAAGAGGCTAAGAGGTGGTAGCGGTGTTTAGTTATTCTATGGGAAAGGGTAACGCTCCAGGAGCGCAAAGCCACAGACAAAAGGTGACCCAGTAGGAGATCTAGCCTTTTCCCAGAATTATTCATAGTGATTGCCCCTCCATTATGTGAGTTTCTTCTCCTCTGGGGCTTAGGAGACCTGAATATTCTTTTGAAACCCTGCTGGTTTTCTGGGAGACAGCTACTGCTCTATTATACTTCTGGTCCATTATCCTTCCCAGGAGAGGCTGGATAAGGGAAGGCTTTTTAGAATTGCCTCTATTAGTTATTTCTCAACTCTTAGTCTAATTGCTTGTCAAATTCTATTGATTCTATATCCACACTGTTTTTTTTCCCCATCTAAATCTTACTTCCATTTCCACTTTGGAATTTCTCCTCTTTTCTTCCAAACTGAGCTCTATTCCTCTAATATTATTCATTCTAATCCATTGTGCATGGTGTTAACAGAATTATCTTCCTGAAACTTTGATCTAACCGAATCATTTACCTGGTTAAACTTGTCTCATGACTACCCACTACAGAAAAAAACAAAGGCAAGTCCTTCAATATGGAAACCTAAACATCCCATAAAAATGTCTCTATTTACATATTACAACCCAACTCTCAAACAGTGTTCCATATTCTTATACTCTTCCTTCACCATCCCTCCATTGTTTTCTTACCAAATTTTAACCACTTTTTTTGAGAGCCATATTAAATCCTTGCCATTTCCAATTAGTACTCTCAGATAACCTGTTAAACAATATTCTTTTTTCTACTCCCATAGTACACTGCTTAGATATAGATCATAGTACATAACAACTTAATATCATCTCTCTTCCTTTCTAGATGAACAACTGCCTAGAAAAAGGGTAGCCTAAGATCAGTATCTATACCAGTTCCCGGGCAAAATGCTAATTAATAATTTGATGGCATGGGTGGAGACTTTGAAGGAGCAAGAATGAAATAGGATAATACAGTTTAGAAAGCTAGGTATATACTTCTTTAAAAGGGTCAAAGTCAAGAAAATAGATGTGCTTCATTTGAATGCATATATTTTAAAAAGCTGCTGAGGTAGAAAAGGTTCTTCACGTATCGGATATGATAACTTGCTTCATGGATAATGATCAACCTCTGTCTTTAGGTACCTTATTTTTTATTTTTAAGTAATCTTTGCACCCAACATGGGGCTTGAACTTAGAACCCTGAGATCAAGAGTCATCAGGTCTACTGACTGAGCCAGCCAGGTACCTTATTTTGTAATGTGTTCTTGAGGAAAGTGATCCTAGTGGTAGTGATGGAGGTAATATATACATACCGTCAACAAATTGAACTCTCCCTCATAAAGATAGACATGGCTTTCACCAAGTCTGGGTGCATTTGCAAAAGCCAATCAGTGACCTCCAGGATGGTTCTGTAAGTCAATGGGTTCAGCAAGTTTTGCGGTGTCATTACACTGAATTCCTTACATTATTGAGAAAAATGTATGGAACAAGAACCTATTCTGAAATGGGGTTTGATTTCCCTGTCCTTCATGCCTCTGCTGGTACCATATGTTAGTAGTCCTCTCTTTTATATAGCTTTCGTGTATCTCACATCATAATTACTAAGAAACTCAGTTCACCGATTAAAAAGTAAAGATTATCATAAGATTTACTGCTTTTAAACCCAGAAGCAGTTGACTCTGGAGGAAAAACGAAGTGATATATGGTGCCATTTCATTTAAACCTCCTAGCCATAATTCACCGGTCTGTCCAGAAGCCGAAAGTGGAGACTGGTGTGTGTGTGTGTGTGTGTGTGTGTGTGTGTGTGTGTGTGTGGTAGGTAAGAGGAGGAGTGGATATCGCAGCTTTCATGGTCATACCTAAAGTCTTACAATGTTCACTTTTCATCTTCTTATTTCTGCTTTCTACTAATTTGAAGGTTTCACTATGCATAATGGAATGGGTTCATTGAACTGGAACCTGAGAATGCCATCTAATGATTATGAGCTTCTCATGCTAAGGAGAAAATAATAAAATAAATAAAAAGGAGAGGTTACAGTATTGGTTGGAGTGATGGATAAGATGATGTATGGTGTCACAAAATAAGAACAGGAAGAAGTAAAACTGGAATGACATCAATGGAAAGAGGAATGTGTTTTATTAGCTCTTCAAGTGATGCATTGATTAGACATCTATTTTGTTTTATGTTCAGCTTTGCTTTTTCCTTCCTTCCTTCCTTATTTTTTTTATTATGTTATGTTAGTCACTATACAGTACAACATTTGTTTTTGATGTAGTGTTCCATGATTCATTATTTGCATATAATACCCAGTGCTCCATGCAGGGCGTGCCCTCATTAATACCCAACACCGGGCTAACCCATCCCCCTAACCCTTCCCCTCTAAAACCCTCAGTTTGTTTCCTGGAATCCATAGTCTCTCATGGTTCATCTCTCCCTCTGATTACCCCCCTCCATTTTTCTCTTCCTTTGAAATGATGTATTATATATATTTTTTGCTGAGGTATATTTTATATGCAATAAAACTCATAGATTAAGGTTATGGGGAGATCAGTTTTGACAATTTACAGACCCATGTAACAACCACCCAAATGAAGAAATGAGATATTTCCATCATACCATAAGTTTTCTTCATGCCCCTTTTGAATAAATCCCCTGCCTCCCACCACCGCTAAGCTGATTTATATCACTATGGATTACTTTTTGGTTTTCTAGGACTTAACGTAAATGCAGTCATGCAACATAATTTCTTTGTATTTTGTTTCTTTTGTTCACATGCTCATTCCTAAAAATTATTGTTGTTTGCTATTATAAAAATATGAACTTAATCATGAGCTTACCTAGTTAAAAGAGAAGTCTTACTGATAAACCATAAGGATTGCATTGGAATTTTGGTGGAATTTGGGAGAAAGGACATATTATTGGCTCTTTCTATCCAAAAATAGGCAGGTTTTCTTTTCTGGCTTTCATTAGCATTTGAAAGTTGCCTTAATATAGATAATGCCCATTACTTAAGTTTAAATATAGCTATTATTAAATTCTTGTGTATGTGTGTGTATGTGTAAATAAGCAAGAGTAGTCTCTGTCACCTTTAGACAAATCTTAATTGAAACAACAAATAAGGTAAGGAGGTTTCTGTTAATCTTAGGGGAGTCTTTAACATGATGCTTTGCAGGTGGATAAAGGCAGTTCTCTGTAAATTTAGAATTGAAAAGGTTGTTGGTTAGAAAATGTGCATTGCAGGTGAGGAGGTTTTCCTTGGGAAAGCTCATCAAGAAACTAGGCTGTTACCTTTTTGATGTACATCGTTAGACAGTTGAGATGAATTTGGGAGTCCCTAACTTCAATGGCAATAAAAATACCCAGGTGTTCAGAGAAGTAATTCATCAAAAAGAAGTGAGATATTTGACTAGTGATCCAGGATCAGTGTTAAGACAAGATATTTTAGGGACAGGCTGGTGCTAGACAAGGGGATGACAGTGGAATTCTTTGTCCATTAGCCATTTGGCATGGTATGCATGCCCTTGGAGGAAGAACTGGTATATAACTGGGAGTATATGTGTATCTGTGAATGTCATAGGAAAAGATAGACAATTACTTCACAAAACTATAGCTCTAGGAGCATGGGGAATTTGGCATATAACCAATCGTAGCTGTAGAATTTTTCTACCTTCAGGGGACATACGTAAATTCAAGTTCAAAAACTGAGAGAAGAGGAAACAAGATGGAATTTCTGAATAATAATTATTTGTATAATTGAAAAAATATCTTTTATATTGAAGGTGGACTTGTGAGAGATATTGATAGTGATTACACATGGAAGTTTCCCCTTATTTTTATTAATACTTAAGGATTTGTTAAGGAATATTTTGCTTATATAAGTATTATAGTTTATTACTAAGAATATGCAATAAAAATTAAAATACTTATAAAAGAAGAAAAAAAACTTATGTTCTTACTAATTCAGATAATGGTTCTAAAATTATCAGTTGTTAATAAACTTTTAGAATTTATTCCCTCTCTATATACAGTGTTTCATAAACATGGCACTAATTTTACATTTAACATAGTGAGTTGGGTTTTTTTTTTAACCTTAGGGTATCTCAGAGATATCTCTGAGTATACATAAATTGATATCTTTTTTTCTTAAAGATTTTATTTATTTGAGAGAGAGAGTGCATGCGTTTGTGTAGGAGAGGGGCAAATAGAGAAGGAGACAAACACAAGCAGACTCCACACTGAGTACAAAGCCTGATGTCGGGCATGATCTCATGACCCTGAGATCATGACCTAAACTGAAACCAAGAGTTGGACGCTTAACCGACTGAGCTACCCAGGCGCCCCATAAATTGATATCTTTTTAATGGTTGTTTTATATTGAACTCTATGTTTGGTGCTTTTACTGGCTTAAGAAAGGTCAAAATGCTGAAGTGTTAATTAGCCAAGTAGGTTAATGTTCACTGCAGAAACTATAAGATCATAACATGGTAGTAATGTTTGAGTGTTTTTCAAAAAGACAGTCTATCATGGCTTTAATTCAGTAATCAATTCTGTAATTTCACATCCAAAATCTGTTAAGACCAAAGTGTAAACATATAGTAGTCCCAACAATCAGATTTTTCTTGTCATAATTATAGATGTACTTGATCCTGTTCCCAACTAATGTTAATCTCATGTTCTGTGACTCTGATCTTGGCCCTGCCTTTTACCCATTGTACTTAGTCTATGTGTTTGGTATCCATAGTATTTGAAGCTTGGCTTTGTCTAGAAGATCCTGGCTTGACTTGATCTTTGAATCAAGGTTTCATGTATGGTGGTTAGAATATGCATCACTGACAATTTGCTATTGAGGAATTTCTACTGGACTAGTACTTAAATCCCCATAGGGAGGGTGGAAGAGATTCAGATTTTATATGAAGCCCTATACAATTCATAGGTGTACAGTGAAGCTGGATTTAGGGCTTTAAAAACAAGGATTAATAAAAGGTGCTTTAATGTGTTAAAAGTAATAAGACTTTCTAAGAAAAGGCTTATTGAATGGGTGATTTTTGCTTAAAGATATCAGTAAAAATATTGTTATTGGGATCAATAGATATATAAAATTAGGTGAGGTTTTGGCAAGATTTTTCTGGAGCAAATTAAATTCCTGTGGTTTTTCTGTTAAAGCTTCTTTGAAGAGTTGAATCTTGACCTGTGTTTTAATGCCAAAGAGATGGGTCTAGGTGATAGTTCCTTCTATGGAAAAAGTATAGCATGTATGATGAAATTAAGACTTGCATGTGTATTAGCCTGTACTGATTTTTTTTCTTTTTTTTTCTTTTTTATTATTGTGTTCAGTTAGCCAACATAGAGTACATTCTTAGTTTTTGATGTAGTGTTCAATGATTTCTTAAAAAGAGAAAGGCTGAGCAAAGACTTGGAGAAGGGAGGAAGAGCCAAGGCTGAGATCAATTTAGAAGTAAAAATAAATGGTATATATGCTTTTGTTGTCATAATAAATCTTTGTGAGTTTTTGCATTACCTCTCACAATGCTGAAATACTATGTTTGTATGACGCTTGCCATACATGTTTATTTCTGTGTGAAATCATCATTTTTTAAAACTCCTTAAGGACTTAGAACAGAGAGACTTATAGGACTGTGTTATACAATTTAAAGATCATCATGTTCGAATGTGCTGCTAAGCCACAAATAAAATGTTTTCTTCAAAGTAATCCATCACTAAATAAACCTCAATGTAAATAATTCCTAGTCATCTTTGAGAGTTCTTCATCAGTAGCTATAATAAGTTGTATCTATAATTTACATGTTGAGGATATTTACGGGCCTT
This sequence comes from Mirounga leonina, assembly GCF_011800145.1. NCBI lineage: Eukaryota > Metazoa > Chordata > Mammalia > Carnivora > Phocidae > Mirounga > Mirounga leonina. The sequence goes on from NW_023270451.1 coordinate 13,765,565, forward strand.
CTTGACTTGGTATGTTGCCCAATATATACAGCTAGACTTAAGTAAAATCTCATTTTGAAATATTTTCTAATTTTTCTTCTAAAGGGAGAAGATCAGTAAGTAGTTAAATATACATATATTTATATATATTAAAACCAACTAAATTCATATGGCTTAGATTAAATAAAGTGCTGCTTTCTATCCAGCAAGTCTGATTTCTTTTCAAGATTTAGTACTAGACTTGACACTTCACCTGTAGATGCTAAAAATTGAGGAGAAAATGTATGCTATTTGATCTCTTTACTCTTAAAGTCTATTCTAGATATTTTTCTTTATTGTTAAGAAAGACTAAGGGCGGGGCACCTGGGTGGCTCAGTCGTTAAGCGTCTGCCTTCGGCTCAGGTCATGATCTCAGGGTCCTGGGATCGAGCCCCACATCGGGCTCCCTGCTCAGTGGGAAGCCTGCTTCTCCCTCTCCCATTCTCCCTGCTTGTTTCTCTCTCTCGCTGTGTCTCTCTCTGTCAAATAAATAAAATCCTTAAAAAAAAAAAGAAGAAGAAGACTAGAGGGGATTTATACTGCTTTTGTGGATAATGACATGTCAGATGTACCTAATACTTTCAAAAAACATGTTTATGCAAAATTTGGAAAAAAAATAAAATGACATTTTTTTTTGTTATAAGCACTTAGGTTATAAAGTCTTCAACATCTCCATCAATAAGAAGTAAATAGATAGTTTAAAACTCTAGCATATTTTTTTTAAAGCACACCAACATTTTTAAAGTATAGGTGAATGTTATCCAAGGAAAAACAGATAAACCAGCAAATATGAATATGATCTCTAACCTGTTTCTGACATACTGTATTCATGAAAAATCTTCTGAAACTGTATCACAATCTGGCCAACTCTTCAAAACTTGCCCATCTTCATTAAGACACCGTAGGCCTTTCTGGACAATCTTTTTGTCTGAATACTCCCATATCAGATGATCTAATCAAGAAATATAGGAATTCAGCATGTATGAAGTTCTTAGGTTTTTACAAGTATATCGTATATATCATAGATCTGACTCCACCAACTGCAGTTTTTTTTTTTTTTTTAAGATTTTATTTATTTATTTGACACAGAGCACGAACACAAGCAGGGGGAGCATCAAGCAGAGAGAGAGGGAGAAAGAAGCAAGCTCCCAGAGGAGAAGGGAGCCCGATGTGGGACTCTATCCCAGGACCCTGGGATCATAACCTGAGCCAAAGGCAAGCGCTTAACCAACTGAGTCACCCAGGCACCCCTATCAACTGCAGTTCTTAAGAGAAGTTTGAGCCCAAGCAGTTCTGAAAGACTCCTTGCCACTGTTGCTGATGAGGGCACATCCTTACTTATTTGATATTTTCCTGAAAAACTTGGGACCAAAGCAAAGAAAAGCATCAATTTTTAGCAGACACAGGAATGACAGATCTGAATGTAGACAGAAAATTAGTCTTTTTAAAAAAATCTCTTTGATCTATTGATTCAAAACTAATTGAACTAGCATTTCTTTGGTGAAATATATATGATAACTAATAGTTATCTATGTCTGTCTGTCTGTCTGTCTGTAGGTAGGTAGGTAGGTAGGTAGGTACTTGCCTACCTACTTACCAGGAAAAGCTTACATCCACATATAAATATTTTCTTAAATGGAAAGGCTGCTGTCAACATTTTAGGTCTTCAACATTTTATCATTGCCTAAATACAGAAGAGCTCTCTCTTATTACACCTTCATTTAACTGACTTCTAAGATTAACCAGTATGGTTCATACTGATGGGTATCTTTTATGTATATTCAGGGTTAGTTAGCTGTACTCTAGAGCGTATCACTTACCTTTTTTCTGAACAGTTAGACTGCCTATTATTGTATTATTGAAAGTATTGTGCTTTTTTAAAAACTTGATTAGGCCATTTATACTTTTTATAACAAGTTATTATAACTAGTCAAATATTACATACCTGGGAAAGAAAACTGTTGCTTTTATAAAAACCAATTTAAATGCTTTGGAAAAATCTGTCAATTATCTGCAGGCAAAGAAGTGTGCATAAGACACATGTAAAAGATAAGATTAATATAAAAAAGTCTAGGATAGTTTATCCATATTACTTTGTGAACAACTTCAACTAAAACTGGACATTGTAAGCTATCCGTAACAGTGGTTTATGAGTGAGAGACTGCATGTTACTTCAATGAACACACACACAAATTTTTGATAATTGGTTTTGATCTTACTAGATAAAAAGAAGTATCTATAAGTATATTGAATTCTTTTTTTATCAAAGAAATGAGATAACATTATAAGAGACTCAAACTGATGTTTTATAATACATAAAGGAACTCAAAATAGACTGATATAACATAATTTAGCCAGCCTGTCTTTCATTCTTTAATCTATAGTTCTCTCTTCCCTTCCTTTTTTTACTGTTCCTTATATTTTTCTTTGTTTTCCTTTCTCTTCTCCTCTCTTGTTCTCTCTACATAAGCTCATTCTGTTTCAAATTTCTCAAAGTGCTTGTTTAGAGCACTTCTATTTGCATCATATGTTTAGATGTTATGTAAAATTAAATTGTGATTCCAAATATAGCATTTCCAGTTCTCTGCAGTATTTTAAGAATAGCGCTTGGCACATACAAATATCCCTGTTACAAATTAAAAATAATAGAGGTGGGGCACCTGGGTGGCTCAGTCATTAAGCGTCTGCCTTCGGCTCAGGTCATGATCCCAGGGTCCTGGGATTGAGCCCCGCATCGGGCTCCCTGCTCGGCGGGAAGCCTGCTTCTCCCTCTCCCACTCCCCCTGCTTGTGTTCCCTCTTTTGCTGTCTCTCTCTGGGTCAAATAAATAAATAAAATCTTAAATAATAATAATAATAATAGAGGAGTAAATATCCAAAAATGTTTATATTGGCTTATTTGAAGAAAAAAAGTTAAATTTCCATTCTAGAGCTTCAAGAAGTTGAATTACTTGTAAAACAACTGAGGAAAAATAGATGTAAAAATTATCTTGCATGTTACATAACTTCCTTAAAACCTTCATGAGATGCAAATCAAAGTGGAGACACCTCCAACATGGAAAGGTCAAATAAATGGAAAATCTCTGGGATCAGATATGATGGTATGTTTTAATTCTCCTCATTTTTCACATAAATTTGATTAGTTATTTGTCTCATAGGAACAATAACTTTCTCTCTTTAGGAATTAGCCATTTATAACTCTTCATCATTTGGGCACAGTATTTTTACAATCCCTGCTCAAGATAGTTTGAACATTTGGGTTTTGGCTTTAGTGATTTAACTACATTATTTGGTGCGTTATGAGAAAGGAAATAACTAATGAAGCTGATTAAGTAGAGCCTTTATGTAGAGTGAAATTCTGGCATCAGAGTAAGCTATATGTTGTGAATGCCAAGGTTAGTTATAATGTTCAAGGCTGCCAGCATATATTATCTTTCAAGGGAGTATAAAAATAAGATCCTTTTTTTGGGGGGGGGAATTTTTCAAGACCTCAAATAACACCTTTTACAACATTTCCACAATAGACAGTCTTCTCATTTTATGGTATTAGTAAGTATACTGTGAACAAAAAGTGATAGGTTTCAGTCATACTTTCAAGGAAACTCCCTCACACATTTGTATAAAATTTAGCCCTTTACTAAACTTGATATGTATTCTAAAATTTAAAAAGATAAATAAATAAATAAAAATAAAATTAAAAAAGACAAAATTCAGGTAAATAAAAAATAAACCAAAAAAAGAAAACAAAAAAACAACAAACAAACAAAATAAACATTTAAAACATCCTTTTAAAAATAATGTAGAAGTAGTAAAGGGAGTATAATTGAAGCACGAAATTACTCTTGTAACATTAAGAAATAAGGGGTGGAGAGGGTAATGGAAATGTGCAAATATAGTAAGAATACTGCCATTGAGAATATAGACCAACTACCTGCATTTAATCAGTCCCATGAGACAACTGCTTGGGTGCAGGTTTGTATTGCCCATTCAAAGCCAGAAAACAACAGAATTTTCAAATTAAAAGGGGGTTTAGAGACTGACCCCAAACCCCAAAAAACAAAACAAAACAAAAATGAAAAAACAAAAAACAAAAAAAAGCAAACCCCAAAACTGAAAAACCAAAAAAAAAAAAAACCAAAACATTTTCCGCTCAACACAGGAATCACCTGACGAGAAAATAAACTCAATAATATACTTAATTGATGCCATCCTCAGCTCTCTTTGAAGACTCTGATGACTGAAATATTCTAACCTCAGAAAAAGCCCCCCAAAACCAAAAAACGAAAACTTCCATTTCATGTTCTATTATCTCTAATTTTATAACATTCTTTCTTACTCCATTGAAATTTTGTTGGATGCACCTTCCGCCCACTGGTTAGAGTGTAGTTCCTAGTTATTGTACTCAAACATTTGTGTACCTAACATACTATACAATGTATTCTAATGTGTGTATTAGTCAAAGAAAGTCAAATAGCCCAGCAGACCTGTTGAAGCAGAATTCTTAGGAAAGAAGCAATATAGATGGGTTAAGAAGTGTATGAGTTCTACACTGCCTGTCCAACTCTGGGGCAGCATAAGCATCCAGCAGGGTTGAATGTCAAATTCTAGGAGGATGACTTTGACAAGTCTTCATTCCTTCCCAGGTGTGTTCAGGGACTGGGATATAATAACAACTAGTCCTTTCCTGCTGGATCCTAGGGGACAGTAGGTACTACTCATTCCCTGGGGCAATGGTTGTTGTGTTTCAGGCCCAAGATTGCAGGTAGCTTTGTCACATCACTGTTCTTCATCAGGGGGCTGGGAATCCTTGACTAAGAAGGATGATTATCTTCAGTACCAGGAACATAACTATTTCCCACATAGCTTTGCAGGCCAACTTCTTGTTTCTGACAATGACCTAAGTGGAATCAGGCCTGAACAAGTAAACCTTGCCTATCAAAATATCTTCAGGTATTTTAAGGCAACTTGCATTTTTCCTTTAAATTTTCCTTTAGGTTATTCAGATCATCAGCTTTTGGCTTGGAATTCCTTGAGTGCAAGAATCCCTTTTTCATCCCATTTATCAAGCACATGTCTGTTTCATAGTATACACTTCAACATTTATTAAACGCATAGATAAGTAAACCCTAATCCAGGACATTGTTTCTGCATGATTTCCATAATGTTGGAGTTCATGGAGACTCCCCCTAAAGTTGATGGCCAGACCCAGGGACTGTCTTCCAGATCCATGTGTTTAATGTTCTTTGACAATGCAGTATGTAAACTAGTAGAGTGCAAAATTAGATGTTCTTTTTTAGCAACAGAGTAACACTCTTGGCTCATATCAAGTTTGTGGTCATATAAAATCTTGAACCTTTACATGAACTCCTGTCATTCCACAATTCCAGCCTTATATTACGTTCAAAAGAAAAATGGTCTCATCTTTGAGCAGTTATATCCTGTACTTAGAAAATTATCTTTTGAACTGAAAATCAGGGCCACATGGTTTTGTCTGTAACACTTTATCTTACTGTTTGCAGTTCAGTTCATTCTGTCAAGTACAGTTTGCATTCAAAATGTGTAATCCTCCATATTAGCAACCCTCTATTGCCTTCTGCAGATCTGACAAACATGTCTTTTTCATATCTAAACAAAAATACTCAGTCATGGAGGTTAGGGTGAGTCCCTGTGGCATACTATAATCAACTGGTTAGACATGAATGCACTCATTACAATTAGTGTGATGTGTTTTTGATAAGCAGCTATGAATTAGGGCAATCTACGTAAAAACAAGAACAATAAGAAAAATTTGGCAGCTATTACATTGCCTTGATCTTGCAATCTAGCACCATATCAAATGGAGTATGGAAGGAAGGACTAAGAATAGATTTCCAACTTAGATCCACATTCCACATGACCATTCTGTCTTATGTTCAGCATCAGTCTTTCTGAGTTTCAGTGTTCCTTATCTGTAAAAACGATGCAGATAGGAGCATTAGATGAGATGGTGCATTGATTGTGCCAAGGACAGCTTGGGACTTGGAGTAGGATTGAATGAAATGTTGAATGCCTCCTTTGTGAAGAAAGACAATGAGGACATTTGGAACTGTGAACATGATAAGCCCTTTTTTGCTATTTGTTAATCACTTCATCTTTTTATTTGATTTCAACACATCTGAAGATTATGGTTCTTTGAATTCTTTATTTTAGCTTGTAAATATTGGCATATTTGTGCATCTCTGGTCTGGCACTGTTGAAAAGTAGATGTCAAAATGGGATTAAATGTGCAAGGATATTATTAGAGGAGCCCCTGTGTGGGAGAAAATGGAGAGGGAGTAGGGCATGTCTGGGATAGTTTTAAGACCACACTGTTGGTCTAACTCTGAGTGAAAGAGAAGGAGAGAGATGTTGGGTGGAAACCAACAATGTAGTGTAAGGAAGGTTCAGTGAGGCCATCTGGGAGCCCTTCAGCCAAAGTCCTCAGGGGAGTCTGTGTCTTTGAGGGACAGTCCTGCTTTGGGACCATTGTTGGCTGGTGGGAAGCATGGCCTCAAAGGCCAAGTTCAGAGCACTGCAGCTGCAGTCTTAAGCTTTCTGTGGTTGGAGGATGTGAGCCAGGGCCTCTTTGAAAAGTTTGAGTCTTTATTAAAGGAAAGTGGAAACAACATATAGATCATGGTCAACTATAGTAAGGATTGTTGAAGTAACATTGGGGACATAATACATTCTTGTTATAAAGACTTGTTATCCATGAGCAGTTTTGAATGCAAAGATAATAATACATGTAACTGTCAGTGCTGCTAAGTAGTACAAATGTGCATAAACATTATACATGGTTATGAGCATTAAAGGAACAAGAAGAGGAAAAAAGTTGGAAATAAAGGAGGAAGAAGAAGAGGAGAAAACACCCCCATGATCAACACTGATACAAATGCCACCAAAATGCTATGAAACCCATGACATTATATAACTGAAAGAGACCTTAGGAATTACCTAATACAAACTGCTCATCTTAAAAATTAGAAGACGGGGGGCGCCTGGGTGGCTCAGTTGGTTAAGCGACTGCCTTCGGCTCAGGTCATGATCCTGGAGTCCCGGGATCGAGTCCCGCATCGGGCTCCCTGCTCGGCAGGGAGTCTGCTTCTCCCTCTGACCCTCCTCCCTCTCATGCTCTCTGTCTCTCATTCTCTCTGTCTCAAATAAATAAATAAAATCTTTAAAAAAAAAAAAATTTGGAAGACGGGGGGGTGGGGACCTGGTGGTTCAGGTTAAGCCTCCAGCTCTTGGTTTCAGCTCAGGTCATGATCTCAGGGTCCTGGGATTAAGCCCTGCATCAGGCTCCACACTCAATGGTGAGTCTGCTTGAGGATTCTCCCTCTCCCTTTGTCCCTCTCCCTGCTCACATGCTCTTTCTTGCTCTCTTTCTCTCTCTCTAAAATAAATAAATAAATAAATAAATATTTAAAAAAATGTCAAGACAGGACCAGAGATTTAAGCAATTTGATCAAGACTACACAGATCCTTGATTCTGTTCTTACCATCTATCATTTCAGGTGCATACTTACTAGATGGAAAATTATGGAAGAGTCTAATACATAGTAGGCAAAATGACATGGCAGTGGAGGAGTGAATTTTCTCCCCACCACATGGCCACACAAAGCAAATTACTGCCATATGCAACATTCATATTCTGGAAGAGTAGACTTCATTGCTGTTAACTCTTAAGTGAAGCAGTATTTCAAGTATAGGTCAGCAAAGGGTGGGATCTATGTTCTGGGATAAGCATTGGACATGATAGGAAAAACAGAACTCTCTTTTTTTTTTAATTTAATTTTGTTATGTTATGATAATCACCATACATTACATCATTAGTTTTTGATGTAGTGTTCCATGATTCATTGTTTGCATATAACACCCAGTGGTCCATGCAGAACGTGCCCTCTTTAATATCCATCACTGGGCTAACCCATCCCCCCATCCCTCTCCCCTCTAGACCCCTCATTTTGTTTCTCAGAGTCCATAGTCTCTCATGGTTCATCTCCCCTCCGATCCCCCCCTTCATTTTTCCCTTCCTACTATCTTTTTTTTTTTTACATATAATGTAAAACAGACTCTTAAATTACCAAAGGACTTCCTTATTAAAGCAGAAAGGTTGTATGGAGGATGCAAGTACAGTTCTACCAATAGATGAATGGAAGAATGGCACAAATGACATGGGGATATGGGAAAACTAGTACCCTTCCTGCTGGATGTACAGAAGGACAATTTGTGCACCTGCTTTAGAGAAGGCAAGGTTAGTTTGCACACCAGGGCCAGATAGGAAGACAGAAGAGCTCACAAAGGTCAACTTTCAAACTCTGATATTTTAAACCTAAATACACTTTCAAGGAAAGGAGTTTTTCCTTAATCCTACTGTACTTCTTATTCTTCAGGCATATACTAAACAAAACAATTTAAAAAAAAGTTTTTATGTCGGAAATACACCAAATGGTATGAGCTATCTTTAATGTTTTTTTTTTTTAAATAGTGACTAGTGAAAATCAGTGAGATGCTTGATGATTAGGGAATTTTGTTTTTCTTTACAAAAAGAACTATATCTATAGTTCTATGGTTTTAAATTTCTAATAACTACAAGTAGAGATTTTCTTTCTTTTTTTTTCAATTCCTGAGAATGAGAAAAAGTAAATTATGTTTATTATAATTAGGGAGAATATGCGTAATACATAGATGATATTATACAAAAGATGTAAGTGGAGAGCATGAAATAAAGATGGAAAAGTTGAACCACAGATTGTTTTGACAAAGTTGTTCTAGATCAGTGCTGTAGGGATCACATTCCCACCTCTCTCCGCCTGCCCATTTCCATGCCCGCCATACATCATTTCAGTTTTCAGAGGTTTATATGCAGGTTCTTGATAATAGGAAATAAGTCCTATGATTGTATTAATCCCTCTGAATTTTTGAGATTATGATCACTTGACCCTTGGTGTAAAAACTAAACAACAAAAATATTTTTTTAGCAAATATACCCAGAGAATTATTTCAATGAAACTATTAACAGTGGTTTTGACTCTTAAAGAAAAAAAAAAAAAAAGGAACAAATGCAAGAAAACAGCAGTCTCCACAAACTCATATTTAATTACTGTTCAGTTATAAAATCAGAAGTTACTATGAGTTTTGGTATAAATTAGGAGGGAAGGGGTCTTAAATAGTTTTTATATTTCTCAGTGAGAATTTTAACTTCAACCTAAACATTCCTTTACAATTTTAGGCAGTGAATTTTGTTGACTTATCTTATATACTGAAAGATTCTTATTTGAACTCAGAAGGAAGGGGAGGTCTGTCGACAAACACAGGTTCAAGGAATTTGAGGTATTCAGAACAAGTAATTTTCATCATTGACTCTTAGTTTTTAACACCTCCAGTTATTAATTCCGTCATTCAGTGTTAAAGAAATGTAGCACCTTGCCCAAGGCCATGAGGCTAATCTATGGATGAACAAAGAACCCACAAAATCTTAATTTTTTCTTTTAACCCAGATTAGGCCGCCCAGTCTCTGAAAATTTATAAACATTAGGATAAGCAATTAAAAACTATCAGAAACCAAAGAAAATAATAAAATCAGTATGGGCTTGGGGAGGAGGCAGTCTTCCATTTCCAAATGCTGTTATTTATTTATAACTAAGTTTCCTTTGAGCTGACTTTGGGGTGCTTTTACTTTTAGAATCTGAAGACTGAAAGTAACCACCTAGGTCACTTAACTCTATTCCCCAACTCCATAAACTGGCACTTCACTATGCCTGTCCGACTGATGTCTGCATTTTGAGTGACTGCTGGAGAAGGAGATTGCTAACCTCTCAGCTGGAAATTCTGACCCGTCTTGAAAACAGGGAGTACTTATCTATAACTTATATTGTTCTTAAGCGTTTGGACTTTTAGAAGAGTATTGGTCACGGTCCAACTGTTTTCCCCACTGCATTCATATTTTCAAAGTGAATCTCCAGCTTTGATTTTCCATTTTTAAGGAACCTGGCGTGTTTCTTGAGTAGGAGACTCCCCACTTGTCAGTCCAGTTCCTATTTAAATGTTTAAGATGTTGATGACTTTCACTGTACATTGTCTTTTTCAAGACTCTCCTTGGCACCATGGCATGGAAGTAAAATATCACTTTGTAGGATTAAGTTACAGACCTGGGACCTAGTGGGTATTTCGACTCCTACCTGCCAGGCATCAGGTATCTTTACTGCCTAAAAGCCACTGCCCTAGCAACTAGGCACCTGCAATGGACCTGTTATCAAATTGATAGCTGTGAGATAAAATAGATGGGAGGACAGATAAGTAGTCCCATGTTACCTGCTTTAAGAAATTGAATATCTTGTCTTGCAGCTTTATTTTTATTTTTTATTTTTTAAAGATTTTATTTATTTATTTGAGAGAGAGAGAATGAGAGAGAGCACATGAGAGGGGGGAGGGTCAGAGGGAGAAGCAGACTCCCTGCCGAGCAGGGAGCCCGATGCGGGACTCGATCCCGGGACTCCAGGATCATGACCTGAGCCGAAGGCAGTCGCTTAACCAACTGAGCCACCCAGGCACCCTGTCTTGCAGCTTTAAACCTGTAAAGATGCCAAGAGAGTTTTATTCTCTTCCTTATCTAACAAACCAGAACTTGAGCTCTTAAAAAATCTGCCCCAGGACAGAAAGTTTGGCTCACTTTCTTATGATTTCTTTCAGCAGGAGGAAGCCAGAAAATGTGTTAGTTTGATTTGGGTTGTTGGATTTGCTACAGGAAAAATCAGACCACACTACAAAGATTTATCAGATAATTATGTTTTATTTAACCACAAACTAACAACTGAGGACTTACAAAGGATTTAAGATATTTGGAGAAGAAAAAAAAAAATTCTGAAATTTTGAATTCCTTTTCTTCAAAATCACACTCACATTTCTAACTAAATAAACAATTATCTTCTCCATTCCTGAATCTGCAAGGCTCACGGGAATGTACAATGGGCCAAGGCACAGACACTGCTTTAAGGACGGAGTTATAATTATAGTCCTGCTATAGATTAACTCCGACAAATCACTTATATTTGATTTGCCTCAGTTTATTTAGATGTATATTGTGATTAGCTGGTCTCTTTGCCTGATATTTAACTTAGCGTTTGGAAACTCATATTTTATAAATGTGGAAAAATTATTTCTAAAAAAGAATGAAGACAAATATCCTTATCAACTCATTTTGTGTATGTGTGTGTAGGAATATGTTCTGCCAAAAGAGCATTATTTTGGACAAAATAGAGGTAACTCTAGCATGGTTAAACATTTTCTCCTTGAGAAATGGATCATTTGGTTTCATATATATATATTTGAGTATCACAGCCTTTATCTGGTCACTTGTTATTGGGATATTTTTGTTATTTGATTATTAATCAATTAGGGATAGGGCTCATTGAATGTATATAGATAAAGATATGTGTGCATCTAAATTTATCTATCTTCCAGTTCCTTAAACAATGATTTCTTAGACATAAGGAAATATTTGGGGTGTGTATGATTTCAGAACAAAAAAAAAATTCTGTAGGTAGGCTAATGTACAATAATAACCAAATACACAATAATAACATTTGCCGTTTAGGTCTTTATTCATCTTTACATGAGACCTATACTTGTCATTACAGAACACTTTTTGTAGGGTCCCCGGTGTCAAACAGCTTATGGTTTTAAGGAGAGAACATTTTTTACATGATTAGATTAGTAGTTCCATGTATATTAGGGAATAAATATTTCTTTATTATTTTATTCAATTTTTTTGTTTTGTAATTAGACTTGGAAAATGTCACAAAGCCAAGTCAGTGGTTATGTGTACTACTTTGATCATGTTGCTACTTTGGTGCATGCTTTTGTTGGCAAGATTTGGGGCCATTCATCCTTATCTCTGAGATATATACACAAGCATACACACATATTCCTTTCAAACTGCTGTTTATCAGGGCGCCTGGGTGGCTCAGTCGTTAAGCATCTGCCTTCGGCTCAGGTCATGATCCCGGGGTCCTGGGATCGAGCCCCGCATCAGGCTCCCTGCTCGGCGGGAAGCCTGCTTCTCCCTCTCCCACTCCCCCTGCTTGTGTTCCCTCTCTTGTGTCTCTCTCTGTCAAATAAATAAATAAAATCTTTAAAAAAAAATTGCTGTTTATCAAACTCTTCTCTCTAAAACAAATTCTTAGTCTCTGTGAATTCTAAGAATAGATATATTCTAAACTACCCAGATGGATAATGACATTAATGATGCTGTAAATATTATTTGCAGATAAATGGATGTAATGATTTTGAATTACAACATGAAATAGAAAAGATTAGAATAAAGTTTGAACTGATAAGGATTATACTTAGTTTAGAATCCTTATTAGGAGTGTTTTTGCACAGTACACCCCCAACATAAGATGTTACTCCTGGAGGAAAAATTAGCATCTTAACACAGGTAGGCCTCTCTAATATTCTATCTGCTTTTAGATAGAATATTAAAGCAGATAGAATATTAGAGATAGTCTGCTGCTAATGTGAAAGAAGAGATGAATGGCATCCTTATAAGGAAGAAAAACCTCTAAAACTAAAGAGACTCCGTACATCACTAAAGCTTTGCTCCATGAAAGACCGATCTCCTCAAATGTCTTGAAAACATTAGAGTCAGGCTGGTTGTCCTTGGGCTATACTCTCACTGGTCACTGGCTCATGGTCACGTCTCTTTTTCTGATTTTCTGATGGACTTTCTGTTCTACATTGCTATACAAACCACCAGACTGCACCCTCAATCACATTTGGAAGTGTTTTCTGAGATGTGGTTTTTGCAGTTAGTTGTTTTTTTTTTTTCCTACCCTGGCTGGCTGCTGGCAGGCAGTTCAATTTCAGCTAATCTTACCTCTTTTTTTTTCTTTTTCTTTTGCTCCTGGTTTGTTTAAATTTAAGTCTAGCTGGCATTTATCAAGGAGGAAGTACTAAACAAATATTTTTAGAGTTTCCAAAATCATTTTAAAGATCCTCTCTCATTTTGACTTAACTATAATACAGATCAAGGTAGATTATGCTTGATATTTTGGTTAATTTTCTCTTCATTCATTGCTATGGTAAATTTTTGTCCTTCTTTAGAAAGTATACGAGAGTAAAACTTGGTTACCATTGCTCTTTGTAAGGGCTAGGTTTTAGGAAAAAAAATAGTATTTTTGTTTAATGTTACAACATTGACATTTTAACAATGTTATCTTTGCCAAAATTTCTAAAAGAGAGAGAAAAAAATATATAGAAAATCTATTTGTCAGGCTAGGTACCAGACCCTTGATAAAGATGAATTTCACCATTCATTTATTAATTTATTTATATAATTTATTAATAATAAATCATTTAATGAATGTTACTATTTGCTAGACATTATTCAAGGCACTTGGATTAAATCACTGAGAAAACAACCACAAAAAGACCAAATCCGGCCCCGATGGAGTTTATATTCCTAAATTTTTTTTTTTTAAGATTTTATTTATTTATTTGTCAGAGAGAGACAGAGCACAAGCAGGGAGAGAGGCAGGCAGAGGGAGAAGCAGGCTCCCTGCTGAGCAAGGAACCCGATGTGGGACTCGGTCCCAGGACCCTGGGATCATGACCTGAGCCGAAGGCAGACGCTTAACGACTGAGCCACCCAGGCGTCCCTGGAGTTTATATTCTATAGGTACTTGGGGTGGGGAAGATCAGTATGAAAAAATACACATAATAAAATTATTTGGTATGTTTGAAGCTAATAAATATACAGAAAAAAGATACCGCAGCCTTGAGGAATTCTGATGGGGGCACAAATGGCAATTTTAATCAGTGTGGTCATGGTGGGCTTCACTGAGCAGGTGATATGAAGGCCTGAGTGTAGGAGCATATTTGGAATATTTAAGAATCATCAGTAGTGTCAGTGTGGCTGGAGTGGAGTGAGCTAGGGGAAGGAATAACAGGTGGCACCAGAATGGTAACAGAGGGCCAGATCTCATAGGGCCTCATAAACACTTGTGAGAATGTTGGTTGTTATTCTAAATAAAAAGGGGTGATGGTATTGCAGGAATTTGAAGAATAGAATAAAATGATGCAACATATGACCTGGAACAATGTGCCTGACTTCTTTTTTGAGAAGCCTCTACAGTGTTAATTGAGCAAAGAAGGACATTTATGATAATGATAGCTCAGATAAGTGAGGTGGGTATACACGGTTGAATTCTGGTGAATTCTGGATGTTTTGTGAAAGCAAAGACAGGAACATTCTCCGATAGATTGGATATTGGCATGGAAGAAAAAATTTAAGTATGTTAAGTTGTAAGGCTCCTTAGGATCACCAAAGGACTGTAGATTGAGAAGAGGACCAAGATTAAGTTCATGGATATTTATTATTAAAGGGTCAAGAAAAAGTGAACAGCATGGAAGACTCAAATAACAAGATAGTAAGAGAAAGTGGAGACCTGGAAACCAAGAGAGGAAAAGAACCATCAAATCAGCAATAGTTATCAACTGTTTTAAATGAATCTATTAATCAACCAGGGTTCAGGCAGAGAAGTAGAACCACTGTGCATATCGTAGAATGAGGAATTTATCAATTACGCAGTTGCAGGAGGAGCTAAGGAAGTAAGATCCAAAAAGGGAATTTAAGTGATCAGGGAGACATGACTAACCAGCCCTCCTGAAGCTCTGGTGTGACAGACAGTTTGGAGTTTGCAGGGCTATATCTAGGAAGCCAGGTAATCCCAGCTTCACTTAAATCTGTACTCATGTTATCATATCAAATTTTAGGGCCCCCCTGCTTCTCAATAAAAGACAGTGTAATATTGAGAATTCAAAATACATAGTAATTTTGCTACCCACAGAATGAGACTTGGGTTTGGTTTTAAGAAATTTCTACTTTGAGGCTCTAAGAGATAAGGCGTTTTTCTTTCCTCTTTCTTGAAATCTTTATAGTTCTTCACTCGTATCTTTAACTGGAAATTTAAAGGTGTGAGTTTATAATTTTCAGTTTCTAAGTTCTCAGGCACAGTTAGAAGCAAGCAGCCAACCAAACTCAATTCCTGTTTTCTCTAAATATTCTATGGCAGCAATTTTCTCAGCCACCCAAAGCCTTGATTCTCTGGGCATTTGATTACAGGTGTTTATAGATGACAATTTAAGTAATTGTCAATACATGCTACAGACTATCCCATTGTTACTTTGCCACTGTCAAAAGGGTCATCTATGCCTCAAGTCTAAGCAGATCAGATAACTAATTCTACGCCTTTATCCTTAAGATCACATCAACTGATAATCTGTTTGCCATAAAGTAATATTTCCAACTATATTTTGGTAGAAGACTTCAGATATGGATAATACCACTTTTTCAGGGGTTCACCTAGGCCTTAAATTTATCTTGAGGCAAAGAAAATTAACTATTATATATATGTGTGTGTGTATATATGTTTATATATATTATATATTTTGTATTTTATGTAATACATATTGTATTTTTATAAATATTTAACATATTTAAATTTTGAATTTTTTGAACTGGGCAACATTGATATATTCAATTTTAGTTTTATCATAGGACAAATGAAGAGATCTTATTCAAATAATTTCGATTTTAATACAACTTTACTTAAAAACAGTTAAAAAATACTGTATGAAATCTGCACAACACCATAGTATAAAAAAAGAAAATGCTCTGGTAATCCCTGCAGTTAGCATTTTTGCATATTTCCTTCTACTCATTTTGATATATTGCACATATTTTTTCATTTATATTACTTGAGCAGCACATTTTATAGTTATTGTCCTTTTTTTTTTTTTTTTTTTTTTCTTTTTTATGGCTTCTACCATAAGCATTATCCCACATCAGTAACGGGTTTTTTTTCTGGGTTTTTTGTTTTGTTCTGTGGATTTTTTAAATTCTTTTTTATTTTTGGTATAGCATTATGCTATTGCATCAAATAGATGTACTATATTTATTTAACCATTCCTTTAGTATTAGTTAGTTGTACAGTACACAAGCCAATACCCTTTTGACTGCAATCATCAGCAAACAACCTAAACTAGCTGAAATCAAAACAATTTTTTGGCTGAGCTAACTAAGGACATGTGATGTAGTTACTCATGATTTAGCAACTTAAATTCAAATGTCCTTTTTAATGACTGCCAACATACTTAAAATAGGATAAAATAGAAAAGCCTGCAATCAACACTCCCATTTTGGTAAAAAGAAGCTGAGAGAGAGCCCCCAGCGATCACTTGTCCAAATCTCATAACATATCCTGCAGAGCAGTAAGTACCAGCCCTTCTCTGGGAGTGGAATGAGTTCCATGCCCAGATGATCTTGTTCTCCTTTCTAGAAAGTTCTCCCATTGTTTATACTGCATGGTCACATCTGAAGGGCCTCTTTCTGGAAAATGCTATCTTTATTGCTCAAGTGCTCAGGGTATGGGTTTGTCAGTCCAGAGGCTGAGGAATGGGTAGAGCTGTGCCGGTCTGAAGGCCTTCTTTAGTTTCTCAGGAAAAATACCTCCCTCCAAAGATTAGAAAATGCCAACTTTCTTGCCTTGTGGCCAACTTCCAAAGGCAAAGATCACTGAGAAATCAAAGCTCATTCATAAACACTTTGGCCTGAGAATTCCCACATCTTACGGAAAATCTTTTGGTGCTCTGTGCATCCCCCTTATCCTCTGCTAATGGCTTAGGTCTTTTTCTCAACATATTTTGAATAGCCAGAAAGAAGATGGAGAACAAATCAGCTCTTGCCCAAAAGTTATGATTCCAGTGGATAATGTCTAACAGTGGGAGCAGTGGCTACCTCTTTCTGGCTGAGAGGTTTGGCAGGCATTGCTTGGAGGAGGAACCTGAGGGTGGGCATCATCTCACAGGTCTTCATATTACTTCAAGCTTTGCTTCCATCTCTATGATTTTGCCAAAAACAAAACCAAAACCAAACCAAACAAAAAATCCTCAAAGCAGAAAACACAGCTATTCTAAGCCTATCATGGTCCTGGTTATTTCTCTGTCATCCAGTTTGGACTTCTGCTTTTAGGAAGAAAGAGTTTTCCTTCTTTATGCTTCTAGACAGGCTTGTTTCAACTGTGGTGGAAATAAGACTTTAAGAAAGACCACAGGAATAAGCTTACAAAATACTAATTTTAAGACATTGAAGACTTTGTAATTCATATTTTGAGTCCCAGACAGTAGAATACATTTCAAAAAGCTGCTTTGCATCTATAAAAGAAAAAATAAAAGGCACCTTCTTCACTAAGGAAGAAAGACCCTCATTTCCCTGCATCCAATTTGACATTTGAGTTTGACCTTTAACATGATTTCTCTTTTACCTTGCTTCCTGTGCTCTCAGCCCATCTTTTACCTCAGCTATGTTTTAGCAAACACTTTGTGCAGGTGCAAGGTGACAGCACCTCAAATGCAACCCACCTCCTGTTTCTAACTTTTGGCATGGATCTCACTGGGAAAAAACATTTTGCATCCCGCTTGTGAAACTTGGAAATGTAAGGAAGTTAACCTATTCTAGAGAAATCTCTTGACCAATGGGGATGAGAGCTGGTGGATAAATGTGCCCTTTTATTCCTTGGGCAGACAATGCTGGGCATATACTTCAGTGTTTCTCAGTAGGTTCTGGGAGGATTGAACCCACATTGACCACCATGATGACTAACTTTAGACAGCAGTCTTTTGTTGATTCTCCCTCTTTCCCAGTTCTCCACTCCCAGTTCCCTATTCTGATTCTGAGAACACTTCTCAAAATATGCTACCTGCCCTCAAATACTTGTCCCAGGCTCTTTTTTTTTCTGTAGAATAACTCAGGCTAGGTTACCTCCACTTTCAGAGGCAATCATTTTTTTATTTGAAATGTTGCTAGTGACAAGCCCCGGGATATATCAGGCATAGTTAGATTCACAGGCTTAGATAATTCCATGACAATTTTAGTTCCACATCTCTTCTCCGATTTTATCTAAGTTTTTGATTCAAATAGACAATTTCTACACTGTGGCAAGATTACCATTAGCAATTCCTGGTTCGTATCTTCTACTCAAAAGAACCTCATTAGAAAAAAAAAATGCCATTTTTCCAAGAATTTTACCTAAAGTCCTGGTTGTGTCCAGTTGGCTTGGCTTGCATCATATCACAGGCTCAATCAGTCACTGGCCAGAGCATGGAAGTCTTTGATCCCAGGAGTGACTGAGGGAAGGGACAGAGGTATCGTTTGCAAAGGAAAGATCAGTTTACCATTCCAGAATAATAGCAGATATGTAGTAAGTACTGTTTCTTTTATCTTCCTCCTCTTTTTGTTCTCTTTCTCTGTGTTATTTTAGCAGTACATATTTTTGGAAATGGTTTCATTACTGTAAATTGGCTTCTTTGTTTATTATACTTTCCCTTGTCTTATATAGAACAAAGGAGTAATTTCTTTTAAGTAACAAAATCAACTATTTTAGAATAATTAAAATATATGAGAAAAATAAAATAGGAAATTACGATGAAACCAGGAGTTAGAATAGAAACTCTAACTCCTATTAGTGGGCATATATAAATTTAATTTTAAGCTTTCTAGTGGTTGCTATGATCAAGCAAACACAATTAGTGAGGAAAATTTGTGGTTTCACGAAAGTAAAACAGTTGTTTAGAAAAGTAAAGATATTTCTCTTGCCAATACTAGGAATTCCTCCACTGGATCTCACCAAGAGAACTGTGTACTATGAACAACGTACAAGTTCAGCCACTTTTTATAGTAAATACATTGAAGTGCTTGATTAGAACTGGTCCTTCTAAAGCCCTTCAGTATAAACTCAGGGGATTATACTGAGATGTAATATGGAATAAACAGTTCTGTGGGTGACAATATACTAAAATGTGGGTATGGGGTTCTCTAATAGCCTGACTTAAGAATAAAATGCCAAATATGAAGAGTAGTTTTTCCCTAGTATGTGCAATGGTCATTGGTCCCTACTGACCATCCACTAAAACAGGACAAAATGAAAGGTCCGTGGTCATGTAAACTTGGGGGAAACATTGGATATTATCTTAGAATTTAAAAATCATATTAGTTTATTAAATATTTTGAGAAAAATGATAGTAAACATTTTATCCATTCCCATTTCGTTGACTCATTTACTTATTCAACATATAATACCTCCTCTGTTCTAGAATATGTGCTAAATGTTAGGAATGTGATGGTAAGTCCAAATACAGTGGCTGTCCTCCTGAAGCTGATAGTCTAGCGGAAGAGGTTGATGTCGCTGATCACACTTAAGGACATAAAATTAAAAGCTGATGTAAGTGCTTTAAAAAGGATAGCCTGGCACTGGCATCTCCCAGGACTCTTCTAAGTGTTTTATGTTTACTAATTCACTTAATCTTCCCAATAACCCTGGGAACTAGTTACTGCTGTGATACTCAATTTATGGATAAGAAAACCAAGGTACAGAAAACAGAGTCACACAGTTACAAAATAATAGTGCTGGAAGTTAAGCATAGGCAAGTCAAGGTTCAGAGTCTGCTCTTTTGCCCCTCTATCATAGCATGTGGTTTTACAGGACCATTAAACAAAAAAGAAAAAAAAAAGGTGGGGGAAGGGGTTAGGAGATGGAACTAGCATTATTTGCAGATTGTGTGATGTGGGAAAATAGAGTTGCATGTAATTAATGTCTCTCTAAGCAGAATGACGTTTGGCTAAAACACTAACACCTGCCAGGGCATCAGCCACACTCACTTATACTAAATCCACTGGATAAGTTCTCATGCAAGGCATCCTGCCCTGCTCTACCATGCTATTCATGGAATCATTTAGAAATTATACAGGCGCCCAGGATTAGGTTTTGGTCCCTGCCCTGAAGTCAGAGTTCTCTTGCCACGGGTCCCCCCTATTAGTGATTTGTTGATACCCAAGTGAATAATAAACCTTGGAATATTTTGTTATTGGCTTGGTGGTGTGTTTTGACATTCTACTACTATAAATAGAAACAATAGACCAGGCAGTGAGTTGGATCACAAGGTAATATGATTAACAAATTACCTCATGGCTCCACTAAAGGAAATCAGCAACATCTCACATAATAGTAAATGGTGTTCCACTCCACCATCAATAATCAACAAGAAAGTAAGCTTAGATTGATACCATTCAAAACAACAAAACAAAATACCCCCCTCCAACAAAAAACCTCTACAGACTCCCTAGGAATTACCTGTAAACAATTTAGAAGACGGTTAAAAGGTAGGTCATAATACCAGACTTCAACAAGGGAGAGATAACTTATTCCTGAATGAGATCTCTTACTGTAAAGGTGTTCATTCTCAAATTTATGCTTGAGTTCAAAATATTCAAAATAATTCTAATAAAACTCAGGCAAGGTTTTAGAGAGACATGAGAAAACTATTCTAAAAATTTGTATAAGACAATAGAAATCAATGATCAGCTCAGTTTTTGAAAGAGAAAAACTGAGTGGAGGCTTCGCACGACTAGATATTAAACTGGGTCAC
Organism: Mirounga leonina; assembly: GCF_011800145.1. Lineage (NCBI taxonomy): Eukaryota > Metazoa > Chordata > Mammalia > Carnivora > Phocidae > Mirounga > Mirounga leonina. The sequence goes on from NW_023270451.1 coordinate 13,786,084, forward strand.
AGAGCCGTCCTCACAGAAACACTGCATTTCTGACAGAGGAGCAAAAGATACGCCAACAGAGTCCTGGGCACAGAGACACTGGGCAGAAGATTAAGGAGGCACCAAGCTTCAGGGAGAAAAGATGAATTATTTAGTAGGTGGCACCAGGAAAACTTGGCTCATTTTTGTGAAGAAAAGTAGTGAGAGTACCTACATTATGTACAAAGGTAAATTTTAGATGGAATAAAAACCCAAATACAGAAAGTAAAATATAAAACTGAAGCAGAAGAACTAAGTGAAAAATATTAATTTTAAAGGTAATGTGAATATATCCAATTTCAGGCTTTTTTGTTGTTAAAGAACAATGTGTATGAAATGGAACATTGGGCCCCCATGCACTGGGGGTAGTGGTTCAGCCTGCTACAGATGCTGTAGATAGGTGATGTCTGTAGGGAAATTAATGATGCCGGTTTATTATGAATATACTTCTGAACAGATAATTTCCCTCTGTGTTGTATAGGACTTGTTACTGATATACTAATCCATACTGCATACTAGACTGTTTTTGGTTTTTATTTATTTTTAATTTTTTTTTATTATTGTTTTAAAATATTTTATTTGACAGAGAGAGCACAAAAGATCACAAGCAGAGGGAGCGGCAGGGGGAGAGGGAGAAGCAGACTCCCCACTGAGCAGGGAGCCCGATGCAGGGCAGGACCCCAGGATCGTGACCTCAGCTGAAGGCAGACACTTAACTGACTGAGCCACCCAGGGGCTCCTGTTTTTGTTTTTTACAATGAAGAGGGGAGTTAGAAGTAACCAAGGAATTCAGCTCATGACAACTAGATAATAAAAAGTGGGACAGATGCACACTGTGGTGGAGTAGTGCTAAGCAGGTAGGAGCAGTGAATTTGATGTGCATATACAACCCAGATGGATTGTGAAACAATGCAGAGTGAAAATGGCGGGGGGAGTCTTAATACAAGATTTATTTCAATGAAATAAAGAGATATAAAAAACAACTTTTGGGACACCTGGGTGGCTCAGTTGGTTGAGCATCTGCCTTTGGCTCAGGTCATGATCGCAGGGTCCTGGGATCGAGTCCCACCCACATCCGGCTCTCTGCTCAGTGGGAGCCTGCTTCTCCCTCTGCCTGCCACGCCCCCTGCTTGTGCTCGCTCGCTCTCTCTCTTTGACAAATAAATAAATAAAATCTTTAAAAAAATGAGCTTTAAAGAAACAACAACTGTTAATACTCCTCATTAGGTATGTACTGATCCCAGGTCACGTAGTAGCACTAATGTGGCTGCCAGTGGAAGAAGAGAAGGTAACAGAAACAGGGATCATGACTCAGAGAGTAAGAATCATGAATAATGAAATAAAATGAAACAAAAAAGGGTATTTGTCCTGGCTATAATTGCTATGTAACAAACCCTTCCCAAATGTGGAGATGTAAAACAAGAAAGTAAGCTTAGAGTGAGAAGATAGTCTTCAAAACATCAAAACAGTACCCTCTTCTCCCTACCCCCTGCCCCCCCCAAAAAACCTCTATAGACTATCTAGGAAATTACCTGTAAACAATTTAGAAAACTGTTAAAAGAATTAACACAAGAATTAAACAAATGGAGGGGCGCCTGGGTGGCTCAGTTGGTTAAGTGACTGCCTTCAGCTCAGGTCATGATCCTGGAGTCCCGGGATCGAGTCCCGCCTCGGGCTCCCTGCTCAGCGGGGAGTCTGCTTCTCCTTCTGACCCTCCCCCCTCTCATGCTCTCTCTCTATCTCATTCTCTCTCTCAAATAAATAAATAAAATCTTAAAAAAGAATTAAACAAATGGAGAGAGATAAAATACTCTTGAATGAGATGTCTTATTGTAAAGGTGTTAAATCTCAAATTTATCTGTGACTTCAAAATAATCCAAATAAAGCTCAAGCAAGATTTTGGAGAAACATTTATTTACTCACAGATCTGTGAGTTAGGAATCCAGGAGGGCTACGCTATGTCTAAGAACTCAACTGAGAAGATTTAAATGGCTAGAGATGTAAACATCTGGGCCTGGATGATTTATTTCCAAGATGTCTTCACTCAAAAGTTTGGAATCAAGGGTGAGATGACTTAAAGCCTGGACCAACTGGATCTGTTCATCAGACCTCTGACAGATGGCCTCTCTAGGTAGCTAAAGCTTGTCCTGGCCTCATGGCTGGGTTCTACGAGGGAATGTTCGAAAAGTGCCCTCAAGTGAATGGGTGTTCCAAGAGAACCAAGTGGAGGGTGCGTGGTCTTTAATGACCTAGCCTTAGAAGTCATATAGTATCAATCCTACCACACTTTATTGGTCAAAGAAGTCACAACCCCACCCTGATAGAAGAAGTGGGGTTAGAGACACCATCTCTGAGCGGGTGGAGTGTCAAGAAAAGCATGTGGGACTGGAGACATTGTTGAGGTCATCTTTGGAAAATCTGTCTCAGTTGTGTACACATAGATGATGATGACATTTCATGAAATATGTCCTTGCTCCTCAAGTCTACTCCTCACAAAAGGAAGTAAGGAGAAAAAATTGAAAGTGACATTTAACCAATGAATAAAAGATGGAAGAGGAAAGTGGAAGAAAGCAAAAGAGCAAAGGTTCTTTTAAACAGAGAGTTAATAAGATTTCAAATTGAAATATAATTAGGTTACATGAGGAATGTCCCTTCTCATTCTTAGGGAAATAAAAAGCAATTGATTTTTAAAAATGACATGACTGAATATTTTTTTTCTGACAAGACTCCTCTTTCTATAGTGTGGCAAATGAATAAGAGGACGATTAAAGTAGGTAAAGGAAAATCAATTAATAGAATATTAACATAATCAGAGGGAAACATAGAAGTTGCTTGAAATAAAATAGAAACAGTGGAAATGAAAAGATGTACACTTGTTCAGCATAGTGATATCAATGGGAATGCTAATGAATTGGATGCGGGGGAAGAGGAAGTAAGAATCATCAAGGATAACTCCTAAACTGAGCAACTTTTCTGGAGGAGTTGGTGAGAGGCAGTTTATAAATTCAGGCTTAATCACAGATTTTGAATATCTAGAATTCAGAGCAGAGGTCTCTGATGAAGTAACATTTTGGAGACCTTTGTATTAATGTAGCTCGTGGTGAGTGTGGAAAAAAGTTTTCTATGAAGATTATAAAGTTCAGTTAAGTCAGTGTTTCCTAAAATATTTAATCATAGTTTCCCTTTTTTGTATTACCTATAAAATCATATGAAATATTTGAAATCTACAAATATTGTAAAACATTGTCTTAAAGAAATGGATGGATACATACTCTTTAGGAAACTCACCATAAATAATTTTCTTTTGACCCATCTTTTAAATGTCTTATGAAGGCAATTTTCTGAAGATGGAAAAAATGACAGGTACTTAAAATATAATTAATCAGCAGGCACTGTTAAATTTTGGGTCATATGTTAGCCAATCAAGCTGGGAAGAAGAGTAACATTATCTTAAAAAAGCTGAGCTACTTGATAGTAACAATATTTATACATAAAAATTAAGAGTTTTTATATGTTTAGCACTTTACATGGATTAACTTATATATTTATAATCCTGAGTATAATTTTCACTTAAATATTTGGAAATGGATACAGAGAAATTACAGTCCTTGCAAAAAATTACCTATTACCTGTAAGTGAAAAAGCTAGGATATAAGTTTAGGTGATTCCTATCCATATCAAAGACAACTGAACATCTTCATGAAAGAAAAACATGAAAGTATTCATGGGAAACACTATCTTTTATGTTGCATTAAAAAAAGGATGTATGTAATGAGATTTAGTAACATTTGAAAAAACAGAAAACTGATAAGTCTAATCACTTTGGATTAGTGATTTCTTTTGAAATTAGAGTATTTTAGATGATTTTTTCTATCTCATCTGGAATGAGGTGTGGAGGGTTGGCAACTTGTTAATTATTTGGCTATGACATTATGAATAATATCTGAGTGAAAAATATCTAGACATGAGACTTGGAATATGCTTCTTAATTAATCTTTGGCAGAATTGGAGCTTCTCATCTGTCTTTTGGCCAGGAGGGCTAAGATTGGATAGGGCATCATTATATTTTAGAATGCCTTATTTTTAGCATATTTCTTGGAAGAGATTTTTGGGAGGACTTATGTATTAGCAAATGGGAGCATGAAATCATTAATGTTAAGATAAAAATTCAAAGTAATTTTTCATAATTTTTCTGAACAGCTCAATAAGGTAGAAAACTTATAATAAATAGTGCATTGCTTTCAACTTTGTCTTCAATAAAAGTACAGATAAAATTTTCATTCTCATACTTTTACTTAAGTAGGAGAAATCTGAAACAATGGATAACATAAAATATATGGTTATAAATCTCAGAATCATATTCCATGAATATGTTACCCTCCCCAAACAAAATCTGCCAATAGATGGTTTTGAAAATTATGGTGACTAAATATAACCATAACCATAGTGTTTTATCTGACTCCTAATCCTCATATTTAAATTATACCATGGACAGACTTTTTAACTCACTCACAATTTTTCTATCTTAACTTTTCTTCTGTATCTTGTGAGGTAGAAATAATTCCACTTTGGTAGTGAGGCTTCTCAGTATCAGTCACTTTGCGGATAATCTTAATTTGTCAATCAGCCTGAATATCTAGAGCCTACCTTTTTCCTATGATCAAATCCCTGCCTTAAAACTCCCTTCCCTTGGCTTCATGCGAGTTGTATCATGAGTCCTTCCTTGATCATCTTTACTGCACTTTACTCAGCACACTGGTCCTCTGAAATGTGAACCTCATCCTATCCATATAAGTATTCCTTGGAACCTTAGAAATGTGCCTTCAAAATTCTGTGACATCACTGAAATCTTGTGACCTGCTGCTGTTGGGTCCAGTGATACTGTTCACCACCTGTCTGGATCTCCAAAGCTGGCTGGTACTATGTCAAGTTTTCCTGATCACCTGTTGAAAATCTTACCACTTGTCCCTGCATGAATTTCTACCTAATAATGCAGTTATTATTCAATCCAAATCTAGGCTCTGTATGCCTAGCTGGATTGTCTCTGGTGTAATGGAATCACAATCCTGGGTTCAATTCTTGGTCCTGATATTTAACAGGTGTTTGACTTAGCCAAATTACTCAACTTAATTGAGTGCTATTTTCTTCATTTTAAAATGAGGATAGCAATAATAATTTATAATCTGATGCTGAATTTATTCTGGAGAGTTGGTACTAGAGATATGGAAATTATGTAGATAAGTGTATTATATGAATTGAACACTGAATCTATGGACTGGCACTGTACTAAGCTCTTTATAGGAATGATAATGATGTCGGGATTGCCATGATTTTCATTTAAGTGCTTTGCTAAATAAGCACTTACAGTTTATTCTGACTCCAGAGACATAATAACTACTATGATCTACCTTACACTAATATTGTAGGAAATAGAGATAAAGCACTGGGAATCGCCTCTGGCATCTGGGTATCAGTTCTACCATGTCTTGTAGCTGGGATCATGACCTGAGCCGAAGGCAGATGCTTAACCAACTGAGCCACCCAGGTGCCCCTCTTCCCTTAAAATTTTTTTAACATTTTATTTTTTCTAGCTTTATTGTTAAATACAGTATATAATACATATACATAATATGCGTTATAGACTGCTTAGATCAGTAAGATTTCTGGTCAATAGTAGGCTATTAACAGTTAAGTTTTGGGGAAGACAAAAGTTACAAAAGTTTGAGTTTTTGACTGCATGGGGATCAATGCTCTTAACCCCCATGTTGTTAAAGGATCAACAACTGTATTTGTGTGAGCTACATGGCTTTCCATAGGATATCTGTTACAGGGACTAAACTTTGTTGCAATTAATGAAAAGAAAGTGTCTTAAATTTCTTTCTAAAAGTAATTTGTCTGGACCTTGGAATAAATTGAAATATCATTTACCGACAACCCGAGTTAATCATTTGAAACTTGTTCTACCACTACTAGATATAAAGAAAACAGTTTGCTTAAATTCTTTTAAAAATGAATATTGGTGTCAAGAACTGTGAAGTGTCTGAGCATTTACACCACTTGAAAAGCTTTTCAGTTGGCCAGTCATAATTTAATAGATGCTGGCAGAAGATACAAGACTCCTGGATCAGAGACAAAGATACTTATTACTCAGAGTACAGCAGGCAGCATGAGCTTCTTATTTGTTTTAGTTCCCCTTGTTGTCATTTCCTACATGGGCGACACAGATGGTCTCAGGTGGATGCTTCCCATGCCGGAGTTTGGCGTCACAGCTGAGTAATCCCAAGATAAGGAAAACAATCTTTTATAATACTCTAATCCTGCCTGAACTTGGCCCTGGATGGAGGAATATTATCTCTATTATGCTTGAAAATACAAAACACACAAACTCTCTGCTCAAGAGAGAGGCATACTCTCTCTCTTTCAAGGTTGTTGATAGTACAAACATCCTTGAAAAGATAGGCCAGATCACAAGCTATCAGTGCTTCTGCTCGTAAAATGTACGGAAATACAGGAGACCCACACAGAATTGTTTCCTAACAGTCGGTCAAATGGAACATTTTTTGATATGGTTCTAAGTTGCACTTTGATTAAAATTCAATAGTTCTAGTTGATAATACCCTAATTGAAGAAATCTATTCGTTTTGGTTTTGGGGATAACTCATGGCTACCCCTCTAGTATCCTCAATAATTTTTTCTACCATTTTGAATAAGTAATTCCAGAAAATGTAATTCTACTTTGGTATTTTGACGATCCATTCCAAATATTGGTGGCTGTGCTATATAATGAAATCTGTGATGATGAATACAGCAGGAATACTTAGAGGTAGAACCTGTAGAAGACAAATGTCAACTTTTGTAGTTAACGTCCTTAGCATTAGTTTGCTCATTCAACCTGCATGCCTATTATATATTTAAGATATGCCCAACACAATTGTACTTATGCTGAGAACACTATAGTTAATGAAACAGAAAAAAGGTTTCCAAGTTACGGAATTTATAATCTAGTGGCTGAAAAAGAAATATTACCATCTTGGACATTCAAAGAAATGAAAATGATGCAGTTCCCTGCCATATCCATTCCCTCTCATTCCTCTTTTCTGTTCTGCTTTTCTCTATACTCACTGATTGTGTGTGCGTGTGTGTATCTAATATATAAAACTTACTTTGCTAATCATTAATTTCTTCCTACTAGAATGTGTGAGGCATGAGGGCAGGGATTTCTGTTTTATTCAGTGCTATACACACAAGGTACAGATGGTTTCTGACACAAGAAGAGATAAAACAAATATTTGTAGAATACATACTTAAGTGGATGAATAAACTAGATTTTCAGGGATCATAGGCCTCCAGAGGAAATCTTTCCAAAGACCACTGAATTAGAGGAAGAAGAAAACGATAATGGCCATTTGATAATAGATGTGACATTATTTACATATTATCAGAAAAAAAATCTTAAGTGAAACTTCTTTGGGAACTATAATTCCTCTAACACTGAATGTATAAGAAATAGGAAACTATAGTTTATTACTTCTATTGGAGCCATGTTGATACCTTCCAGACTGGTGTGGTCTGTGGAAAAATGGTTTCATACGTAAAAGTGTTCATGGAACTTCTTTTGGACAGAAAACAGATCTAAAATCCACACAGGCATAGAGAAACAAGATATTTTCTAAAAATATATCTTGATAAACATAGACCAGGTCAGTTCCTCCATATTTAGTTTTAAATCTCAATGGAAGGCAATTAACATAAAGGTATATGGGAGGGTAATTCTGTAAACATATTTAATTAAAACTTTGCTATGCCAAGAGTGGTTATTATGCCAATTCTGAATGAAAGATTTATATTTTTAGCTTTACATATTCCAGTTGGCTTGGAATAGAAGAATTTGAGTTAAAATACATTTTGCCAGGTTACCAAAAAACTGGCCTTAACCGGGGCCTTAGGATTAAAAGGGGCTAAAGAAAACAGCCTTCCTTGTAATGCATGCTTTCAGAAATAATATTCTAGAGAACTGCAAAATAGGACAGAAGAGGTGACCCTTTAAAAACAACCATCTAAAGAGCTTTTTGACATTTCTGTAACTTGCCTAGATGCAGTGTAAAGGAAAGGTTTCAGGACGCTGGATTTTTTAATTTAATTTTATTAATTTTAGAGAGAGTGCAAGCAGGAGGCACAGAGGGAGAGGGAGAGAGAGAATCCCAAGCAGGCTCCACCCTCAGCACGGAGCCTGACACAGGGCTTGATGGCATGACCCTGAGATCATGACCCAAGCTGAAATTAAGAGTCGGATGCTTAACCGACTGAGCCACCCAGGAGCCCCAGGAAACTGGATCTTTTATATGTATATTTTCGTTTTTAAGTGATGGTATGTTGCTCTTTTAGTTGAAAAATCTTCATCTACAATATCTTTGATGATGCCTGAGGAGAAAAACTTCTCATCCTGTTTTATATTTGATTTCAACAATTTTATTTATTTTTTATTTTTATTATTATTTTAGATTTTATTTGACAGAGAGAGAGAGAGAGAGGGAGAGAGTACATGAAGGGGGAGGGGCATAGGTGGAGGGAGAAGCAGACTTCCCACCGATTGGGGAGCCCAACGCGGGGCTCGATCCCAGGACCCCAGGATCATGACCTGAGCCGAATGCAGACGCTTAACGACTGAGCCGCCTGGGCGCCCTGATTTCAAGAATTTTAATTCAGAATATTCATTTTTCAAAACCTTGCTCATGTTTTGTCAGTATCCTAAGGTATTCGTGGGGCAGCAACTGACCTGAAGTTACCAGATGAAAAGCAATCAACCCTAGAACAATTTGGATCCATAAGCAGGGAGTTTTTACGTGATGACACTAAGAATTTCTCAAACTCTAGGGACTAAATGAACCGAATCATTTCTGGGTGTGACAGGTTTTGATTTAGACATAATAGCATCCATTGTAGAAATATTGGAAAATCAAGAAGAAATACCATTTTTAAACGTCTAGGACCTCTAAATATTTTCATGCAATATTTTTATTTTAATCTGAAGAAAAAAGGGGGCTATCTATTAATCTTAGGAAGGCATAGGAACTCATGACCTTATGGGACTTCTACCTATAATTTGAATCATTTTAATTCATAATGGAAAAAGCTGTGATTCTAATGTAGTTCAGTTTATAAAAGAATGATGTGAAACAGCCTGTATTACTTTTAGTAAGTTATAAAAAAAAATGTATAAGCCAATCAATATATTTTGCAATCTATTTCTAATGAAAGGAAGATTAAGATACCAATGTAAAAATGGCCCTTCATACTCATCTTTTTATTTTATTTTATTATTTTTTGCCTAGTTGCAAAAAGACTTCTTTCTAGAATTCTGGTTACTTACCAGTAATTATCTGATGGTTAAAAAAATCATTTCTTTAATTTGGTGAGACTTTCATAGAAACATACACGTGGTGCTGGAGATGGTGGGATCTTCCTAAGAGGACGTAGCCTGATTCAGTACATGTTTGCTATTTATATCAGGACTCCCCAAGACAGGCACAATGAGCAGCTGCCTGAGAACTGCAGCTAGTTGTACCGCAACCCCCCACCCCCACCCCCACAACTATGCAAGTTTGGCTATGTCATTCTACCCTCCAACCAATGGATAGGATTCTCTTCTATCACTTGGGCTAATGTTGGGAAGTGGAGATGGGACCCAAGGGAGAAGAAAGAACCATAGGCTTTGGAAACATTAGATCCTGAAACTCTGCTCTTGCCTAACAGAACTGAAAAAAATTAGTCTTGGGTTGAGAAAAACAAAAAGAGCTGTCTCACACACACAAAAAATGATCAGAACACCCATGAGGATTCTGTTAACCCCCTACAAGGCTTGTTGTATACATGGTACTTCGTGTCACATAGGGCCCTTTGAGGCAGGGACTTGTTATCACCATTTTCTAGATGAAAAAATATACAAGAGTTTATTTAGTTTGACTTAGTTTCACATATTTTAGGCCAAAACACACTGACTTAAGATGACAAAGTTCAGTGATTTTCAGTCTGGGGACTGATGGGAAGAACACTTCACCCCACTCCTTCAGAAGTTATGGCCACATTGTACTTGGGCTACTTTAAAGCTCTCTATACCACAAGTCTGCCCCAAGTTTGACAGAGGAAACTGCATCTAGTTTTATATTATTTTATGTTTTTATCCCCATTCCCCCTTTCAGCAAAGTCATTGTATACATTTGTAATACAGTTAGGTTTTTTGTTGCTTTTGCTTGTTTTTGCCATAGCCTTCATTCTTTTCTGCCATCTCCTGACTTCCTAAGTGATTTTGTTGTTGTTGTTGTTGTTAATTTGCTTATGCTAAGGTTTATTCTCTATCTTACAAAGGTCTTTGGATTTGAAAATGCATTCTGCTATGTATCTACATTGTAGTGCCCCACAGTTTGATAATCCTAAACCTCTCCTCTGCTTTACCTTTTTATCTTTCTCTCCCATAAACACCTGTAACCGCTGATCCTTTCACTGTGTCTGTAGTTTTGTCTTTTGTAGAATGTCAAACACTTGGAATCATACAGTATGTGGCCTCTTCAAACTGGCTTATTTCTCTTAGGAATATGTACTTAAGTTTCCTGCATGTCTTTTCATGGTTCGATAGTGCATTTCTTTTTGTTTGGAATAATATTCCATTGTGCAATGTACCACAGTCTCTCTCTTCACCTGTTAATGGCATGTAGGTTCCTTCCAGTTTGGGATAATTACCAATAAAACTGCTGTAAACATCCCTGTGCAGGTTTTTACATGAATGTAAGTTTTCAACTCAATTGGATAAATACCTAGGAGCACAAGGGCTGCCTCATAATAAGACTATTTTTTGCTTTGTAAAAAATGGCCAAATTCTCCTCTAAAGTGGCTGTACCATTTTGCATTCCCACCAGCAATGAATGAGAGTTACTGGGGTTCCACATCTTCATCAGCATTTAGTGTTGTCAGCGTTTGAGATTTTAGCCATTCTAATGCATGTGTAGTGGTATCTCATTTTAATTTGCAATTCCCTAATGACAAATGATGTTGAGTATCTTTTCATAAGTTTCTTTGCAATCTGCCTATCTTCTTTAGTAAGACTCTGTTCCGATCTTTTACCCTCTTTTCAACTGGGTTGTTTGCTTTTTTATTGTTAAATTTTATTAGTTGTAGCCTTCAATCCATAAGTGTCCACCTAAGCACTATTTCACGATATTCCACACATTTTAATAAGTTGTGTTTTCATTTACATTTAGTTCAAAATATTTGTTAATTTCTCTTCTTTGACCCATCTGTTATTTAGAATCATACTGTTTAATCTTTAAATGTTACATTTTTCTAGCTATATTTCTGTTAATGATTTCTAGTATAATTCCTTGTTTGTCATATTGCTTATTTCAAGTTGTTTGAGATGTATTTGATGGCCTGGTATGTGATTTAGTTTGGTGAATCTTCCATGTGAGCTTGAGAAGTATTCTGCTGTGTTGAAGTATTCTATAAATGTCAATTAGATCCACTTGGTTGATGATTCTGTTCAGGACAACTGTGTCCTACTAATTCTCTGCCTCCCTGATCTGTTGATTACTGGAAGAGGGATGTTGCTTTTGTTTGTTTGTTTGTTTTTCAAGAGTTTTAAGTGCTATATAGTTATCTAACATTTTCATCTCATAAATTGCAAAATTCTTTATGACATCTTCTTTGAGACTTACATCATCCTTGTTCTTCTTTTTTTTTTTTCCTCCCTAAACAAAGAACATATTTTGTAGGCCAAGTCATATTCTAAAGATGTATTTCCAGCAGCCATCCTGGAACCACAGCAGAAAGTGAGCATTAAGTTCCCAGAAATTTAAAAAGCTGTGAATCTCTGCTCTTAAAATCTACTTGTCACAGCAATCACTAACTATTCTGTTAGCATTGCTTAAGTGTGGGTCCCTGCTACCCTCTGTGGAGGCTGTGATCCTCCTGCTGTTGTCACTGCTGGGCAAACAGTGTCACCATTGTCTTCACTGAGAGTCAGGAGAGCATGGGAATTAAGGATACAGACTCTGAAGTCACACTAACTGGATTTGAACCCCACCACATACAAGCCATGTGACTTTGGACATCTCATTTAACCTCTCTATGCTGCAGTTCCTTCATCTAGAAAATGAAAGCGTCTAACACACTGAGATCACATTGGGTTATTGAGGGGATTCAATACGTTACTGTAAGAAAAGTTCGTAAAATGGTACTTGGAACTGAAGAGACACTGCCTAGGTAGCTAGAAGCCACTCTCAATCCCTTTTCCACATGCTATGTTTACTACAGAGCTTGCAAACACAAAAATTCATTCTCAGCCTTTCTTGATTTTAGGAGTGTTCATTGATCTACAGAGGGCCTCAAGAAATCACTTGCTTCCCTGATTAAAGGGATAGTTGGGATTCATACTGCCCTTCTCCACCTTCTTCTATCAACCTACAAAGCTGACACATTGGTTAGAGCTGAAGGAGGGCAAGGTCAAGACAGTAAACTGGTTCTTCAGCCCTCATATCAGCCCCAAATGGCAAATTCTTACTTCTGAAATAAGATAACTAAATTGCGGTTTGTCACAGACATCGCCAGTTCAATTGTACTGGTACAACTACTCCAAATAATATTCCTTTCTAAAATGCTTAGCTAGGGTTTACTCATATCAAGTACTGTGCTACGCATTATATATATGTGTTATTTTTAATTCTCACAAAACTTGTTGGGAAGGGTACAATTATACCATCTTAAGGATGAAACTGAGATTTAGGGAGATTACCAAATTTGTACAGTTAGTAAGTAGAGGAGTAGGGCTTTGAACCTAAGTTTTCCCAATTTTACCAAGTTCTTAACAATTGATATCTTCATCTGCCCTGTAGATACAGAAAGCAACCTAGATGCAGGGAAGGAGAGCATTTGAAATTAGTTTTATAAAATTAAATAGAAAAGTGGTCAGCAGTTAAAGGAAAAGGAGACATTGTACTTAAGTTATTTATATAGGTATCTAAAATGACCAAATTATACAGTCATTCAGTTTTCAAATTCTCTTTGCTCATCATAAAATAGGAAAGTGCTGCCTAACTTTGAAGCTGTGTATTCAGTCTTCCATGGTGGAAACCAACATGGTTTGTGTCTGAAAGCATTTTGTGTAGCATTTGTGAATGGGTTAGTGGTTGAAATCCACTTCCTAATTGTCATGTGTCCACCCACTGCTATTGTTACAGACTTAGTGGTAATTCCAAGGTCTGGTATGCTACAAAGAGACATTCCCCCCCCCCCCCCAGCTTGGTATTTACCCATTCAGCAAAAACAGGATAGATACAGATTAATTCTATTGCAACAAAATCTATTTCCATCACTTCTCATGTTAAACATGCTTCTCTATTTTGTGAATAGGCCCATGGGGCTATAAATTCTTACCTTTAGAGGCTATAGCCTTTCCAAAAGTATTTGAAACTCGAAGAGATCTGTAAACATTTATGTAGGAATCATAACCACAACCCAAAATAAACAAACATAGGAAACCATTAGGGTGGCTGGTGAAGTTTAAAACAATAATAAATATGCTCACATTGCTACTAGGAGATAAAATAATAACAAAACCAAATACACAATTAAATGTGTTTCTCCACATGGTTATTTATTTTTCCTTTAGAAGTAAATTTAACTCTTTTGTTGTTGAAATAGCTATATATTTTTGAATGAAGCAATAAAAGACATAGTGAAAATGAAAATGGTAATGTCTACAGATGCTATGCATACACCGTGATCTTGGGTAATACAGACCACAATGATGATTTCTATCAGTCTGGTTTTTTGTTCCTTCTGAAGATTTAAGCATTGATGTCATTCTAAACAAACAGACCTAAGTAAAAATGCGAAAGGAATGCAAATTTCTGCTCATTCCTTCTACACTTTTCTCATTTCTTTTCCTCATTCATCCTGCAATTACTTCTATGGCCTTTGCTCTTACAGAGGGTGAGGGAACTGCAAAGCCACCATCAAAACTCATGTTTTCCATGTAAAGGTTTACAATCGAGGATGCAAAACGAATTATAACAGTTCGGAAGTATAACACATGATGATGTGTAAAGTATGAATGAAGAATGAAGCAAATAGTAGCTATAGGGTTTCAGGGAAGAGAAAGTTCAGTGATGGAGTGGAGGCAGAGAATGGATGATGATTAGGTAGAGGAGGTAGAATTTGAGATGGGCTCAAATTCTTACTGTACTCTTGCAGCAAAAGGCTCTTGCAGTGGCGGGAATTGACTTGTGCACTTCTGAAACGTCCTTCTCCCTGATGCTTTGGACCCATTCCTAACTCAGCGGCTGTGGCTGTGCAGGAAAGACTTATCATATCAGGCCTGAGGCACTTATCTGGGAGCTCTCCTTGTGGGTTTGGCCCTTGGCTGGCATCTGGAAATTCTCCCTTTGAAATGCCTGATACACTGATAAGGTTGGTTTTACCTGACTAGGGCACTCAACACCTGCTTTGCTTCTGGGAGTATGGAATTTCATTAGTTAGGGTTTATCACTGTGCCTATGTGACCATCTTCCAATAAAAACCCTGCAGCCTGAATCTCAAACGGGTTTCCTAGGCAGACATATGGCTCAGTGAAAAGACACGTGCTTTTCACTGCTGAAGGTAGGGCTCCCTTGGAAAGGCCTCTTTCCAGAGGGAGAGTGTAGAAAACCTATATACATTAACATCTCCCGACTCTGCCTCTTCCCTTTTCCCTCACTGCAATCTGCCACGTATGCTTGCTGTGTTGTAGTGAATACAAGTTCTGTGAGTCCTTCGAGTGAATCACCGAGTGTCTGGATGGTCTGTGTGTCCCCAAGACACCAGTCCACCAGCCCCCTTCATTTTTCATATTTTTCTTCCACCTAGAAGGGACGCCATATTGAATTATTTCAGTGCAACTGATCACTCTAAATGAAAACAGCATTAGGAGTTATGTCACTGTCCTACTTAAAGTCTTCTAGTGGGCTCTCATGATACTTGTTGTCTTCTGACTCTACCAATAATTTTCAAGTATCCTACACATCTCACTTTGATGGCCAGGTTCTAGCCACGCTCACCTCCTTTTGATTTCTTAAAAACACCAAGCTTCCCCCCACTCCTTATTTGGGGTCTTTGCTTGTGCATTAAGTCTATCTGAAAGATTCTCCACCCACCTCTTCTCCCCAACTACCCCACCAAACACATCTGATAGTATAGATTATTTTTATCCCCGAAGTCTTAGTTTAAATAATCATTGTCTCAAAGAGGACTTTTTTTGACAATCCAGTCTTAAGTAGCACCTTTTCCTCTCTGTTATTTGCTTGCACAACACTCTGATTCTCTTGTCATTTATCACAGTTTTTAATTATATGGTATTTATATATTTTTTTGCTTTTTAATTTTGTGTCTTTGTCATTAGTCTTAAGTCTCATAGACACAGGGCTGAGTCTAATTTGTTAATCCTGTATATTTAGTCCCTAATTCAGTAGCCTAGCACAGATAAAGCACTTAATAATAGTTATTAAATACAATTTTAATTTGAATATAGGAGCTAGATGCAGTCAGTATTACTCAAAGCAAAAAGACTACAGGGAACTAAAAGTACGTTCAATTACTTTGGGATTATATCAATTTTACTCATAGTAGAATAGAGTTTGTGTAATTTTGCGGGGGGATATTGTCAGGTCAGAGCAGTGATACCTAAGAATTTTTTTGCAGTATTAGATAAAATAGAGGAAAGCTGGGGCACCTGGGTGGCTCAGTTGTTAAGCGTCTGCCTTCAGCTCAGGTCATGGTCCCAGGGTCCTGGGATCAAGCCCTGTGTCAGGCTCCCTGCCCCACGGGAAGCCTGCTTCTCCCGCTCCCACTCCCCCTGCTTGTGTTCCCTCTCTCGTTGTGTCGCTCTCTGTCAAATAAATAAATAAAATCTTTAAAAAAATAGAGAAAAGCTAAGTATAAGCTCCAAGAAGAACATTTCCACCCTGGAGCAATGTGTTCGTGAGAATGTGGAGGGGGAATTGAAGGGACCAGTATCTGGTGTGCTTAGGTATACCTAAGAAATTGGAGATTTCATACAAATGCAAATTACTGTCTAGGCTAAGTTGAAACTTTCCCCTACAGAGATAACCAAATGATTTAATTCAAGAATCGATTCAAGTTTGTCATACTTAAAAAAGCTTGGAAATCAATTGATCATAGTTATTTACGGTCTTCTATAAAAATCTACCCAGTGCCATGTGATTTAATTTTAACCAGTGGCCGTAAACTTGATTATGAGTCACTTTCCCTGAAGGTCATTTCCCTCAAAGCCAAGCTTCAGAAAAATTCTTTTTTTTTAATTTAATTAATTAATTTATTTATTCAGAGCTCACCAGCGGTAGGAGGGGCAGTGGGAGAGGGAGAGAGAGAATCTCAAGCAGACTCTGCACTGAGCACATGGAACCTGATGCGGGGCTTGATTTCATGTCCCTGAGATCTTGACCTGAACCAGGATCAAGAGTTGGAAGCTTAACCGACTAAGCCATGCAGGCATCCCCAGAAAAATCTTATTTTAGTAAAATTGATTCTGGGAAATATTTTAGATTTCAAACACATTAATATTTGTACCCCACATTATAATAAAATTTTTGGAATAGAGTTTTTGAGGTTATGTTTTCCATTGAGAGTAACTGTTATCAAAATCTTTAAAAATATGTAAATGTATATAAATGGGTCATGTATATTTTCATAAAATGTACATATAGAAATAGCCTTATATGGCTTCAAAGTTGGTGTGTAAGTATGGTCGAATCTAGCAACCTTGAGTCCTTTTGCTGACTTTAGCTAATGTAAGATAAGAAACTGCATCAAGCCAATATTCAGGGAACTTTGTTTAAATATCTTGTTTAAAATAGTTGGTTTTGCAAGGCATACCAACTCTATCAGAAGATCTATCTTAAAAAAAGTTTTAAAAAGTTGGAATCAAGTTGCTGCCCTTGCTGAAGAAATGCTTGAAAGGAATAATATTTATGTAGTATGCACCATACATATGTTATATGATTCACTAGACACAAAGTGGGCACTCAAATACTTGCTGATTATTTAATTTATCCAACATAACCAAAAATATATTTTGGGAGGACAGAGAATTCTTATCTTTTTTCTTTCTTTCTTTCTCTTTCTGTTTCTCCATTTCTTTCTTTCTTTCTTTCTTTCTTTCTTTCTTTCTTTCTTTCTTTCTTTCTTTCTTTCTTTCTT
>NW_023270451.1:13803355-13828360 GCF_011800145.1 Mirounga leonina
CTTTCTTTCTTTCTTTCTTTCTTTCTTTCTTTCTTTCTTTCTTTCTTCCTTCCTTCCTTCCTTCCTTCCTTCCTTCCTTCCTTCCTTTCTTTCTTCTCTTTTTTGAAGGAGGAAAGGTAAATTGTCCTATGTTTAATATTAAGGAGTAGCAAACCATAACCCTAGGATATTATATATGTAGGCTCAAAACTGATTCTGCTATGTTCATTAGAATGCTTTCTAATGAATTACATTCCAGTGCTTTTCTTCTCTTTAAGTAAAAATATCCCTTCGACTCATTATAAACTGTACATTCAGTCAAAGAAAATTTTATGAAGCAAATTGCTCTTTCTTCCTTCTTTCAGTGAAAGTAAATGGGGAAGCAAATAACAGAGAATCACAGATTGCTTTCTTTGTCAAGTAATCTCATGAAGGGAAGACTGAATTAAAATGGTGGCCAGCTGGTATGAAGAAGCTAGCCAACAGAATTCTGGGGTGGAGTGGGAGAAGAATAGGGGCCAAGCTCCAAGAGTTCCACATCCAACTCCACCAATTCTATCTGGGTATTCTTCAACAAACTTCCCGATCTCTCTTATTTTCTTCCTCCATAAAGTTGAAAACCATAAATGCATTGGAAAACTTCCCTAAATATTCAGTGAGACAAAATAGACTATCGTTTGGTACATATCTCCACTTCGGGCATTACACAAAAGTCAGCTTCTTTCCTATAGCTCCGAATAAGTCACTGGGCTAGGGAACTTTGTACAAACTCAGCAGTTTTGATTCGGAAATATGTGGTGTCAGTTAGAGTTAAACTCTACCTATTTCCCTCCCTCCTTCCTTCTTAAGGGTTAGACAGTTAAAAAAAAAAAGTAGGAAAAGAAACATAGGTATTTTTCTTAACTTTCCTTATTTGTATTATTTTATTTTTTATTTATTTTTTTTAATCTTTTTTTTTTTTTTTTAAGATTTTATTTATTTATTTGACAGAGACAGAGATAGCGAGAGCAGGAACACAAGCAGCGGGAGTGGGAGAGGGAGAAGCAGGCTTCCTGCCGAGCAGGGAGCCCGATGTGGGACTCGGTCCCAGGACCCTGGGATCATGACCTGAGCCGAAGGCAGACGCTTAATGACTGAGCCACCCAGGCGCCCTATTTGTATTATTTTAACATGGTGTTTAGGACACTTAAGATCACTTACTTATATAGTGGAACATGCTGATTTGTCTTTACAGGATTGTGTATCTGCCTTCTCAGTAACTTTAAGTGGATTTCTGCAGGGCAGCTCCACGTTAATATGGCTAAATCCCCAAAGCTGGTCTCCCCGAGTCCTCATCTCTATAAAAGTCATCATCATCTACATATTTGCTAAGCCATTACCTAGGAGTAAGCCTCCTTCTCTTTTCCTCTCTCCTCTCAACCTCGACATCCAAACAAGTATCATCAAAATGACCTTCAAACTATATTCCAAATCTGTTCCCTGCATTTCAGCTCCATTAACAACCTCCAAAGCCATCATTGCTTCATTCTCATTTCACCATTTTCATTTTATTATTTCATCAGCATTTCACCATCATTTCTTCTTAGTTAACTAAAGAAACATCCTAACAGGACTCCTTCCCATAAGTATTTTCTGCACAGGAAAACCTGAGTGACACATTGAATATATAAATCATGGCACTCACCTCCTTAAATATCTTCGGTGGCTTCACCTTCACCAGTGTTGAAAATACAACCCAGATATTTATGCCTATGAATCACCACCTGATCTGTCCCCTGCCTAACTTCTTGACCTCAACTCACATCACAAGAATACTGACCATCTAACTGTTCCTCAGGCACGTTGTACACTTTGGAACATTTTAATTCTGTGGAAGAGATCTGTTTCTCTCAAATGCTCCTTTTCTTTCTTCAAAAAGGCTGTTTTTGTTTTTTGTTTTTTGTTTTTTTTTTTAAAGGCTGTTTACTTTTGAAAAGGAAATCAGAACATGAATGCGACCTCTTCAGGAGGGCTTTGCTTAACCAGTCAATCTAAAGAAACCCCCTCTGAACCAGTAGATTGTGCACAGATTTTACCTTATTTGCCCAGCATTTGTCGTACTCAGTTAGTTGTGGTTGTTTTGTTCTTTTGCATACCTCTCCCTAGAATGCAAGCGCCGTGGACAATAATAAGTAATAAAGAATCAAAAAATGTTGAATGAAAAGGAAGGAAGAAGTGAATAGATTGTTGCTTTATTCCTTCTTTCATTTTTTAAGTCCTTGGTAGCTTAGATTTTGTGCTGTCTGCCATGGCAGCCAGCAAAATATTTTGCACAGATTTGGCAATCACTGCCTGTTTTTTTTTTTAAAGATTTTATTTATTTATTTTAGAGAGAGAGAATCTCAAGCAGGCTGCAGGCTGAGCACAGAGCCCGATGCAGGGCTCTATCCCACGACCCTGAGATCACAACCTGAGCTGAAATCAAGAGTTGGACACTTAACTGAGTGAGCCACCCTGGCACCCCCCCAGTGCATATTTTTGATTAAAATGTTCCACCTCTCCTTTATTCCCAAGGGAGTAATTTCAGGGCAGCACTGTTTTCTTGTTCCATGTACGGCTACATTATTGCCAATTTTTAGCACGTGTGTAGCTAGATTGAAACAGGTGTTTCAGAGGGTTCTAGAGTTGTATATTTCATAGTAAAATACTCCAGAAGGAGTATTTCATAGTAATGTAAAAAGTAGCTTTTATTTTCAAAGACCTGCAAATATATCTGCAGTGATTTAGAGACAGTGTGAGTCATTTCACTGTAGCTTCCTGTTCTGAATGAAATTCAGCAGTTTACTGCACACCTTCAAGACCTATTAAGAAATGTAGAGGAAATTAGGATTATACGGTGAGCAAAAAAGTCAGAGAATTTTACAGGTGGAAGAGATCTTAGAGATTGTTAAGGCCCATGTTTTAGTTCTTATATCAGGGAATTGAGATTGAGAACAGTTACTGGCTTGCCCAATTTCTTAAAAATGGGTTTAGGGATCTCTTACCAATCTTTATAATTACACTTTGAAAAATGCTATGTAACTTACCAAATTACCATGTTAGCAAAGTAATAATTTTTAAAAAAAGAGGTAACTAAAAAGAAAGAGAGATGGATAAAAAAAAGTTGCTTTTGTTTGTTTTTTCTGATCAGGACAAATTACATATGTAATTCTTTAGTCTTTAAAAAATATTCATGTATCATATTGCTATATTTAAGTGTATATTCTTTTCTGGGCCTCAGTTTCCATCATAGGAGCGAGGAATCTTCTCTTCTTTTGAAATCTCAAAGTTAGAGCTCCATGACCAAAGGAATAATAATAATCACTGTGACTTCCTAGTAAGGGAACTGCAGAAAATCATTGCAAAAAGACCGTATGTTTTAGCATTCTGATAAACATGTATAAGGATAAGTTTTCTCAACATTTTTCAAGAGAAATAATAATCCTTGGAAGAGAAGTTAACGTGTACAGTTCTTCAGGCACACAATCCAGTGTTCTTCCCAACTGATGCCCTTAAACTCTCTCCCTTTTGTCCCCCAGGCTTTTTTGGTTTTTGTTGTGTAGTTGGATACACCAAAAGGATTTGGTAAGACATGTGTTAATGTGGATGTTATTTAGCTCAGAATAAGAGACTTTTGGAGTCTGAGTTGGAAGGAAATGAATAGTTCAGTAAATCAGTTAACTTGAAAAGAGACGTACCTGGAATTTGTTGGCGCCTAGATAGTTGCTGGAAAGCATAACGGGCACATAGCATTACACTAGAAAGTGATAAGTGTCCTTTGATCTCAGCTTCCAGTCAAGGTCAATCAGGACCAGTATGTTAACCACTCTAAAGACTTACTGAAGAGTGGCCACTGCAAAAGGGAGGCTCTCCATCCCTCACGCGTGTGGTCTCAGATGGAAGTCAGGATGGAGGCCAAAGGGTGGTAAGAAGTTTCTACCTCTTTCTAGGCCCATGGAAGCTACAATCAAATGATAAGGAATGGTGAAATAGGAGGAATCAAATCATGTTAGAATTAAACATTCTCTCCAACTTAGTAAAAATCATTTTCCTCCAACTATTGCAGATCCAAGTGTGCATAAAAAATTATTAAAATAAATTATGAGATGTTCTTTTCCTGCTTAAATGGAAGCTATTTAGGGCCTTATCTGTTATCTAGCATAATCTTGTTGATCTTGTGGTGCTGCTTATCTTACAAGATTGGACATTTTTTTTTGGATTTGCATTAGAAAAGATAAAACCTGTTTTTCAAGAGTAGGAATGCCTCTTCATTTTGCCATGAGCCACAGCCAACTTTCAAAGTATTTATTTACATTCTTAAAAAAAAAAAAAAAGCATTGCACATACTTGGGGAAAAATCACACTATGATATTTGGTTTGAAATAGTTTCCTTTTCTGTAACTTAAACTCACACCCAACACATGCACACTTTTTCAAGTTGAAAACAAAAAGAGCTGGAAAGAGGAGGCATGTGTCACTGCTATATGTTGTTTTTGTTTTGTTTTGTGTCTTTGTTTTTAGATTTGAAAATGTGGAACCAGAAGAGCCAAAAAAGGAAAGCTTAGAACTTAGTGAGTTAATTCCTTCATTTTACAACTGTGGAAAGAGGTTAGAGCCCGGTTGTTGACGGCAGAGAGGAACCAATAGCTGGCTAGATAATTAGATCTCCAGACTTACATCTTTCCTGGCACACTTTCCTGCCTCTACTGATAAATTTGGGAATGAAGGACACAGAGAATCACTGTCAGCAGCTATATTGTGTGCATCATTGTGGCATCTGGAGACAGTAGGGCCAGGATTAAATAAAAGGTTATCTTTTTTTTTTTTTTTTTTTAATGTTTAAACCCAATTCTCTAATTTGGAGAAAATATTCTTACATAATATAATTTAAGAACACTTAAATATAACAGTAAGAATTTGAAATGTCCTGGTCACTACTTGATATTGTCACTCTTTACATTCAACTTCTTGACTCCTAATTACTTGAGTTAATTTAAGCACACATTTACAGATCAGTAACTTAATGAAAAGGAGTTTCAGAGAAAGAAGGAAATTAGAATTTATTGTCACTTGTTGTCAAAAAGAAATCAGGTTAAATCTCCTAAAACTACATGTTATTGTAAGAATACGATTGGATTTAAATAAAAATGTAAGTGGGCGCCTGGGTGGCTCAGTTGGTTAAGCGACTGCCTTCGGCTCAGGTCATGATCCTGGAGTCCCGGGATCGAGTCCCACGTCGGGCTCCCTGCTCAGCAGGGAGTCTGCCTCTCTCTCTGACCCTCCCCCCTCTCATGCTCTCTATCTCATTCTCTCTCTCAAATAAATAAATAAAATCTTTAAAATAAATAAATAAATAAATAAATAAATAAATAAAATGTAAGAAACACATCTATTAAAGAAAATAAAATATATCTGATGGTACTTATCAATTCTCTTAAAAAAACATGAATTATGTTTAGAGTATTTCAATTATATTCTTAGAAAAAGAAAAAAAATTAACGTTTTTATATAGAAAAAAAACACTCTGTAGAGTAAGAAAACATAAAGTTATAAAATTAGGACTATAGTAAAGAGAAGTCTCTTCCTAGCTGGATAATGCCCTGAATATGGAAATTAAGAAAATAAGTAGGAAATGTCCTATTAAAGTAACTTTTTTTTTTTTAAAGATTTTATTTATTTATGTGACACAGAGAGACACAGCGAGAGAGGGAACACAAGCAGGGGGAGTGGGAGAGGGAGAAGCAGGCTTCCCGCCGAGCAGGGAGCCCGATGTGGGGCTTGATCCCAGGATCCTGAGATCATGACCTGAGCCGAAGGCAGTCGCTTAACCGACTGAGCCACCCAGGTGCCCCTAAAGTAACTTGTTTTTAAAATTAGAGATTTTAGGGTGCCTGGGTGGCTCAGTCGGTTAAGTGTCTGCCTTCGGCTCAGGTCATGATCGAGTCCTGCATCAGGCTCTCTGTTCAGCAGGGAGTCTGCTTCTCCCTCTCCTTCCTACTCACTATCTCTGTCTCCCTCTGTCTCAAATAAATAAAATCTTAAAATAAAATAAAATAAAATAAAATAAAATAAAATTAGAGATTATAATAGGCTGAAATTTTAGATAGAGGAAAGGAAAGCATACACAGCATTACATTTTAGACTTGCCTTTTTCTTTTGCTGTCTTTGAGGAGTGGGCCTAAATCATTGATGTTACCCATGTCAGTCTTAGTCAAAACAGAATAAGGACTTTTCTCATCTGTCAGCATTTAATAAAGTTTCTAATAATTCAGGAACTCAAAGTTTTTAACATCTTTCAACACTGAATATAGAAGGAAGTTAGGTTCTGAAAGTAGAAGCATAAACCTAAAATCACTAATACCAGAGGATGTCAGTGGCTTTGAGTTCTTGGCATTTCCTTAGATCTACAACTATAGTATATATTGACAGGTGAAAATGTAAAGTATAAATCAATGATTATCAGTAAAAAAAATAGGATATATTTTATAGGAAACAAGATAATGAAGTGTAAGTTTTAGTCAGGGTTATGATGGTGAATGTTTACCAACCGATTTTTTTGGGCGTAAAAACATTCCTGACCATTTGCTGATTTCAGTGGTCTAACTACTTGCAACATTGCCACTTGTCGACTGTAAGTGTGGCACCTCTGAGTGCGGCGTTGGAAAGAGTTGTGAACTGCACAATGGGCTCTCAAGAATGGAGGTGTGTCGACCAGACCACTCTGAGCACCCACGAAACCAGCCTGAGATGTAAGAAGATCTGGATCTCTACAAACAGAATATCGCAGGCCGTTGGTTTTGAGGTATGAAGCGGAGAGCCAGGACTCTGCGGGCAGATATCGGAGGATAAAAGGCAGCGGGAGGGAGCCTGGCCGTGGGGATCCTACACCGCCAGTGAGCGACAGCCTCCTGCGCTGGGGACGGGCACAGACTCGCAGACCAGTAGCATCGGGAACTGAAGCCTCCAAGACGGAAACCCGGTGCGCCTTTGCGCCAGTGAACTACACCCCCGGGGGTGGAAACCCTGAGCAGCGGAGTCGTGCTAACACAAACTGGGCGTGGCTGGTGGTTTTAGAAGCACAAAGGGCACAGACGTGCCCCGACCTGGAGGCAGGACTGGGAGCGCTGCGGAGGGGCGCACAACCCAGGACGCTGCAGTTTCTAGCAGCGCGGACAGAAACGGAGACAGTGTGGCCTGGAGAGCTCACTGAAGAACAGACTGTGGTCTCTCTGCTCTGAGGCAGAGGGTTGGAAACGGTCTATTCTGCTCTGACTCGTGGAAGAGACACGGAAAGCCGCCAGGGAAAGGCACCAGAGAACAAAAGCCCCAAAGACTGATTCCCGCTGAGCCCATCCCCCGCCACAGGGGCGCAGGGCAACTCCGCCCAAACAGGGTTGCCTGAGTCACAGAACTGCAGGTCCCTCCCCCAGAAGACAGGCTGGGAAAACAAGAGGCCAGCTACCCTAAGGTCCCAAGAAAACAGGCGCATCTTGCTTGGGTTCTGGTCAATAATTTGGACTCTATACATTCCCTCAAACACCCATCAACAGAATGACTAGGAGCGGGAGCCCCCAAAACAGAAAAGACTCAGAGATTATGACTTATGCTGCAGATTTACAAATGGATGCAGATATAACCAAGATGTCGGAGATGGAATTCAGGCTAGCAATTGTGAAGATAATGGCTAGAATGGAGAAATCAATTAATGGCAACATAGAGTCTCTAAGGGCAAAAATAAAAGGTGAATTGGCAGAACTTACAAATGCTATCAATGAGATCCAAGCCAATCTAGATAAGCTAACAGCTAGGGTAACTGAGACAGAAGAGAGAATAAGTGATCTGGAAGACAGTATAATAGATAAAAAGGGAAAAGAGGAGGCCAGGGAAAAACAACTCAGAATCCATGAAAATAGAATCAGAGAAATAAGTGACACCATGAAGCATTCCAATGTCAGAATAATTGGAATCCCGGAGGGAGTGGAGAGAGAGAGGGGGCTAGAAGATGTATTTGAGCAAATTGTAGTTGAGAACTTCCCTAATCTGGGGAATGAAACAAACATTCGACTCCTAGAGGCAGAGAGGACCCCTCCTAAGATCAAGGAAAACAGGCCAACACCCCGGCATGTAATAGTAAAACTTGCAAATCTTAGAACCAAGGAAACCATCTTAAGGGCAGTTAGGGGGAAGAGATTCCTTACGTACAGAGGGAGGAACATCAGGATAACATCAGACCTATCCACAGAGACCTGGCAAGCCAGAAAGACTTGGCAAGACATATTCAGGGTACTAAATGAGAAGGACATGCAGCCAAGAATACTTTATCTGGCAAGGCTTTCATTTAGAATGGATGGAGAGATGCAGAGCTTCCACGACTGGCAGAAGTTGAAAGAATATGTGACCACTAAGCTGGCCCTGCAAGAAATATTAAGGGGAGTTCTATAAAAGGAGAAAGACCCCAAGAGTGATCTACAACAGAAATTTACAGGGACAATCTATAAAAACAACGTCTTCACAGGCAACATGATGACAATTAATTCATATCTTTCAATAATCACTCTCAACATGAATGGCCTAAACGCTCCCATAAAATGGCACAGGGTTGCAGATTGGAGAAAAAGACAGGACCCATCCATATGCTGTCTACAACAGACTCATTCTGAACCTAAAGATACATCCACACTAAAAGTGAGGGATGGAGATCTATCTTCCATGCCAGCGGACCTCAAGAGAAAGCTGGGGTAGCAATTCTTATATCAGACAAATTAGATTTTAAACTAAAGTCTGTAATAAGAGACACAGAAGGACACTATATCATTCTTAAAGGGTCTATCTGACACGAAGATCTAACAATTGTAAATATCTATGCCCCCAACATGGGAGCAGCCATCTACATAAGCCAACTGTTAACCAAAATAAAGAGTCATATTGATAACAATACATTAATTGTAGGAGACCTCAGTACTCCACTCTCAGCAATGGACAGATCATCTAAGCACAAAATCAACAAGGAAACAAGAGCTTTGAATGATACATTGGACCAGATGGACCTCATAGATATTGACAGAACATTCCACCCTAAAACAACAGAATACTCATTCTTCTTGAGCGCACATGGAACTTTCTCCAGAATAGACCACATACTGAGTTACAAATCAGGTCTCAACTGATACCAAAAGATTGAGATTATTCCCTGCATATTCTCAGACCACAATGCTCTAAAACTGGAACTCAATCACACACACAAAAAAAATTGGCAGAAATTCAAACACTTGGAAGCTAAAGACCACTCTGCTCAAGAATGTTTGGGTCAACCAAGAAATCAAAGAAGAACTTAAACAATTCATGGAAATCAATGAGAAAGAAAACACATTGGTCCAAAACCTATGGGATACTGCAAAGGCGGTCCTAAGGGGGAAATACATAGCCATCCAAACCTCACTCAAAAAAAACAGAAAAATCCTGAATTCACCAACTAACTCTACACCTTAAAGAACTAGAGAAAAAGCAACAAACGACGCCTAGGCCACGCATTAGAAGAGAAATAATTAAAATTAGAGCAGAAATCAATGAATTAGAAACCAGAAACACAGTAGATCAGATCAACAAAACTAGAAGTTGGTTCTTTGAAAGAATTAATAAGATTGATAAACCACTGGCCAGACTTATCCAAAAGAAGAGAGAAAGGACCGAAATTAATAAAATTATAAATGAAAGGGGAGAGATCACGACTAACACCAAGGAAATAGAAACAATTATTAGAAATTATTATCAACAACTATATGCCAATAAACTGAGCAATCTGGATGAAATGGAGGCCTTCCTGAAAACCTAAAAGCTGCCAAGACTGAAACAGGAAAAAATTGACAACCTGAATAGGCCAATAACCAGTAACGAGATTGAAGCAGTGATCAAAAACCTCCCAAAAAACAAGAGTCCAGGGCCTGCTGGATTCCCTGGGGAATTCTACCAAACATTCAAAGAAGAAATAATACCTATTCTACTGAAGCTGTTTCAAAAAATAGAAACAGAAGGAAAACTTCCAAACTCATTCTATGAGGCCAGCATTACCTTAATCCCCAAACCAGGCAAAGACCCCATCAAAAAGGAGAATTTCAGACCGATATCCCTGATGAATATGGATTCCAAAACCCTCAACAAAATCCTAGCTAATAAGATCCAAGAATACATTAAAAGGATCATCCACCACGACCAAGTGGGATTTATTCCTGGGATGCAAGGGTGGTTCAACATTTGCAAATCAATCAATGTGATAGAACACATTAATAAGAGGAGGGAGAAGAACCATATGGTCCTCTCAATTGATGCAGAAAAAGCATTTGACAAAATACAGCATCCTTTCCTGATTAAAACTCTTCAGAATATAGGGATAGAGGGAACATTCCTCAAGTTCATAAAATCCATCTATGAAAAACCCACAGCAAATATCATCCTCAATGGGGAAAAGCTGAGAGCCTTTCCCTTAAGATCAGGAACACATCAAGAGTGCCCACTCTCACCACAGTTGTTCAACATAGTACTAGAAGTCCTAGCAACAGCAACCAGACAACCAAAATAAATAAAAGGTATTCAAATTGGCAAAGAAGAAGTCAAACTCTCTCTTTTCGCAGACGATATGATACTTTATGTGGAAAACCCAAAGACTCCACCCCCAAATTACTAGAACTCCTACAGCAATTCAGTAATGTGGCAGGATACAAAATCAATGCACAGAAATCAGTTGCTTTCTTATACACTAACAACGCAATTGTAGAAAGAGAAATTAAAGAAACAATTCCATTTACAATAGCACCAAAAACCATAAGATACCTCGGAATAAACCTAACCAAAGAGGTAAAGGATCTATACTCTAGGAACTACAAAACACTCATGAAAGAAATTGAAGAAGACACAAAAAGATGGAAAAATATTCCATGCTCATGGATCAGAAGAATAAACATTGTTAAAATGTCTATGCTACCCAGAGCAATCTATACCTTCAATGCCATCCCGATCAAAATTCCAATGACATTTTTCAAAGTGCTGGAACAAACAGTCCTAAAATTTGTATGGAATCAGAAAAGACCCCGAATCGCCAAGGAGATGTTGAAAAAGAAAAACAAAGCTGGGGGCATCACGTTGCCTGATTTCAAGCTATATTACAAAGCAGTGATCACCAAGACAGCATGGTACTGGCACAAAAACAGACATACAAACCAACGGAACAGAATAGAGAACCCAGATATGGACCCTCAACTCAATGGTCAAATAATCTTTGACAAAGCAGGAAAAAACATGCAATGGAAAAAAGACAGTCTCTTCAATAAATGGTGCTGGGAAAATTGGACAGCCACATGCAGAAGAATGAAACTTGACCATTCTCTAACACCATTCACAAAGATAAACTCAAAGTGGATGAAAGACCTCAATGTGAGACAGGAATCCATCAAAATCCTAGAGGAGAACATAGGCAGTAACCTCTTTGACATCGGCCACAGCAACTTCTTTCAAGATACATCTCCAAAGGCTAGTGAAACAAAAGCAAAAATGAACTTTTGGGACTTCATCAAGATAAAAAGCTTCTGCACAGCAAAGGAAACAGTCAACAAAACAAAGAGGCAACCCACAGAATGGGAGAAGATATTTGCAAATGACACTACAGATGAAGGGCTGGTATCCAAAATCTATAAAGAACTTCTCAAACTCAACACCCAAAAAACAAATAATCAAGTCAAAAAGTGGGCAGAAGACATGAACAGACACTTCTCTGAAGAAGACATACCAAATGGCTAACAGACACATGAAAAAATGTTCATCATCATTAGCCATCAGGGAAATCCAAATCAAAACCACACTGAGATACCACCTTACACCAGTTAGAATGGCAAAAATGGACAGGGAAAGAAACAACAAATGTTGGAGAGGTTGTGGAGAAAGGGGAACCCTCTTACACTGTTGGTGGGAATGCAAGTTGGTACAGCCACTTTGGAAAACAGTGTGGAGGTTCCTAGAAAATTTAAAAATAGAGCTACCCTATGACCCAGCAATTGCACTACTGGGTATTTACCCCAAAGACACAGATGTAGTGAAAAGAAGGGCCATATGCACCCCAATGTTCAGAGCAGCAATGTCCGCAATAGCCAAACTGTGGAAAGAGCCGAGATGCCCTTCAACAGATGAATGGATAAAGAAGATGTGGTCCATATATACAATGGAATATTACTCAGCCATCAGAAAAGATGAATACCCAAGTTTTACATCAACATGGATGGGACTGGAGGAGATTATGCTAAATGAAATAAGTCAAGCAGAGAAAGTCAGTTATCATATGGTTTTACTTATTTGTGGAACATAAGGAATAACATGGAGGACATTAGGAGAAAGAAGGGAAAAATGGGCGGGGGGAATTGGAGGGAGAGATGAACCATGAGAGACTATGGACCTGAGAAACAAACAGGGTTTTAGAGGGGAGGGGAGAGGGGGGATTGGTTAGCCCGGTGATGGGTATTAAGGAGGGCACGTACTGCATGGAGCACTGGGTGTTATATGAAAACAATAGATCGTGGATCACTGCATCAAAAACTAATGATGTATTGTATGGTGACTAACATAACATAATAAAATTAAAAAAAAAAAAAAAAGAATGGAGGTGTGTCTCCTCCAGCAGTCACCAATTTTAGCTCACCCTTCCTGCTTTTCTATAGCTGGAATATCCTACTTTTAGGTCTGGGCACAAAAACCTAATGCCTGTAGCACTAGTTTTCACTTCATTAGGTTATTAAGACAGCAGATTTGATAATTGAGTTGCAAAGTGTCCTCTTGACATTAAGAGAATGTATTCATTTAGAAAATGTTCTAACACATTATGTTCATTTGCTTGAGAAAATTGTATACCCAGACTCTATCTCACATTGGTCAGGACAGTGATACCCAGCCAGGAAGTGAAGAGTTCATTCTTGGCACAATGGGCTTCATATGAATGCTCTCTTTTTATCTGTCTCTTCAATATCCTTATTTCCCATACTGTACTTGACCCTTAAGTCATCCAATTCTTCACACCCGGAAACTCAGCGCCAAATGTGGGACCTGGTTTTAATAACACCATGAAATCCTGTGGTGTGAGTATGTTTTGTTTTCTCCTTAACTGTATTTCTTTTGCCTATTATATGTTTACATGAATTCTGATTTGCTGTTTTATATATTTTATCTAGAGCCCCCTAAGCTCATTTCGTGTATAATAAAATAATAAAGGAAGGTTAAGTTAAAAACCTCTTGCATCCTACTGTACCTCACTAGCTGTGGATTTTGCATGCAAACTTAGCTACTTGCTACGAGTAATCTGTAACTTCCCAGCCCGTACTTGGTGCTTTCACTGTCATTCACAAAATATGTAGAGTGTGAAAAAGTTGAGACCCTTGATGCACATGTTCCCAGATGAAGTTGAAAAAGGTGATCGTTTGACTTCTTGTTTCAGTTCTCATACTGTAAACAAATGTCCTTTTCATGACCTGCTTAGGGCCACATTTTTCACATATTGTGTGTGTGTGCTTTTTGTTGGTGATCTTGCTTCTTAAAATGGCCAGCAAGAGTGGTTGTGAAGGACTGTCTAGTGCTCTACGTGCAAGAAGTCTGTGATGTGCCTTATGGAGAAAAAATGTGTTAGGTAAGATTTGGTCAGCATGAGTTACAGTGCTATCGGCCATGACTCCAGTGTTAATGAATCAATAATATGGTACATCCCAAATAAGTAAGAGGAAATTCATCAATCTCAGAAACACCTACGTAGAAATATCCCTAATAATATTTGACCTAATAGCTGAGCACTGGACATCAGGGCTCATCCGTTTGACATATAAAATTAACCATCGTGCAAAGCAGTTTAAAAAAAGCATAGTAGACAGTATTGTGAGGTCGAAAGCCAAAGAAATATATGGTAACATTACCCGGGGTCAGGAAAATGTTAGGCCTTTCTTGGCTCGTATTTTGTATAACTAATAATGTGTAAGAAATATGTACTGACTAAGGTATCTGTTAACACAAATACACAAACAAGGTTATGTATTGATGAGTTGACAAAAATACTGTGATCAGAGTCTCTGAGGAGCCTGCCCCTTTATTTCCTAGAAGCAGTGGCTATTTGCTAATTCAGTATTGTGGTGACGGTCTAGAACCTAACTACCATGAATAATAAGAATCAACTGTATGTGCAGATGGTGCAAAAATCTGTCTCAGTAGATCATACTCCTAAAGTGATTCCCAGACCACACATCCTCATGTGTAGTGATCTCTCTTCCTGGATGCCTAAAAGGAAAATTACCCTCCAGATGTTGCATGTGGAATTATCTTTGCCACCACTACCATTCTTTCTCCTTCCCCCTAAAATATTGTCTTTCCTTGACATTCCCTAACTCAGTGAAAGGAATCATCATACAGTCAACAAACCAAGCCAAAAACCCGCTTAGTCTATCTTCTCCCTTAACAAAATCCCCACGACTACTTTATCAACACATTCTGGTTTTACTTGCTTATATTTTGACCTTGTACTATCTCTCAATTCAACTCATTCCTCTCTCACTATCTCTGTGCTGTAGATGAACAGCTAAGATCACTTGGTTTACCGTCAGATGGGGCTGACATTGATAATCAGAAGGAAATGAAATCAACTGCAGTTTAGTAGATGGACAAGATTGGGTAAAGTAACTTATATAAGCCTGTTTCCTCATTTGCAAAGTATGGATGATAAAAGTACCTATGACCTAATATAATTTGGAGGATTTCCTGTCAACACATTTACACACAAGTGCTTTGTACAGCTGTGACTGACACCATCACTCAGAGAAGTGATCATTCTTAGTATATGTGCGGCCGAAGCGAGCACAGAAGTGATTATTCTTATTTCTCTATAAGTCCATCCCTGCTGATTGCCAGAAACATGACAATGAATGTTCCAATGAAGGGAGCCATGTCAATGGCTTCTGTTCTTACAAAATTTATACCTTTGTGTGGAAATTCTATTTAAATAGGATAATTAGGGTTATCTTAGCTTTTGCTTTTTCTTTTGCTTAGGCTGCTCTGTCTTCAGTGGTCATCTTCCCACTTGAGAACATTGAAATTGGAGTCAGAATTGACAAGAAAAGATAGGAAATGTCTTTATTTCATTCCTGCAACACCACAAGAACGGGTCCAATTTATTTCTAGCAAAGGCAGTTATCAACGGGTTAGGTTTTTTCCCGTACTGAAATATACATTCTCCGCAAGACTAAAACCATTCCATTTGTTTCTTATTTTCGTCAACACACTGTAACTGTCCTGAGGAACTGTGTCTTTAATTATTGTGCTTTGTACCCGGGATAGACTGCAAGGACCAGGACAAAGTGAAGCAGGGAAGAATGTCTTTGAATTCAAATTTCAATCACGTTGTTTGAATCTGGAGATTAAAGATGTGGACAAATAAGAGCTAATGTGGGGCCTGGAGACAGTGAGAATGGGTGTTTTGCAGATGTTGAAAAGTTACTGAGAATTATAAAAGTTACTGAGAACTACTGGGGTATGCCAAGAATCTATGCCTATTATCTCTATGTGAATGCCTCTAAAGCAGCATTACCCAGACATATGGAAGAGGTTTTTCTCTCCCCAGAAAGAAATTAAAATTTACGGAAAGGAAGTAGAAGGAGCAGACAGAATTTATTTAGTGCGTGGCTCCTGTGGACCATATTATTCAGAGAAGGACACTGAGCAAAGCCTCCAGAGAAGAGTGGCTTTGTAGCTAACTAACTCAACCATGTGTTTAGAGCCTTTTCAATTTCCCCAGAGTTGAACTCTCTGAAATGCAACTGAGATCTCTTTAGTTGGTCCAAGAAGTTTACTCGAACTTTGAACAAACTTCTTGGAATCAAATAAAAAAAAACCTTAAAGGGTCCAACTTCACTAAAGAGTTCAGGATCCATTGTAAATCCCAAATTAGCAGAGATGATCATTATGCTTTAACTTTTTAATATCACTTTGCACTCTTGAGGATAATTCTGGCTTTATCTTACAGGTGAGAGGGTAAGAAAGCCTTTTTTTTTTTTTTTTAATGGAGCATCTTTTGTTTCTAAGCAGAACATACACACACAGATTCTATTTCATGTGAATCTCCATAAGATGCAAGACATTATCTCTAGCAAACATCAACTGATTAAAAAGAGAAAGATGAGTGCAGTACAAAGAAGAAAAATAGGACGTATTGCTTCACAGCAAAGAAGAAATGTAGGAAATGCTACTTCACACCAACAAGAGTACTGGTATTGGGTACTCAGTTATGATCTCCAAAAGACTAGAGTCATACCTGTATTTTAGTTGTCATGTTTCTTTCCCTCCATATTTTTACCCTTGATTAGTGCCTGCACAATACCCTTTCTTGGCAAACTTCGTTTTCAGCCGCAGGAGGCAAATTAGACATTTAGAGAAGTCTCAAAGCAAAGCAGGGTAGAAAGTCTTTGAATTCAAATTTCAGATTGTTGTTTTAGTCATGAGATTAAAGATGTACGCTAATAAGAGCTAGTGTGCAGATCATCAGAATGGGGTGTTTCCCAGATGTTCCAAAGTTACTGAAAATTATAAAGGGAAATACCCAGAAACTGTGGCAATTGCCTCTAACAGAATGGAAAACTACCCTTTTGCTAACCATATTTGTTATAAATACTTTAGATTTGTAGTATGACTTTTGCAGATATGAAATAAAGACAATTTTTAACTTTTCACATCAACTATTGTTTTGATGTTCCTTTTCTCAAATAGGAAGATATTTTACCCTGCACTGGGAGGGGGAGAAAGTAAAAATATTATTTAAAATAAGAAAAAGTAAAAATATTACTTAAAATGAAATAATTATTTAAATATTAAAACAATATTTAAATATATTATTTAAAATAAGTTGTTTCTAACTTCTAAAGGGATAACATAGTATGTATTTATGAGGAAGGACACCTGTACCCTTTTCTTATGCTTACAGAAACTGGTAGGGAAGGACGAAAGGAAACACTGGAATTTAAAAGCCTTTACTACGCTTTCTGTGTTGTAAAAACAAAGAGGTCATCTGGGGCTCTACTTTTTTTTTTTTTTTTTAAATTCAATTAGCCAACATATATTATAATGGGACTCTACCTTTGGAAAGAAAGAGAATCTGGGGAGTGCCTGTGTGGTTCAGTCATTAAGCGTCTGCCTTCGGCTCGGGTCATGATCCCAGGGTCCTGGGATCCAGACCTGCATTGGGCTCCCTGCTTGGCAGGAAGTCTGCTTCTCCCTCTCCCACTCCCTCTGCCTGTGTTCCCCCTCTCTCTGTGTCTCTCTCTGTCAAATAAATAAAATCTTAAAAAAAAAAAAAAAGAAAGAAAATCTGGAAAGAAAAGTCTTTTATTTTAATAAGGGTTTTAGTGAATCTTTACATATGCAAAGGCCGAAGCTGAAGAGTAGATTGTATAAATGGCCATATGTGAAAATGTGATGGGAAATGTGTTTCAGCAGCACCTGAGGGTAAAATTGCCTGAGAAATGGAAAATCAGAGATAAGAGGAGAATTTTTAAAAATATGACCAAAGCACAGAGAGGCTAGAATCAGCAAAGGATGGCGGAAAGAGAGATTCCAAGAGACACAGTGGTCAACTGACTTGTGAGAACACCCAAAATCTTAGAAAAGTGATACATGCAAGAATGTTTTGATGGTTTCTCTAAGGAATTAAGGAAAAAGAGTTAAGTTCCAAGTTTGAACTATTGTAAAGATCAAAGAAAATGGTGGTCACATGAGATGAAACGTAAGTGAGATATTCTTAATCTACAAGAACACAATGAAGGGCTTGAAGTTAGTCAAACTTTGTATTTGCTGCAAAAATCAGACTTGGCTTAGCCGATTAAAAGGAAGCCTGGCTCATCACATGGGTTTAGGAGAGAGGCCCATGTGTGTGAAGATCTAATGAGATTTTTGGTAAGAACTGATCCTAAGGAGGAATTAAACCAAATAAAACTTGAAAGATCAATGGGAAGAGAAATTTTCGAGTAGAGCAGGATATAATTCCTAAGGCTTAGATTGTACTTTGACACTAAGTTGGTAGAGAATTCCAGGGAAAAGGGGTGAAAGAAAAAACGAGTTGGATCACACACACACATGCACAAACACAATTAGATGTGTGGGGGTAGAGGCAATGCTCCCTTAGAATCTATAAACCCAGTGCAGGGTAAAAGAGGAGGAGCGTATTGGCTTGTCTTAGTCAATGTGTGTGTCTACAGGAGTTCACAAAATGGCAGTCTGGTTGAAGAATTTGGCCTGGGAAAGCTGGTGATGCCTTGATCATTTAGTAAGACTAACCCACTTCTGATTAGAGAACTAACAGAGGGCGTCGTGCACTGGGCCACCTGGGGCCCTGACAGCAGCAGCAGAACAGGAGGTGAAGGGAAATAAACCTCAGAAGGAAGCTAAGGGCCTGTACTCCCTGAGCACTTACAAAAATAACCCTTTGATTTATCTGGGGGACAGTTGAGGAGGATGGACTCCTAGAAATCTGCAGATGGGAACCAAACTGGATAACAGCATTTTGTTACTGCCAGCATAATGATATTTCACTCCCATTCTGGTATGGATTAAGTCAAAGAGGTAACCTAATTTTAAATTTGTCTCAGTGTTCACTACTCTGAAACAAATTTCTCTTAACTTCCGCCTCTTCAGTTGATGTGATCGGTCAACAGAAGGTTTGCTGCTATGAATAACTGCCACTCACCAGCTCGGTGCCACAGCCTGGACTCCCCATTGCCCACTATTGTGTAATTTGGAATGAGTCACACACATAAGACAGTATCATATGTAGAACACCTGCAGAATAGAGACACACCTTATTTGCTTCTTTCACGTTTGAAATGTGAGTTTTATTAGCAGATAAGATTTTTTCATATTTATACAAAAAGTCCAACTTTAACCTTCAGGAAAACATTTTTGTAGAGAATATTCTACTCTTGACTATTACATAGGGGAAAGATAAACCAATGTATTTCTTTGGTTTTGTCTATGAAAAAGCTTTTGATACTTTTCTTACCGAAGGTATATTTTTATGTTGAAATAATACAGTTAAGAAGTGCAATTTTTAGTTATGAGAAGTCTATTGACTGAATCAAAGTCAGAACAATAAATAATTCTCTGTGTATTCTGGAGGAAGTAGTGTTAATGATAATTACCTTATATTACTTCTTTTTTGAGGTAGTAATACATTTTTAAATCATAACAATTTTGTGATGAGATAATTTGTGATGAGCACTTTGTATAGAATACAAAATTATTGTAATTGCTTGTTATCAGTAGAAATTGAACTAATCATGGTAGAGCCCTTGAGAATTGTTGCTTGACTGACATTTATCCACAGTTTCTGTAACTGAGCTGTAAAAGGGATATTCAGTGATTTTTTTTTTTTTTTAAGTGTGAGGATGATAACACTTCTTTTGGTTATTAATAGGGTAAAACTATAAAGTATTCAAGAAGTTATGAACAGAAAGACAGAAGAAAAATGTTTATTTGGGCAATTGTCGTTAAACACATAAAGGATAAGCTCTAAATAGCATTTTTGATATAGATCTGAAATTGGTAAACATTCTGAAAGGGGTCAGATAGTAAATATTTCAAGTTTTGTGGGACATATGATCTCCGTTGAAACTACTCATTTCTGCCATTTTAGTGAAAGAGTAAGCACGAAGACTTCACGATGAGTGTGGCAGTTTTGCAATAACACTTTGTTTTTAAAAAAGCAAGTGTCCAGATTTGGCCCATGGGTCATCATTTGCCAACCTCTGGTATATAGTAAAAATAATGATATAATTCTGGATGATTTCCTGACAACATTAGGCCAATAGAAGACAATGACATAAAAAAGACTTTGATGGGCTGACATAATGAGGAACTTGATGAGAAATTAAGCGCTTGTTTATTTATGAAACCAACATTTATTGAACAACGGTTAGTGGCAGGTTTTGCTATTACCTAGGTAAAAAGACTTGCAGGACATGGGCTTTGCCTTCTGAGGAACAAACATAGTTTGCATGATGACTGGTTGTTATACTTCAATAACGCTATAATGGTGAAGAAAGTTTTTAAAGACCCAATTAGACTGATCAAAGGATTGGAAAGGTTTTTTATAAAGATACACTTAAATCATTAGAACTC
Organism: Mirounga leonina; assembly: GCF_011800145.1. NCBI lineage: Eukaryota > Metazoa > Chordata > Mammalia > Carnivora > Phocidae > Mirounga > Mirounga leonina. The sequence continues at coordinate 13,823,531 of NW_023270451.1, forward strand.
ACAATCTGGAAAGAATAACTAAAAGGTTATGTGTCTGAATTTAATAGAAATAACTTCATAGATGCTAATAGGTTTCATGTGGTTATTTATATGGTAAAGATAGCTTGGGGAGTCACTTTTATTGAATGTTTTTGTGCATGCTACTTTAACAAAAGACAACAATATAGCAGGAAAAGAAATAAAAATTCCAAAAAAGATTAGTAGAGCTGATACTCAGCATTTCACATTTTCTTTATGTATTATCATTCAGATTTTTTCTATACATGTATATTTTTTTACTGTTATCATAGCTGAGATGTGATTTTTTTCACTTAAATTGTGGTATATATTTTCATGTCATCAGTCATAATCCCATTCCATTTTGATGTTCTCTTCTGATGCCTTTGACTTTTCACTCTACAGTATATATTACCATTTGATGTCTCCCTAATATACTTTCTGTTTAGCAGAATTTTCTCTCCTGAGCTCCAGATACTTCCCTCACCTATCTATTGCATGTTCCCTTGACTAGTCTACAGATAATCAACATATGTCCTGGAAATAAATTGTCATTAGCCCTGCTCAAAGCTATTATACTTCCTTGACTCATCATTTTTTTAAATAGTGTTATAAACCAAACTCTGAAGGCCAGATTCTGAGAGTTAATTAAGATTTCTTCTCCTTCTCCTCTGAGTCCCTAAATGATTATACATTAAATCCTGTCACTTTCACCTCCTTGGAACCAACCTCTTAGTCTATCCCATAATTTTGCTCATTGTGATTGTTGCCAACAACTCCTCCCTGTCTTCAGTCCATCTTCCTCCTTGCTGCAGAACTGTCATTCTAAATATACATCTGATTCTATTCCTGGTTAAAATCCCTCAGTGACTCTCAATAATAATCCAGACTCTTTTAAACACAAGTAATAGAAATCTCACTTAAGCCGGCTTACAATAAATGAGACTTCTCTTGTTCACCAATTTCATACTATATACTAATACACTAATGGCTCAAATGATGTTATTAGGTGTCTTTTCTCTGTTTCTCTGTTTTTGTATCTCTGTCACTGCTCTCTTTTTTTCTCAGCCTAGCTCTCTCTTTCTCTCCCACCTCCCTTTCTCCAAATCAATTAAAGAGTAATTAAAAAGTTAGATATGTGTCTAAGAACAAAAGTGCATCCAAGAAAGAAAAAGAAATAGTTAATGGAAGGAAAAGAAGCCAAGTGGTGTAAACATTGCTTGAGCTAAGCTCGAGGATTTGTCTTGACTGACAAAAATCCCATTTGAGATTCAGGCATATTATTAGACACTCAAATGATTTTTATTATTTTGAGTTATAATTTATATTAATGCATATAATTTATTTCACTATTTGATTTATTCTAGTTCACTTTTGTTTCTGATTTTTTGTTGAGTAATTTAGCTAAATAATATGCACCACTACTTTCTCCAATCATATCTTATTAAGTAAAAATATTAATAACAAGATGTGAAAAGTGCTTTGGATGTCTAAAATGTATAGGCTGATACAAAAATTCAGAAATTTGAAAGTTGCATATGTACACATAGACACATACATACAGGAAACCTTTTATTATTTCATATATTTCAAAGTATGTATTGGTGTTCATTTCATGATTTCTAAGTTAATAGTCTTAAAACAGTATACTTTTAGGTGCTAATTATTATGGGAATCCAATACATCAGTAGTAAGGAGGAAAACAGGTTTTAAATTCAAAAGTATAGTTACAAAATGTTATTTGTTACCCATTTTTTTGTACCTAAGTTTTTTACTCACAGTGAGATCTGTAGACCTTTCATACTATATACTAATACACGTGACAATGGAAACCACTATAAGGAGGGCATTAGCTCCAGCCCTGGGGTGGAACTCTGGGTAGGAACAGGGAGTATCAATTTACATATACAGAATGATGTTTCAGGGCTTTTTAGTTGAAGTTTCTATCTGCCAGCTGATGAAGATGTTTAACTATGTGCAGATGCAAGGAAGAAGGGCCTACACAGCAGGTCTCTGAAGTGAATCTCCATCCTGATCAATCCACCAGACAAAGAAGGAATACTGCATTAGTAGATGGGATTTATTCATTCCCACAGTGATTTATGTATTTATAGTATTATGTGTAGAGGCTCAAAATCCCTACATTTGAATTCTTCCATTTAAAAATGATATGAAAGACCATACTGATACTCTAATTCCTTATATGTATGATAAAGTTATTATTTTTTACAAGGAAGGACATGATCTGTTATTTAAATTTTATTGTCTCTTTTTCAGGTGATTACTTCCCAATGTAATTCAGGCTGAATCATTAATAATAAGTATCTAATGCTACATAAAGACATATTACTACATTAAGTATTATGAGTATTCACCTTTTATTATTATGTTAGTATTTTATTATTTCTTAACTAATGATATTGGGATAAAGGCAAGGAAACATACATTTAATAGATTAGCCATCGTGTTTGTCTGATCATGTTAATTTTTTTATTGTTATGTTAATCCCCATACATTACATCATTAGTTTTAGATGTAGTGTTCCATGATTCATTGTTTGTGCATAACACCCAGTGCTCCATGCAGAACATGCCCTCCTCAATACCCATCACCAGGCTAACCCATCCTCCCACCCCCCTTCCCTCTAGAACCCTCAGTTTGTTTTTCAGAGTCCATGATCTCTCATAGTTCGTCTACCCCTCCGATTTCCCCCCCTTCATTCTTCCCCTCCTGCTATCTTCTTCTCCTTCTTTTTTTTTTTCCTTAACATATAATGCATTATTTGTTTCAGAGGTACAGATCTGAGATTCAACAATCTTACACAATTCACAGCGCAGACTGTAACACATACCCTCCACAGTGTCTATCACCCAGCCACCCCATCCCTCCCACCCCACCTCCCACTCCAGCAACCCTCAGTTTGTTTCCTGAGATTAAGAATTCCTCATATCAGGGCGCCTGGGTGGCTCAGTTGGTTAAGCGACTGCCTTCGGCTCGGGTCATGATCCTGGAGTCCAGGGATCGAGTCCCGCATCGGGCTCCCTGCTCGGCAGGGAGTCTGCTTCTCCCTCTGACCCTCCTCCCTCTCATGCTCTCTGTCTCTCATTCGCTCTGTCTCAAATCAATAAATAAAATCTTAAAAAAAAAAAAAGGAATTCCTCATATCAGTGAGGTCATATGATACATGTCTTTCTCTTTTTGACTTATTTCGCTCAGCATAATACACTCCAGTTCCATCCACGTCGTTGCAAATGGCAAGATCTCATTCCTTTTGATGGCTGCATAATATTCCATTGTATATATATACCAACTCTTCTTTATCCATTCATCTGTCGATGGACATCTTGGCTCTTTCCACAGTTTGGCTATTGTGGACATTGCTGCTATAAACATCGGGGTTGCATGTACCCTTTCGGATCCCTACTTTTGTATCTTTGGGGTAAATACCCAGTAGTGCAATTGCTGGATCATATGGTAGCTCTATTTTCAACTTTTTGAGGAAACTCCATACGGTTTTCCAGAGTGGCTGCACCAGCTTGCATTCCCACCAACAGTGTAGGAGGGTTCCCCTTTCTCCGCATCCCTGCCAACATCTTTCATTTCCTGAATTGTTAATTTTAGCCATTCTGACTGGTGTGAGGTGGTATCTCATTGAGGTTTTTGTTTTGTTTTGTTTTTTGTTTTTAATTTTTATTGTTGTGTTAACCACCATACATTACATCATTAGTTTTTAATGTAGCGTTCCATGATTCATTGTTTGCGTATAACACCCAGGGCTCCATGCAGAATGTGCCCTCCTCAATACCCATCACCAGGCTAACCCATCCTCCCCCCCTCCCCTCTGGAACCCTCAGTTTGTTTTTCAGAGTCCATTGTCTCTCATGGTTCGTCTCCCCCTCTGATTTCCCCCCTTCATTCTTCCCCTCCTGCTATCTTCTTCTTCTTTTTTTTTTTTTAACATATATTGTATTATTTGTTTCAGAGGTACAGGTCTGTGATTCAACAGTCTTGCACAGTTCACAGCGGTCACCATAGCACATACCCTCCCCAATGTCTATCACCCAGCCACCCCATCCCTCCCACCGCCCACCACTCCAGCAACCCTCAGTTTGTTTCCTGAGATTAAGAATTCTTCATATCAGTGAGGTCATATGATACATGTCTTTCTCAGATTGACTTGTTTCTCTCAACATAACACCCTCCAGTTCCATCCACGTCGTTGCCAATGGCAAGATCTCATTCCTTTTGATGGCTGCATAATATTCCATTGTATATATATACCACATCTTCTTTTTTTTCTTTTTTTTTTATTCTTATGTTAATCCCCATACATTACAACATTAGTTTTAGATGAACTGTTCCATGATTCATTGTTTGTGCATAACACCCAGTGCTCCATGCAGAATGTGCCCTCCTCAATACCCACCACCAGGCTAACCCATCCTCCCACCCCCCTCCCCTCTAGAACCCTGTTTGTTTTTCAGAGTCCATCGACTCTCATGGTTCGTCTACCCCTCCGATTTCCCCCGCTTCATTCTTCCCCTCCCGCTACCTTCTTCTTCTTCTTTTTTTTTTTCTTAACGTATATTGCATTATTTGTTTCAGAGGTACAGATCTGAGATTCAACAGTCTTGCACAATTCACAGCGCTTACCAGAGCACATACCCTCCCCAGTGTCTATCACCCAGTCCCCCCATCCCTCCCACCCCACCCCCCACTCCAACAACCCTCAGTTTGTTTCCTGCGATTAAGAATTCCTCATATCAGTGAGATCATATGATACATGTCTTTCTCTTTTTGACTTATTTCACTCAACATAATACCCTCCAGTTC
>NW_023270451.1:13828460-13962389 GCF_011800145.1 Mirounga leonina
TTTGGATGGCTGCATAATATTCCATTGTATATATATACCACATCTTCTTTATCCATTCATCTGTCGATGGACATCTTGGCTCTTTCCACAGTTTGGCTATTGTGGACATTGCTGCTATAAACATCGGGGTGCACGTACCCCTTCGGATCCCTACTTTTGTATCTTTGGGGTAAATACCCAGTAGTGCAATTGCTGGATCATATGGTAGCTCTATTTTCAACTTTTTGAGGAACCTCCATACAGTTTTTCAGAGTGGCTGCACCAGCTTGCATTCCCACCAACAGTGTAGGAGGGTTCCCCTTTCTCCGCATCCCCGCCAACATCTGTCGTTTCCTGACTTGTTAATTTTAGCCATTCTGACTGGTGTGAGGTGGTATCTCATTGAGGTTTTGATTTGGATTTCCCTGATGCCGAGGGATATTGAGCTCTTTTTCATGTGTCTGTTGGCCATTTGGATGTCTTCTTTGGAAAAATGTCTGTTCATGTCTTCTGCCCATTTCTTGATTGGATTCTTTGTTCTTTGGGTGTTGAGTTTGATGAGTTCTTTATAGATTTTGGATACTAGCCCTTTATCTGATATGTCATTTGCAAATATCTTCTCCCATTCTGTCAGTTGTCTTTTGGTTTTGTTGAATGTTTCCTTTGCTGTACAAAAGCTTTTTATCTTGATGAAGTCCCAATAGTTCATTTTTGCCCTTGCTTCCCTTGCCTTTGGTGATGCTTCTAGGAAGAAGTTGCTGTGGCTGAGGTCAAAGAGGTTGCTGCCTGTGTTCTCCTTTAGGATGTTGATAGACTCCTGTCTCACACTGAGGTCTTTCAACCATTTGGAGTCTATTTTTGTGTGTGGTGTAAGGAAATGGCCCAGTTTTATTCTTCTGCATGTGGCTGTCCAATTTTCCCAACACCATTTGTTGAAGGGAGTGTCTTTTTTTCACTGGACATTCTACTAACACCAAAGAAATACAGACAATTATAAGAACATATTATGAGCAACTATATGCCAGCAAATTAGATAATCTGGAAGAAATGGATGCATTCCTAGAGATGTATAAACTAACAAAATTGAACCAGGAAGAAATAGAAAACCTGAACAGACCCATAACCACTAAGGAAATTGAAGCCATCATCAAAAATCTCCCAACAAACAGGAGCCCAGGGCCAGATGGCATCCCAGGGGAATTCTACCAAACATTCAAAGAAGAATAATACCTATATTTCTGAAACTGTTCCAAAAAATAGAAATGGAAGGAAAACTTCCAAACTCATATTATGAGGCCAGCATTACCTTGATCTCAAAATCAGACAAAGACCCCATCAAAAAGGAGAATTACAGACCCATATCCCTGATTAACATGCATGCAAAAATTCTCACCAAAATACTAGCCAATAGGCGCCAACAATACATTAAAAGGATTATTCACCATGACCAAGTGGGATTTATCCCTGGGCTGCAAGTTTGGTTCAACATCCGCAAATCAATCAATGTGATACAATACATTAATAAAAGAAAGAACAAGAACCATATGATCCTCTCAATAGATGCAGAAAAAGCATTGGACAAAGTATAGCATCCTTTGTTGATTAAAACTCTTCAGAGTGTAGGGATAGAGGGTACATACCTCAATATCATAAAAGCCATCTATGAAAAACCCATAGCAAATATCATTTTCAATGGGGAAAAACTGAGAGCTTTCCCCCTAAGGTCAGGAACACGGCAGGGATGTCCACTATCACCACTGCTATTCAACATAGTATTAGAAGTCCTAGCCACAGCAATCAGACAACAAAAACAAATAAAAGGCATCCGAATCAGCAAAGAAGAAGTCAAACTCTCACTGTTTGCAGATGGTATGATACTTTATGTGGAAAACCCAAAAGACTCCACCCCAGAACTGCTAGAACTCATACAGGAATTCAGTAAAGTGGCAGGATATAAAATCAATACACAGAAGTCAGTGGCATTCCTATACACCAACAACCAGACAGAAGAAAGAGAAATTAAGGAGTCGATCCCATTTACAATTGAACCCAAAGCCATAAGATACCTAGGAATAAATCTAACCAAAGAGGCAAAGAATCTGCACTCAGAAAACTATAAAATACTCATGAAAGAAATTGAGGAAGACACAAAGAAATGGAAAAACGTTCCATGCTCATGGATTGGAAGAACAAATATTGTGAAGATGTCAATGCTACCTAGAGCAATCTACACATTTAATACAATCCCTATCAAAACACCATCCACTTTTTTCAAAGAAATGGAACAAATAATCCTAAGATTTGTATGGAACCAGAAAAGACCCCAAATAGCCAGAGGAATGTTGAAAAAGAAAAGGAAAGCCGGCGACATCACAATTCCGGACTTCCAGCTCTATTACAAAGCTGTAATCATCAAGACAGTATGGTAGTGGCACAAAAACAGACACATAGATCAGTGGAAGAGAATAGAGAGCCCAGAAATGGAAGCTCAACTCTATGGTCAACTAAATAGCCACTTTTTAAAGAAGACAGGTACATGAAAAGATGCTCAACATCATTAATCATTAGGGATATGCAAATCAAAACCATAATGAGATATCACCTCACAGGTGTTAGAATGGCTATTATAAAAAAGACAACAAATAACAGGTGTTGGCGAGGATGTAGAGAAATGGGAATTCTTGTGCACTGTTGGTGGGAATGTAAATTGGTACAACCACTACGGAAAACAGTACGGACATTCCTCAAAAAAATTAAACATAGAATTACCACAAAACCCAGCAATTCCACATATGGGTATTTATCTGAAGAAAATAAAAACACTAACTCAAAAAGATGTATGCTCCCCCATATTCATTGCAGCATTAATCACAATAGCCAAGACATGGAAGCAACATAAGTGTCCATCAATGGATGAATATATAAAGAAATTGATTTATATATATACATACACACATATATATGTGCATATATAAATTTTGCATATATACACATATATATGTATACATATACATACATAATAGATAATTATTCAGCCATAGAAGAATGAAACCTTGCCATTTGTGAAAACATGTATGTATCTTGAGAGCATTATGGTGAGTGAAATAAGCCAGACAGAAAGACATACACCAAATAATCTCTCTTATATGTGAAATCTTTTTTTTTTAGGATTTTATTTATTTGAGATAAAGAGAGATAGGGAGAGAGCATGACCAGTGGGGAGGGGCAGAGGGAGAGGGAGAAGCAGACTCCCTACTTAGCGCAGAGCCCAACAGGGGGCTAGATCCTAGGACCCTGAGATCATGACCTGAGCCGAAGGCAGACACTTAACCGACTGAGCCATCCATGCACCCCTCTTATATGTGAAATCTTTAAAACAAAACAAAATATCTCATAGGTATATAGAACAGATTGGTGTTACAAGAGGGGTGGGGGGATGGGAGAAATGGATGAATTATTTTTTATTAAGTCTAAATAAATTGAATAAAAATTTAAAGAAGAGATGTGGTAAGCTAATTCCACAATTGTTCTAATTCCCATGTTATATTTGTCTTATGTTATAAATTGTTAGGTATACATTGGTCCCCATTTTCATGTTCAACTAAGTAGTCAAAATATCAGAATAAAACCTATTATTTTATAAGGGGTTTTAATTATCAACTTGAGAAAGACTTGGGTTGGACATGAATAATTGTATATTCTTTGAATGCACTTAAAGTTGATTTGAGATCTTCTATAATGTTTAGCAAAAGGGCAATTGCTAAGCCTTGCTATTTGAAAAACACTGAAAAAAAACCCAAACACATGGTTTTTGCTAATTGACAGATGGCTCACAGTCATAGGTTCCTTTTCATAAAACTTTATTTTCTTATCACTTCATTTGGGGTGAGGCAATCATATTAAATAGTGAAACTTTCTTTTTCTAGACCTAATGGTTTTAGAGGTTTATGAACGATGTCACATTAACTCCTGTAAAAAATGCAACACATTAAGGCGAACACTCCCACTGATGAAGTGAATACACTTATCCCTGTCTCTCAGCTCCTAACTCGTTCCTGTCAGCATTTATGTTTCCAGAACTAAGTATCCACTGTCCTCATGCATTCTTTCTCTGCCCTGGTCCCTCCCTTCTCTAAGAATCTTAGAGCTGTTTTTGCTTCTCTGTAATAACTGTGTCCTGTGGTTCTATATTCTCTTTAAAATATAACTTGCCTTATATTTAACTCAATAAATACATATTGAGTAGTTATGTATGAAGTAAAGATATTCAAGGATGACTTAGATGCAGCTCCTACCCAGTAAGAGTTTTTGTTAAGAAAGAGAAAATTTGTTAACAGATATAATAGAAGTGTTAGTACGATGACAGGGATTTATTTTTTTATTATTTTTTTAAAGATTTTATTTATTTGAGAGAGAGAGAGTGAGAGAGAGAATGAACAGGGTGGAGGGACAGAGGCAGAGGGAGAAGCAGACTCCCTGCTGAGCAGGGAGCCCGACATGGGGCTCTATCCTAGGACCCTGGGCTCATGGCTCATGACCTGAGCCAAAGGCAGACACTTAAAGGACTGAGCCACCCAGGAGCCCAATAACAGGGATTTAAAAAAAATATTAAAATTTGGCCAAATTGTTTCTGGCTAGCTATGGTTTGATCAATTTTTTTCAAGCGTGCAAGGCTAGAAATAGATTTCATACATAGATTTTAACAATGGAAGGCAATTTAATTGCCTTCCCGAAGAACCTGGACTGTAATATTTTTAATGTTGAATACTGTGAAAGTGGGAGAATGTTTTGGTGGTAAACTAGGCTTTTACATTAGCCCTTTAATTTATCCTAGTAGGCAACAGGCAAGCATTTATACATATGAAGCCAGCCATGGCCAAATGGAAATGTTTCATGTCAATGATAAATAAATTTATGGAACACTTACTATAGGCTAGACACTAGTCTTAATTCACTCATGTAGTCCTTACAATAATGCTTTGGAGACTATTACAACATACACGTTATAGATGAAGAAATAGTGAAGAAACGGACACAAAAAAGTAAAGTGAGTCATCTAGCTAGGAATCATCACCCAAGGTAGTTTACGTCCAAAGTTCATATTCTTAGTCTCTACCTGTAAGTCTCCTCTGGGTAGGAATGCTATATGCCATATCTACTTCAAGGAGCAACGTTCAGGGTTGGAACTCTCAGATGTGTGTTACTAGGTGGAAAGTATGACTGTAGGCTTGAGAGGAGCAAATGGCTAAGCTGTTCCCGAGACTTTGTATGAATCATACCATTTATTTTGGATGCTTCAGGAAATGAATGTAAGCTATCCTCTGTGAAATGCCTAATTAACTACTTTGCCTGAGGACTCTTGCCTGGTGTTCGGTCTCTGCCCCATGGGTAGGAAGTACCAAGAATTGCATTTATAAACTTAGATCTTATAAAGAGCACATGTATTTAATTGGCTTCTTTCAGTATGTACATATGGGGAGCCTCACATTGATAGATAAGCGCATACCACGATGGCGGAGAAATGGTTTGCAAAATAGTCACATTGAAAGTTTGTTCTGCCTCTTACCATCACCTAACCATCAGAAATACCTGGCATGATAACAATATCACAGCAGCTGTGCTATTTTCAAGTGTTTTGATTCCTACACAACCTCCCACTATTACTCCCTTTTTAGATTTGCTGTTTTTATCCATTTGTACAAATGAGTTATTACTTGAACATGAAATAGAGCAGGAGAAAATATGAAAGAAATATGCTACAGTGGACATATTTTCAGGCACAGTGGTCATGGATGCAACTGACTTGCCAACTACGCACAGTTTATACATCATTAAAAAGTGATTCTGTTACCAGGAAGCCAGAGTTGAGACAGTCCAGATTGGTCTGTGACAGTCTCCTGCTGTTTTTTTTTCTTTTTTGACAGGACTGAACTGTGAGTCAACAAAATGTTTTTCTGTATCATGCAGCTTGACAGTATTAACTGAATACTTCCCCTCAGAATTTGAATCATTGACAAAGAAGCCCAAATTTTCTGTTTCCAAAGGTTAATGATCAGTCAGTGGTTTTTCTTTTAAGGTATGGTTGTTCTGTATAAAAAGGATCTTAATAAAATACATTGTCACACAGCTTAATGCTCAGTTTGCTGGGTGAGAAGGAAAACGGATCCGTTGCAGGGTGAATATGGTGTCATGATAACTGAGGTCAAATTTGCTTCCTCAAGATTCTGCTTTGAATTTTGGTTATTCAGCTGTGTTTACTAATAAACTGTGCAAGCATATAAACAAGCGGTCCTAGAGACACAATGGCTAGACTTTCTGTTTCCAAAATATTGGCCCAAATTGCAAAGTCCATTCTCAGAAAATATATGTCCTTTGGAAGCAAAGGATTGCTAAAGCAGAAGAGATGGAGTTATTCTAAATTTGTGATATTTTTGATGGCATATTACAAACATTTAAGGTATATCCTAGGTATTACTAACAGAATAAAAATGGAATGAGTCAGGGTGCCTGGGTGGCTCAGTCGTTAAGTGTCTGCCTTCGGCTCAGGTCATGATCCCAGAGTCCGGGGATCAGGTCCCACATCGGGCTCCCTGCTCGGCAGGGGGCCTGCTTCTCCCTCTCCCACTCCCCCTGCTTGTGTTCCTGCTCTCGCTCTCTCTCTCTCTGTCAAATAAATAAATAAAATCTTTAAAAAAAAATGGAATGAGTCAAATACAAATACATACATTTAACTGCTAATGAAAACTTACAAAAAATAAAGGGGTAAAGATACTGAGATAATACAATTTTCATGTTTTTAAGACGGGGTATGCTAAGTAACAATGACCAAATAAATGGCTCTCCCATTGTAGCTAGTTCCTGAGTTGCTAACCTTCACACCCACATTTTCCAGATAGTTTCTAAGATGCTTTTTTTTTTTAATCAGTCATACCATATCCATCAGATTAAATACTTGATTTTTATCTGGTATTCTAGATCTGGTAAAAGAAAAATCCTGAGATTTAACATACCACAAGCAGCTCGAGTCAGTGACTTAGCTATTAACATTTTATAAGTTAAAAATACGATACATTTTCTCCAATAAGTAGTGGTTTTAAAAACAAATTTACCTTTAGTTTGCTCAAGACAACATCCTTTTTTTCCTGAACTTTGCTAAAACATCTTAGAGCTCAAAGGATTTTATATTTCAGTCCCTGACTCAATTTTCAATGAAAGAACATTTTAAAGAGCTACTAAAATTCCTCATTTTGTAAATGAGGGAAAGAAAAGCTGAGTTTGAAAGATTAAGACTGACTACATTTATGGGAACTAGAATGGATTTTTCGGAAACATTCAGAAAAATGCCATTTTTAAAGGAATTTTTTCCTAGCTTTATAAGATGGATCACTGGTTCATGCTCAGTATTCTCTAAAATTTCATGGATTCTGGGTTTTGATCCAAGCATAAGTATTTTGGGGGGTTAAATTTTGGCCGAACCTCTGGAGAAGATTCTTGAATCTCTCCTCTGTATCTCCTTGCAGCTGAGGTAAACAATGTTCAGCCTTATGACAGAGCCTCACCGGAAATACCTGCATCTGTTTGCCTCTCTGAGGCCAGCTCTAGCTCCAGAACAGTGAAGAGCTCTGGATTTCACATCCCCAGGGTTAACCCTTAACCAGTGGAAGATTTGGTGGGTGACAGTTGGTGGATGACAGTTTGGTGGCAAGCTCCACACAGTTTCTCAGAAGGGAGCCAACAGAATGGAGCATGATTTGCCACAGCAGAAACTCTCTTATTAGTATATCCTTTCCTGGCTTTTCTTTCTTTCCTGTCTCATCTTACCCCTTCCCTACTCATGCATTTCCTAAGATCACCTCCCACATAGACTATATGCACATGAGTCCTTGTCTCATTATCGGCTTTAGGGAACACAAACTGAAACAGATTGACTTCCAATTTCTGTGAAGAGATACTTAAACATTTTCTAATATCAATAACCAAAGATTCAGTAGAGAGAGAAGAAAGAAGAAGAGAGAAAGAGGGAAAAAAGGAGGGAAAAAAAGAACTTGGTCAAGTCTCTTACCATTAGCCACAACCTACGTGACTGTTGCCAAAAATATGAAGATGACCTCTCCAATAGAACATGCCAAACCAGTTATGTCCTTTGTGCCTAGCATCATTTTTTTTAAGTGGATAATTTGTTCTAATTTTGTTTTTTAAAAGATCACAACTTATTATTTTTTAAGATTTTATGTATTTATTTGACGGGGAGGGAGAGAGAGGAATCACAAGTAGGCAGAGCGGCAGGCAGAGGAAGAGGGAGTAGCTGACTCCCCACTGAGCAGGGAGCCTGACGTGGGGCTTGATCCCAGGACTCCGGGATCATGACCTGAGCCCAAGGCAGACACTTAATCGACTGAGCCACCCAGGCGCCCTAAAAGATCACAACTTTAGATGAATTATTTGCTTTCTGATTCTCTTTTTTTTTTTTTCCCTATAGAGCACTTCTCATTTACTTTAAAATGTGAACAAAGTAAACCTATCATATTAGAGTTGGTAAGAAACTAAATGAAATGGTGTTATATCTACATGTCTTTAAGAAATACTAGCACCAGGGGTCCCTGGGTGGCTCATTTGGTTAAGTGGCTGCCTTCCGCTCAGGTCATGATCCCAGGGTCCTGGGATCGAGCCCTGCATCGGGCTCCCTGCTCAGCAGAGAGCCTGCTTCTCCCTTTCCCTCTGCCTGCCGCTCTGCCTACTTGTGCTGTCTCTCTGTCAAATAAATAAATTAAAAAAAAAAAAACTTTAAGAAATACTAGCACCAGACAAATTAGAAAATTCTCAAAGTTTGGAGTTTATATTAGTTTTTTTTTTCTTTTTGTAGTGAAAATATATTAATATAATATATAGGGACTTTTTCCCCCTTTGTTAAAATCCTGGGGAGACTTACTAGTGAAGAAAAACAAACAAAAAATCTTAAATTAGATTCTTTTTTTAAAAGATTTTATTTATTTATTTGACACAGAGAAGAGACAGCTAGAGAGGGAACACAAGCAGGGGGAGTGGGAGAGGGAGAAGCAGGCTCCCCACTGAGCAGGAAGCCTGATGCGGGGCTTGATCTCAGGACCCTGGGATCATGACCTGAGCTGAAGGCAGATGCTTTATGACTGAGCCACCCAGGCGCCCCTTAAATTAGATTTTTGAGACGAATAAATGTAATAAATAATAATGGAAAAACATAAATAATTATTAAACAATTTAAATTTAATTTTGTGTAGTTAACAAAAGAAAATGAGAGGGAGAGGAATGATGGTGAGGGGTAAATAAATTGTCTGAAAGTTGATTTATTCTGCAAAATCCTTAATAGACAAAGATCTAACTAATTTAATAAAATTTCACTTAAAAATAGTCATACATGGTGAAAACTTTTTATAATTATCTCATAGACAAATAAAATGGCTATTCTAGAAAACTTCTGTTTTCCTAATTTGTAGTGACAAATTCCTGTTGACATGCACGTTATTTTATAGGGTCAAAGTGTCTCTTTGAAAAAACTTTGCCTTTTTTGCATTCCCTCCCTTGGAAACAAAAATTATACATTTTTAAAGTATCATCTCATTAAAAACCATAAGTGAATCGAAACCTTTACGAAACTTTTCCTTTCCATGTATTGACATAAGTATAATTCGCTTTTCCTTGACCAGATAAAAGTAAATCTTGCACCGTATCTAGCCTCAAGGTAAGAGTCATCATCCTTTTAGTTTGTGGATACATTTTGTTAGGCAGCACGTTAATTTAAAAAAAATTAACGTTAGGGGCACCTGGGTGGCTCAGTCGTTAAGCATCCACCTTCGGCTCAGGTCATGATCCCAGGGTCCTGGGATCGAGCCCTGCATCGGGCTCCCTGCTCAGCGGGAAGCCTGCTTCTCTCTCTCCCACTCCCCCTGCTTGTGTTCCCTCTCTAGCTGTCTCTCTCTCTGTGTCAATAAATAAATTTAAAAAAAAAATTAACGTTAACGGATAATTTCTGGCAATCCATACCATTACAAATAACATGTTTTTTTTATTTTTATAGTAGCTGTATAGGTGTTTGTACACATTTCACCTAAGTAAGAAAGTTGCAGGATGACCTCCAGGCTCAGTTGAGACCAGAGCTGGGGCTCTAGAGCTTTCCCATCTTTCCTGTCTAAATTCTTTTCTGTCTCCCCTCTATGATGAGAAAGGAGAGAATGACCTCTTGATCAAAAGCCAAGAATATGACTAAATTAAATGAAAGTTGTCCTCTTTTCTTCCAAACCTTCTACATTTTGGCCAAAACATTTCTTGGAGACAGGAAGCAATTAATTGCATGTTTTGATTTTTTATCGTCTGCCTTTCCATCTGGTACTTGATTGCACATTATATGTAGGAGGGTGTGAACAGAAGATGGTGACTATGTCAGCAAAGACTAACATTTTTGCAGTGTGCAAGTAAAGAAGCTGATAACATAATTATGACGTGGAAAGACAAATTATGGAAACATGCAACTGTGAATAATTGGAAAATTGGCTCTATAAGTTATAGTATATTCTTAGTTCAAAGATGTGAATGAAAACTCATGTGTAATGAACTTCTTGTCATCAAACAAAATCAGGGAGATTAGTTTCCTTAAAAATGTTAAAACTAACATTTGCATTGAATATAATTTTAAAAGCTGCAGCTTTTTAATTAATAGTTAATTAACCATTAATTTTTAATTAACCAAATTAGGGGTGCCTGGGTGACTCGGTTGGTTAAATCTCTGCCTTTGGCTCAGGTCATGATTCCAGGGTCCTGGGATCAAGCCCCGCATTGGGCTCCTGGCTCAGCAGGGAGCCTGCTTCTCCCTCTCCCACCCCCCCTGCTTGTGTTCCCTCTCTCGTTGTGTCTCTCTCTGTCAAATAAATAAAATCTAATAAAATAAAATAAAATAACCAAAATAATTTTAAATAATAATTAGCCATTGTTTATTTAGATGTTAAGATTGAGCATTTCTATATATGAGGATATTAATTTCATTTTAAAGAGAAGAGATCTGATAAATAGAAATCAAATATTATCAAAGGAAGGTATAGTGTGTTGAATAATATCCTTTAAAAAGATAAGGTCATATCCTACCCCTTAGAACCTGTGAATGTGACCTCATTTGTGAAAAACAGTCTTTGCAGATGTAATTAATATCTCAAGTGAGCTTATACTGGACTATGCAGGTGGACCCTAATTCCAGGGACAATTGACCTTAGAAGAGGAGAAAGAACAGAGTAGAGGCCAGGTAACAACAGAGGCAGAGGTTGGAGTTACTTAGCAAAAGAATACTTTGAATCACCAGAAGCCAGAAAGAAGCAAAGAAAGTTTGTTTTGTTTTGTTTTGTTTTTCAGTTATACATATTAGATCACATTCTGGCACACACAGGAGGGAGGCAAGAGTTTTCAATAACATGTTTTAGAAAACTGTCCATTTTTTCTTATGTTCATCTGAATATAAGACCTAGAAACAAAACAAGGTAACATTGAGCACTGAGTATTTTAGAATCCAGTAACCAAAAGTCAGGCCTTTCCCTCCTTCCTCTTCATAATGATGATAAACAGAGTATATAGGCTTTTCAGATAGAGCCATTCCTGTGACAAGACTCCTGACGACTATGAAGCCTATGGTATGGGAAATGTGGCGCTAACAGGAAGTACTGTGCTATTCTCTTAGAAGAAAAAGAATACTTATTCTTTGCCTTCTCTACTTATACCCAATACCTAGATGCGAATCAGAGGTTCATTTGCCCCAGTCAAATATCCACCAAATAAATCTATTCCCTCATCATGGGCAGCAACTCCAGATTCATGTTGGCCAGTCAACAGGTTGAAATTTCATAGTGTCCACTGGTCACTGTGTGTCTTATAAGAATCTATCTGCTGACTAAAGATCCGGTCCTTAGCATAGTCCAGGTCATTGCCTCCAGGAACGTAGAGTCTTTGGAGAGAGCTCAGCACTAATAACATCTTGATTTTAGACTTTTGGCTTCCAGGACCATCAGAGAGTAATTTCTGTTGTTTGGAGCTACTGGTTTCCTACAATTTGCTACAACAGCCCTAGGAAACTCAGAGAGAAGGTGGCTATGCATTTTTTTTTTTTTTTTTTGTAGTTTATGTCTTCAATGATTGTTTATATAGTCAGTATTACATATTAGGAATTAAAGCTTCTGTTCTTCACGTTCTCCAATACTAATTAGTTTAATCCTCACAACAACCGAGAGTAAGTACTAGGAGAGTAGGGCAGGGTGCAGTACAGCCTCGGTCAGTGGCTGGGGGTTCTCACATCATATATAGGAGGGTGTGAACAGAAGATAACCAGTGTAGGACTAGGATTTCGGACCCTGGCTGGGCTCCAGAGTTGATGTGCTAAGTTATCCTAAATAAATGAATTGAGGCAAAAACAGGTGATGGAATTCAAAGCGATCCTCCACAAAGGTGCTTTCATCTTCTTTTGAATAAGAATGCTAAGACAGGGAATTTGAGTCTCTGAAAATCAAATGGGTCACACAGGAGGATAAACAAATACCCCAGTAATGAATAGTGTTGATTCTTCAAGTCTGTTTTCTCCTTCCTAACACCAAAGACTATCAGGCTTAGGCTGGAAAAAAAAAAATCTAGTTACACATCTCCATCCTTCAGGTTTCAGTGGGTTTGGAATCATGCAATGAACCGTCCCAACTCAAACTGCATGGAAAACTAAATGCTTTCACTTTACCTGAACGTGTCATTGCTTTAGCAGATTAATTTAACAGGTATAAGGGGAAAAAAGATATTTGTGAATGCAAACAAAAATGAACAGAGTATTTCAGCTGATTCCAGCTTGTGTTGAAATTTTCCCCAAAAGCCCATAAACCAAGGTTTATGGTTTATGGTTTAAGGTTTAAACCAACCTTAGAACTTTCTCTTGAAAACAGCCATCTATAATTTTAAGCTTGGCACTTCTGCACTCTCTCTCTCCATATATATTCAATATATAGAATGTAAATTTATAAAATATAACAATTTTATATTTATAAAATAATATATATGTATATGCTCCTTAATTTCATTTTCCCTTTTTAAAATTATTTAACCCTATTCTTATTTTTAATACATAATATTTTGCTTTGGTTCTATGGCCTAAATATGTAAGGTAGTCGATCTGCCCAATTAGCTCACTGATACAGAAATTCAGAGCATAAGAAGCTTACCAGGCAGAATGTTGGTGGATTATCCAAAAGTGCTCTAAATCCAATAACAATTGTCCTTTTAAGAGATAAACGAGGCATTTTGCATCAGTTAGGCATTTTCAAGATGTAGGGATTTTTAAAATAAATTTCTTATGACTGTAGGTCTGTTTATTTCAAATCCATTTGAGTCAATACTGATTTTACATATCTACTTCTGAAACAAACCTATTATATACAGTCTTTTTAGCTTTGGTATATGAAATTTTTCATCTCTAAATTTTAGTAATCAATTCTTATACTACCAGTGTAACTTTTTACAAAGTATTTACAGAGGCCTGGACTAACCGAGGAAATGTTCTTGGATGGCTGTATTCGTGTGGCTTCTGAATCCATGTGCCGGCTCACTGCATTTAAGCACTTACTACCAAGAAATACCAGCACTAAGCTGTTACTGTATAGTGCGCCTAAATGGTAAAGAATGAATTAATGGAGAAATGTTTCATTTGTTGCTGTTTTTTTTTAAATATCAACTGAAATATTTTACCTGTCATAGTTTAAATACCTATGTACCTTTTTCAAAGTTTGTATATGTTTTACTTCTGCGTTCTTTAAAGAAAGAAGAAAAAGAGTGGATTTTTCCATTTTCTTTCTCTCATTTTTAAATACAAATCTACAATATTGATACAGTAAAAACATGCAGCAGCTGCCATAGAAAACAGTATGGGAGTTTGTCAAAAAATTAAAAAAGAACTGTATAATTTAGCAGTTCCATTTCTGGGTATATATCTAAAAAGAATTGAAAGTGCTGTTTTTTGTTTTGTTTTGTTTTTTACAAATTTAATTATTTATTTTAGAGAGAGAGGATGTGCTTGCACATGCATCGGTAAGGGGCAAAGGCGGGGAGGAACAGAGGGGGATGGAGAGGGACAAGCAGACTCCCTGCTGAGTGCGGAGCCCCACTATGGGCTCCACATAGGTCACAATCTCAGGACCCTGAGATCATGACCTCAGTTGCAACCAAGAGTCTGTCTCTTAACCGACTGAGCCACCCAGGAGCCCCAGAAGCAGGCTTTCAAATGGATATTGTAACTGCCATGTTCACATGATACTATTCACAATAGCCAAGAGGTGGGAGCAACCCAAGTAACTTTGGAGGCCTGAATGGATAAACAAATGTGGTATATACATACAATGGAATATTAGCCTTAAAATGGAAGGAAATGCTGTTATACGCTACAATATTGATGAAACTTGAGGTTATTATGCTAAGTTTGATAAACTATTCCCCCCAAAAATCACTATCTGACTCCTATTTTAAGAATTCTGTAAAGTAGTCACATTCATAGAAGAAGAAATTAGAGTGGTGGTTACCAGGGACTGGGGCAGAGAGAGAAAGGGGATTTGGTGGTTAATAATAGATAAAGAATTTCAAATTTGCACGACGAAAAAATTCTTGAGATCCGTTTTGCTACAGTTTGAATAAACTTAACACTATTGGTGAGTTTTTGGTGACTTGGGCATGTCTTATTCAAAAAGAAAAACACAAACACAAAAAACTTTCTTCAGCATACCAAGGCAAGCAGCCATTTCATGACTCACTTAACACATTGCAGTGGACCAGTTTACAGATAGTTTTCCCTCTTTTGTGTGACATGGCCATTCCAAACCCACAGAGAATGCCTCATTTGTAAATTGGAGGTTTGTACTATGCCTTACAGAGCTTAAATTCAGAAGTTTGTGCCTCACATCTGAAACAAAGGGAAATAACACACCTATTCAAAAGTCAATAAATCCCCTCGAAGTTTTTTTTTTTTTTTTAAAGAAAACATTTTCATATAAAGAGCTCTATTGAATGTCATAAATAGACTGGGGAAAAAATATTAGCAACATGCATATGTTATTTACTAGCATATGACACCTACAAAAGGTATTCGAAGAACACCTGAAACGTATTTTGTGTGTGTGTGTGTGTGGCTTAACTAGCAAGCTTACTATTAAAAAAAAAAAAAAAGGTAATTCAGGTAAAGGACAGTTTACTTTTTGTACTTTAGACTATCTTGACTGTCAAGGTGTATGAACTATAATTTTAAAATTTATACTGTCACATGATTGTAAATTTTAGTTGTCTTAAGTTAGGAATTGGTAAAAAGCTATTTATGCTGGACTTGGGTCAAATGACTTATTTGCAAAAAAAGTAAGTAATGGGAAGAAAGAGCTGTATAATGAGATACTGCAAGACTCATACTGGTTGGAAATTACCTTCAAAATTACCTTCAATTTCCCTTTGTTTTCAGTTTCTCAAATAAAAAAAAAAAAAAAAGAAAAAACACCCCACACACGAATGAAATGAAATATAGAAGAATGTTAACCCATATCAAAATAAAGTGTACCCAAGTATTGCAATGTAAAAAAACAAAACAAAACAAAACTTAATACTATTGGACTTTGCACTTTAAAATGGTTAATTTTATATTATGTGCTCTTTACCACACTTGAGAAAAAAAGCATGAATAAGAAAATCTCTGCAGCAGAAAGATGGTTCATTCTTAGAATACAGTTAACATTACAAAGTAATAAAGTGAAGGTATATGTTAAAACATCTGCCAAAGGAATTTCATTTCAGTTCCTTAAACAGTGACTTCTTAGATACTACGTTAGACAGTAAACTCTAACTGGAAAGTTTTTGATCTAATTCTTCACAAGGATGGTAGAAATCCTTAAGCTTAATGAAAAACTCTATAGGAAAGAGAGAAACAAAGAATGAAAATAAAAAGGATTGGATTTGATTTGCCTTGATTGCATACTATTCATCATCTGTCATCATGGCATTTGTGGGTTAGCTTCTTTATTTGAATGGAATGAGAAAAGGTTTTATTGGTAAAATCAGGAATTTTTTTTTTTTAAAGATTTTATTTATTTATTTGAGACAGAGAGAATGAGAGACAGAGAGCATGAGAGGGAGGAGGGTCAGAGGGAGAAGCAGACTTCCTGCCGAGCAGGGAACCCGATGCGGGACTCGATCCCAGGACTCCAGGATCATGACCTGAGCCGAAGGCAGTCGCTTAACCAACTGAGCCACCCAGGCGCCCCAAATCAGGAATTTTTTATGTTCAGTTTATTGCAGAGGAAAGAAGTAACCCATAATCTCTTCAGGTGTTTTTCTATCAACTCAAGTTTCAATATATAATGCTTTCCGTGATTATTGAAGAATCTGTAGATATCCCTGAGGAAGTGAATATTTGTCTGTAGAGGTCACCTGAAAATCCTTCAACATGAACATAGTTCAGTGTTGTTAATTGTCACTCAGAGTTTTTTAGTTTTTGATTATCTTTGTATTTCAAATAACTTTTTCTATGTAGAAAGAAAAAGAGGCAAAGAGAAGAAAATACTTAATGCCTCCACACTGAACCTCAGTAAATCATCAGTGTATGCATGTTTTCTTTCTACATCTACATTATATACCTACACACAGACACACACAGACACACACACACAGCTTCTATGAACCCAAGCTATTTTGCAATTCATTCTTTTTCGCTGAATTTGTCAGGAAGTTGATTATTTTTTCTGCCCTTTTATTGCTAGAGTTGGCCTTTGGTGGGCTCTTATCTTTGTCCCACTTTCATACTGCAGGGTACCGTTGCCTTACTGTAAAGAGAGAGAATTGAAATTCTCTTGTCTAGAGTCCTCTCCTGGCACAGTGATCCCAAATCCTATCCACAATCCCCAGCGAAGACTACAGGGCCCTCTCCAAGGGGGTTCCCTGGAGGGTTCCATGGCCCATGTTATCGTGATGGGCTAACTTCTCTGCATTCCTGTGCCCAGTTTACTCATAGAACCAGTGTGGTATCTAAAAGGCAGCTGATCTCTGAAATTTTGACAACCTTGAGGATAGACTTCAGCGTATACTTCATAGTGCTTAACATATAGCAGATGTTCATTATCAACGCAAAAAGCAATTCTGGGCCTGTATATTATTGTATTAAAAATTAAGTGCCCGTTGCTTAATTAAGTTTCTTATCTTTTTCTTGGGTAAAATCTTTTAGTGCAATTTTACCCAGGAGACTGATTTAAATTGAATTCAGAATCACTAAATATCATTGCTTTTGTTGCATCCCTGCCCCCTGTGCTTCCTGGTTTAGAAATATTGTTTTCTCACCAAAAAAAAAGCTTTGAGCTAATAGATGTTTAATTATGGTCTGGAGATTTGTTTACACATAATTAAAATACGTAGTTGCTAGAGTCATTGAGAAATAATAACTTTCAATAGCTGTCAAGTTATCAGGTAGGCATTTAGGACAGGCCTCAAAAACCCCTGTTTGCATATAGGTACAGAGACAGTCATTATGTCTAGACGTGTGTGAAATATGGTTTTGCGATTTATTTGAATTTAGAAAGGAAAATGATTCTGGGATTATTTCTTCATTTGTAAAATGGGGATGGTAATAACTACCTTATATATTTTGTTGAAAGGATTCCTTAAGATGATATACGTAAACCAATTAGCGTTACTTGGTATAGAGAGCCTTGATGAATCATTCTGCTAGTGTTCCTATTATTGTCTAGAGTACATTATTACTCACCTTTAACGGTGGTTTGCTTTGGATTGTCAGATTAACTTGTGATAACATAAACGAAGGGTTGTGTGAGAAGTATAGGGCCTGATGAGCATAAAATCACAGAACCACGGAATTTCTGAGCACCAGTAGACTCCCGAGAGCACAGACATTTCCTCACACACAGTGCATGACACACATGCATCATACAGATGAGGAAAGGGAGTCCCTGGGAGTTGGAGTAAGTATTCTCTGATCACACAGATCAGACGGAGGCCAGTCCTGATTCTGTGTTTTCCTATCCAGTACTGCTGCTTTTCCTCATACTTCAGTCTCCCCAGGGATGGGAGATTCCTGTGAAGAAACTTGGAGGCAAGCAACAAAACAAGAGCTAGAGATGGGGTATCCATAAGCTCTCGACACAGTAATGCCACGTGACAACCAAAATGCTGGGCGACACCCAGCAGGAAACATTGATTTCTGTCTCATAGGTACTCAGGCTGGCTCAGCGGGCCAGCATTTCTGATCTGGCTGGGCACGCTCATGCATCAGTGCTAGGTTTGGGCGGTGAGCCAGCTCTGTGACTGGGGCTGGCTGGCTGTTGGGTGCAGAATCTCAACTCTTCTCCACAGGGACTCTCATTCCCTAGCAAGGTGGATTGTGCTCATTCACAGGGAATTGACAGGAGCCCAAGAGAAACCAAGGCATCCATGTCTCGGAGGCTTTGGCTTGTGACGGCTACAGAGCTGCTTCTGCCCCGTTCTACGGATCAAAGCCAGTCACAAGACCAACTTAGAACCAGGCAGTGGGGAAAGAGACTCCACTTCATGAGAGAAAAGAGCTGTGTAGTCCAATTGTTAGGAATAAACACAGAAAGGGGTGAAGAATTGGAGCCATTTTTTAAAACGATCACACGAGACCTTCAATTATGTGATGAAATTAACAACATTCCCATTCTATGTTCTAGGATTTTTCTCCCCCACCGTATTGATACGTTAATATTTAGTTGGTGTCGAATTGATATTATAAGAAAACCTCACTATTCAACAAGAAAAAAAAAAAAGCCAAAACAAAATCTTTTAAATGTTAATGAATTCAGTTGAATTGCAAAATGTCAATAGCATTCTGTTATCTTTTCCTAGGAAGTACTGCTTTATCTGCCTTAGAGAGGGTGTGGGCTAAACTCTATTATAAAACCCGGCCAGTATTTAAAATCTCTGCCAATTACTTACAACTGGATTAGAAAGATACACTCTCTTTGTGGCTTATTAAGCGCTAGTGCTACTAAGTATACCCAATCATGTGAACATAACCAGTTAGGCACTCAGAGAGTTATCATAACCCTTTTATAATACAACATATTGAAGACGGTGAAAATTATCACACTGATAATATGTTTATATGTATTTTATAAATTTGTATTTCACTTCTATTTTATATATAGCTAAGAGTAACAACTACTAAAATACTCAGTTTTTTCAGTCTTTCTAATGACAAAATCAAATAGATTATAGTTGAAAAGATTTATATAGTAGAAATCACGTGATTCTCACTTCTGAGGTAAAATTTCTGCCCTCTTCCTAAAAGTTTTATTCTGTTTATTTACAAGGAGCCAGTCTCACCAGCTTCGATAGAACCATTTGCACTTAACTCTTTAAACATTAGTTATTTTCTTTAAAGATAAAATTTAAGATACCAAAACAACAAAGGGATGAATTTCTGAAATTTATCTTCTATCCTAAAAAAGGCAAATTTTTTTTAAAGCTTAATTCTTTACAATTCTCTAGCTAGTTGTATATGAAAAAAATGAGTTTATCTCAGCATACTAGTATTAAAATAAGCCTGCCTCTGCCTCTCTTAAAAAATTGGTAATTTTTGCTTAAATAAATTATGTCCATAACAAAATATACTAGAGAAGAGGTGTTCAGTTTTTCTATTCCATTGTAAATAAAGATAAACTTTAAGGGTGTTCTTTTATAAACCTCAAGACAATTTTATCTTAAAAAAAAAATTTCATAGTGGCGTTACAATCACCCTACCATGTCAGAAGAAGCACTGAAAGAAATTAGACAAGAAATAAATAACATCCAGTTCAGTCACGTTTAAAAGGGTAATGATATCAACCGAGCTTGAGGACTTCATCATCTCTGTTCACATCCTTTGATATTATTAGAAACAGTATTGAAACTGATAAAAAAAAAACTGTTGAAAACATTAAGATTTAAGGAACTATAAATGCAAGGCTGTAGTTAAAAATGAATGTTTATATGAAATGTACTTTATCTGCTTATAAAAAATTAACATTTATCAACATAATATCAAGATTTTCTGTTTTCAGAAAAAAAATGATTTTCTGTTTTACATCTTTATTTCTTCAACCTTGAAAGGCTTTCAAATGCTTTCATTAGCATAGGATTAAGGCTGTTTCAAGTACATCAAATGCGATGTATTGGGTGAACTTGTACACTTGAGTGATATCAAGCCTTGGCTAACGTTCTCTTTCCGAAAGTCCTATACTGCAATATTTTGTGCTTTGTTGATTTTCCTAGGTAGCTAATCTAGAAACAGTGGCTCTTGCTCACAGTGATTTTTATACTCATGTAAAATGTTCAGTATTACATTACAGTCTTCTTAAATGCAATCGGATAAACTCCAACAACAACACCAGGAAACTCTGGTATTCACGTGGAGTAGGGTGCACTCATGTTGGCTGTTTCTCCAATAATGTGTTTGGCACGTAGTGCTTATAATAAACAGCTCTCTTCCTGTGCTCTGAGGGAATTAGATCTTTCACTGAACTAAGTATTGCCCCAAGGGTGTAGAGAAGATGGAAAGAATTTAGAAACCTCAAAGTTGGCTTCCATGAACACCTGGTCATTTATTTGAGACAATAAATGGGAAGTATGGCAACTTAAGAAATAATTGATTTCTAGACTACCAATGTATATGTGCCTTTGTTCGTTTTCCTGCTTTACCACTTGGAATGACTTTATTGGAGATAATCATCCAGATTCTGGCTTGATTATCTAATTAAAGAACAAGATTAGTCACTAATCTTTAGACCAGATACCTAAAAAGCTACCAGATCATTATGACTAGAAATCACAGTTACATGGATAAGTTAGGGAGAGTTTGGAGAACTCTTACTCTTTGAAATTAGTCTAATGAATTCTTTTAAATGTTAGGTATATTTGTGATTTTTTTCGGAGTGTGGGAATATATTTAGCATTGAGACTCTATCTCTTCTTTTTAGCTGCAATTTTGGCTGTTTTATGTTCACTGAAAGGTAAGAAGAACTGTCCTATTGTCTTTCAGAGTAAAAGTAATCACAAATAATAGCTAATAAAACATGCTATTACATGACATATATTAAATTTTTGTAAGCCACACTGATCATATTATTTCTTCTTATTATTATTATTACAATTTTACTGATTAGCAAGTTTAGGCTTAGAGTAGTTAAATTAGTTGTTCAGGGTGACCCAGTTTGCAAGTGGCAAAATTGGAATTCAGGATCAGGTGTGATGATTCAGATTTTGAGTTCTTACTAGTTGCTCCATTATACACTGAATCATTTGGCTGTATTAAGAGATTCGATCTAACATTACATTTGTAACTAGGTACAGTCAAAAACACTCGCCATGGATATGAGTATGACAGGGACCTCTTTTTCTTCTCCTTCCTTTATGCTTGTTGGAACTTCCCTAAAAAGTGAAACGTCCATTTTATGAGAATATTTTCCATAAATTCTGAATGTTTGCATATGTCATGTTGTCATCAATACAGAGCTCAGTGATGAGAATGGCTTCACACACTGGGATCTTTAGTTTCCATTTGATAAACAGCTCATAGTTTGTTTCCAAGCACTGATGAAACACAGTTCAAAGTAGGTCTTATCCCCAGGCAAAATCAGTAGCTTCCTATATGTATGATTGATTCCAGAGGTGCCAGGAGAGATATTCTGCATCATCCTTCCCTCACTTCATCCTCTCACCCACCATGGACACCTTGCCTACTTGTCACTAAAATCTGATCTACCAGGATGCACCAAACATGAAATAGTCCCCAATGGGGAGAGTTGATGGTTGGAGGAGACTACAGGTTTGGGGCTTGATCTATGCCCATCCACAGAAGTTAGGATAAGGCAGTCTCTCACTGGGGAAAGGTTATAACAAAAGTAAAAATAAAACTATGTTCCTTTAAAATTCTA
This sequence comes from Mirounga leonina, assembly GCF_011800145.1. Taxonomy (NCBI): domain Eukaryota; kingdom Metazoa; phylum Chordata; class Mammalia; order Carnivora; family Phocidae; genus Mirounga; species Mirounga leonina. The sequence continues at coordinate 13,850,399 of NW_023270451.1, forward strand.
AATGCTACCAGGGCCTAGAAAATGAGTTTTTTTCATCAATATCATTATACAATTTCATAATATTAGCTGTATGGAACTTTAGAAATCTCATCTGACCCTCTAATTTTTCAGGACTATTTTAGAAGTGGTAAAGTTTCTACATAAAAATTTGGTTGGAATTCAAAACAGAAGTGAGAAAAAAATATTTTTATTGCTATTATTATAAACTATTTTTGTTTTGCTTTTCTTCCAACAATTCTATTCATGTTACTCCTATGGTAAATTATAAAAATGACCACAGATCTTATCCTCTCTATATACACTTACCTTTGCAGTATACCTCTTCTTCTTAATTTGTGGTAAAAACATATAATGGGAGATAACCCTCTCAATAAAGTCTTAATTGTATAATAAAGTATTGGTAGCTTTGAGCACTGTGTTATACATCAGATCTTTAGAACTTAGTCTTCTTGCATAATTGAAACTTTATAACCATTGAACATGGTTCCCCAAATCTTCTGTACCCCAGCCCCTGGCAGTTACTACTCTGTGCTTTGATGAATGACTAGTTGAGATATCTCCTATAAATAGAATCATGCAGTACTTGTACTTCTGTGACTGGCTTAATTTCACTGAGCAGAAAGTTCTCTAGTTTCATCCATGTTGTTAATTATGGCAGGAATTCCTTTGTTTTAAGGCTGACTAGTATTTTATTATTAATGTATATATACATTGTATATAGTATGTGTGTGCATGTGCACGTGTGTGTGTGTGTATCACATTCTCTTTATCCATTCATCTATTGATGGGCATTTAGGTTGTTTCTGTATCTTAAATATTGTGAATAATGCTGTGGTAGTACAAATATGTCTTTGAGAACCTCGTTTCAACCCTTTTTGATATAGACGCAGAAGTGGGATTGCTGGGATTAGCTCTATTTTAATTTTTTGAAGAACCTCTATACTGTTTTCCATAATGACTGTTCCAGTTCACATTCCCGCCAACAGTGTGCAAGCATTTCAATTTCTTCGCATACTCTCTAACACTTTGTTATCTTTGTGTGAGTGTGTTTGGTAATAGCTATACAAATAAGTGTGAGTTGATATTTCATTATAGTTTTCATTTGCTTTTCCCTGATGATTAGTGATGTTGAGTACCTTTTTTATGTATCTGTTGGCCATATGTATGTCTTCTTTGGAAAAATGTTTATTTAAGTTCTTTGCCCATTTTAAAATCTGGTTGTTATTATTATTGATATTATTATTTTTGCTCTTAAATTGCAGATGTTCTTATATATTTTGGAGATTAACCCTTTATTAGACATAGAGTTTACAGGTATTTTCTCTCATTCTAAATGTTTTTTTCATTTTGTGGCACCCTTTACTGTGCAGAAGCTTTTTAGTTAGATGTAGTCCCACCTGTCTATTTTTGGTTTTGATGTTTGTGCTTTTGATGTGATAGCCAAGAAATCACTGTCAAGATGACTATCAAATAGCTTTTCCTCTATGTTTTCTTTTAGTTTTAGAGTGCGAGGTCTTAACCAAAGAGGTGAAAGATTTGTACACTGAAAACTATAAAATATTGATGAAAGAAATTTAAAAAACACAAATACATGGACAGACATCCTGCACTCATGGAATATAAGACTTAATATTGTTAAAATGTCCATACTACCCAAAGTGATCTACAGATTCAGTGCTCTTCCAATCAAAACCCCAGTGGTATTTTTTATAGCAATAGGAAGGAAAAAAAAAATCCTAAAATTCGTATGGAACCACAAAAGATCCCAAATAGCCAAAACAATCTGGAGAAACAAGAACAAAGCTGGAGACATCACAGTGATTTCAAAATATATTACAGGGGCGCCTGGGTGGCTCAGTTGTTAAGCGTCTGTCTTCGGCTCAGGTCATGATCCCAGGGTCCTGGGATCGAGTTCCGCATCGGGCTCCCTGCTCTGCAGGAAGCCTGCTTCTCCCTCTCCCACTCCCCCTGCTTGTGTTCCCTCTCTCGCTGTGTCTCTCTCTGTCAAATAAATAAAATCTTTAAAAATATATATATATATTACAAAGCTACGTAATCAAAAGAGTATGGTACAGGCATGAAGACAGACCTATAGGACAGTGGAACAGAACAGAGAACCCAGAAATAAATCCACACATAGACCATCAGCTCATCTTCAACAAAGATGCCAAGAATGCACATTGGGGAAAGGATAGTCTCTTCAACAAATGGTGTTGAGAAAGCTAGATATCTAAATGCAAAACAATAACATTGGACCTTATCTTACAACATACACAAAAAACAACTCAAAGTGAAGTTTAACTTCACATCTTTTCCAACTTGCAACTCTGCTGTCAAGAGATAGAGTTCATTTTCCTTCCCTTGATTCTTGAATTGTTCTTGTAATTTGCTTTAAGCAATGGAAACTTAGCAAGTGTAATGCAAAGATTTGAAAACTACCTATGCATTGCATCTTGCTCCCTTGTTGATCTTTGGAAGCCAGATGCCCCCCCGAAACCCATGGTAGCTCTAGAGGATGAAAAACCTTCCTGCATGAGGACTCCGTAGACCAATCAACTTGGTAACTATCAGACATGCAAGTGAGATCATTCTCAACCATCAAGCCTTAGTCAAGCCTACCTAGAGAGGACGATCTGCCTAAGAAATCCAAAAAATCATAAGAAGTAATAAATGCTTGTTGTTTTAAGCCATTAAATTTTAAGGTCCCCGTTATACTGCAAAAGCTAATTGACACATTCCCTAGTTTCCCTTTGTTATTGTTTTGTAGATATAGATCTTTAAAAAACCTCACAAGTGCTTCCTAGAGTAAAGAAAATATCCAGGGATGTAAAAATAGAAACGTTCGCTCCAGTCAGTAACTCTAGGATAGAATCTAATTCAGAAACACAATGACTGTCACTGCTTAGTTCACAGTGCAAAGCTAGTTTTCCCTGTGTTGTCAATATTATATGTGAGGAAAATGAGAAATACAGTTATGTTTGGGTTGACACGTCTTCATTGCAAGGCTAAGCATTTGATTTGTTTATACTTTCCCCCATTTCCCTGGTTCAGCTGCACTGTCTGGGTTTTAACAGGCTTCAGTATTCCCTCATTCACTGAGACAGTGCTTGAGTTAAGGATTAACATTTGTATAGTGAAACATAAATGCTCGTGAATTGTATATAATATTTTAGCAAAAGATTATTTAGTTTTACCACTTTTACAAATTTTTGGTTGAGCAAGCAGCCTTTTGTTATTCCCTTAGAAGTCCAATTTGATGGATGCTAGCAATGCAATAAGAAAAATAGATTCTTAAAAACTCTGTGGTTAATAGATCTAATAGGTAGCCAGCCACTCCATGCTATGAATTAAGGAGAATAACTCTTACAGTTTATCTTGCTTATTTCTCTTTTTCCTCCATTCAATATGCCTGTCTTAACAAATGAATCTAAAAAGTTTGTTTTAAGTAGTACTCAAATAAGTGTATATCCTGATTAGATTAAATAAGAACAGTGCTTGAAAGTTTTTTTTTTTTAATTCACAAAAAAGTTCTATGTGACTCCAGCACATTTTTCTTTCGATCTCGTGTATGTAAAGTTTGTTTTTGAAATCATTTGGTTTCCCATCTTTTCATTTCTTCCCTTTCCGAAGTCCTTCTTGGACTCCTTATTTCAGTCTCCTGAAATAACCTCTTCCTATCTTCACAATCCAATGATCTATATATATTAGAGCTGGAAGGACCTTAGAAGTTCTTTAGAGTCTATATTTAAAATACATTTTTTTCATATGCTTTTATAGACATACAAAATTAAAGCAAGTTTCATAAATTACTTATTCTTAATAGTCAATGATGCTTATAATTCTATTTTATTCCCCATCTATTCTCTTCTACCATGGTCTCTTAATGTCAGTCCCCACTTACTAACTTCATTTCACATTTACTATTGGATTTTAACCTACTGATGCAAAAATTCCATTCTCTACTAGAAGGAAGAAAACAATCCACAGCTTAATTTCTTCTTCTCACCTTTCTATGATCTTCTCCTAGAAAAGCAGTTATCTCTATTCTAACCTTCCAATGAAGAAGAGATTTTGTCTCTCTAGACATCAGTCCCTTCGCCAGAACCATCTCAGGACTCTTCTACTCTTGGATCTCCTTTTCTTTGATTTCTTGTTTATTACTTAGTATTCCTGAATTGATTTATAGTTTATTTCCTCTTTCTCACAGAACTATGTCTTGTCACTCTGTGCCCCCCAAACCCTGCTGCAAACATACACCCTACCTCAAGGTACTCATGCTCTTTTCTTTCCTAGCTCATCTTTCTATTCCAGTGACTGTGCCCCACTCCCCTGCTCTTGGATACCACTCCCTTATCTTTGTCATCCTGTGGGGCCCCAAGCAAATAGGAAGGATTTAGAATGCCTGGGATCACCTATGGATAGCAAGAAGGACTTTGGAAAGGGAAGAAATGAAAAGATATTACCATAAGAAATGGGTCCCTCTACTGGTAGAAGAAAATCATAAAGATTTTATTAACTAACTTTTGCCCTTGAGTGCCTTTTTGTCGCTTTTCCAGATAAATATTAGGTGTTTAAATTAAATAAATAACGTAAAATTTTGACTTTTCCTTGGTGAGAAACAAGTCAGATGACCTTTCATGTGTAACCTGAACCCAGTCTTTCCATACTTCCCAGAGCCAGGGCTCAGGGAAGGGCAGACCTTAACTTTCTATCTCCAGTGTCTGCTCAAACTTAGATACCCTCATGACTATGAACTTCCCCAGCTTCTGCTCTCTTTTGTGTTTCCCACATCAGGCTGTGCAATCTATCATTACTCCTGCTTATCTACTTCCACCTTTGAGAACTGGAGTACTGCTTCTTTCAAACCTGAAGGTATCCACCCTTGTCAGCCAGGCATATCCAATGAAAGTGGGGTAGATTTTGAAATCATCTGGTTTCCACCATTACTTATGGGGCTGCTGACCGTAAGATGAAGATGTTTTCATATTGTCTAAAGAATCTCACTGTGGAATTTGAACTGAGTATCCTTCTCTTGGGATCTAAATCACCTCCCCTTACTTTCTCTTTTGCTCCTCACCAACCAGAATTCTCAGGTACTCAGTGTTTATTGATCTCAGCTAGATATAATAGAAGGCAAAGTACGGGGTCATAGGTCTCTGTAGGAAGGCTTATGTGGTTTAGAAGTTTATGAAATTATATTTCTAACCAGTAGACTTCACTAAGGAGGAAAGAAATTCAGTCAGTACGGGCTGAGAAAATGCTCGAGTGACAATAATCTTTATGTGTGATAATTACCACAAGTACTCTCTTACGCCACCCTTTTGTTAGGCAGATTGAGTGTTGATTGTTTTTATTGCTTTTTTTTAATAGCAGAATAAATCACACAGTAATCTGTTATCTTTCACTAAGGCAACATATAAATTATTTTTTGATCCGTTTATCTGAAGAACTAACTCAAAATTTTTCAAATTGGACAAGAAAGCAAAATCTGTTCTTAAAAGAGCAGGTGAATATCCTTAAATCTGTAAGGAAGGTGGAAAATAATAATAGCAAGCTAAAGACAAATACATGTTGCCAGACAATGTTCCCCAGACATAATTTGTAGGGCCTCATACACCTGGTACAAAATTAAAAAGAGGAATTCCATGTTAAAATATCATTAAAATTTCAATATGACAGTAGCAGACCATTACACTACACTCAGGCCCTTCTAGGCATAAAGTCTTGTGCATCTGCACAGGCCATCCAATGAAAAGCCAGCTCTGTCCCTAGAACTTTTCTTGAAAATACGTACGGAAAGCTTTCAATCCCTTCCTCATCTGCCTCCTCCAATGCATCAACTAGTGTCTCTTCTATACCTCAGAGACAGACTTGTGAAATGATAGTCTAATTGCTAATAAAGAGTGCTGGGAATTCAACAAATATTTTTGAAATAATTAAATAAAAGGCATGGAATTATCAAGAAAATACTGCTGGAAGAATATACATACACACACATATATAGAATATAATAAAATGAAAATTCTGCTTCATGCTGTTAAATATTTCGGTTTCAAGACTGAAATGTGAAAGATGAAAGTATAAAAGTTTCAAGAAGTTATCGAAGACAATAGAGACAGATGATTTCAGGTCAGGGAAATACTGCCTGAAGAAGGGGTCCCCCCCCAAAAAAAAATAAGATTGGTACATTTAACTATATTATATTAAAAATTACTTTAGGGGTGCCTGTGGCTCAGTTGGTTAAGTATCTGGCTTTGACTCAGGTCATGATCTCAGGGTCCTGGGTTCGAGCCCCGCATCAGGCTCCCTGCTCGGCAGGGAGTCTGCTTCTCCCTCTCCCTCTGCCCCTCCACCTGCTTGTGCTCTCTCCCTCTCTCTCAGATAAATAAATGAAATCTTCAAAAACATTACTTTAATTTAAAAGACGCTTTAAACAAAATGCAAAGACAAGCTATAATCTGAGAACATTATCTGTCATACATAGAGCTGACAAAGGATTATTATCAGAATATATAAAGAATCCTTTTAAAAGGCAATGATAAGTTTTAAGAATACAATAAGAAAAATGAATAAGTTTGAATGGTCGGTGAGCCTATGTGAAAAATGTTCCGTCTCTGAGCATATTGAGGTGCCATTTCACACCTCATATTCAATATCCTCGTCTCTTTCCACAAGTGCAGGTATGCCAGCTGCCTTGGACACAGTCACAGAGCTTCTGATTCACCAGGCTTGGGGTGGGGCCTTGGAAAGTTAACTTTGAAAAAGGTCTCTGAGGAATTCTGCTGTGTACCATGGTTGACACATAATTTCCTGAATTTCTACAAATTCTCGTCCAAAGCAATCAATCATCATATCCTAAAATTGTAACTTCTAGACAGTTTTTAAGTCTGTCATTTCCTCTCCATTACTTAACTTCAGACAGGTTTAGAAAGGGACTTTGGTATGTAAAACAAAGTTGGTCTTTAAAGCCATTTAGTTTTGTACAGGCGGAGTCAAGGCCATCAGCCAGAGACTCCATTACCACATGGGAACTGAGGATGTGTTCGTGAGTCTCCATCTATGTTTTCTTTCTGAGATGCCAATCATTTCCTCCACATGGTTTTTCTGTAATTCTACATTTCATTAGAGAGATTTGCATCCCCACAACTCCATAAGAGCTCTGTCTCACTTGTGACTTCTATTCCTAGTAGAGAGAGGGAAGGAAATAGGACTTCTTGGGAGAAAAACAAGGAGGAAGACATCAGGAAAGGTTTCTTTCAGGACATGGGTCTTAGGTTGCATCTGTAAAGATAATTGCCTGCTCTGTAATGGGGCAGGTAAAAGACATGTTCTGATAACAATAACTTCTGTATCACCTGGGTCATAAACAGAAACTTCACATAGCACCTCACGAAAGTACACTTGCACTAATCTCTCTAATACGTAAAAGACTCTAAATATTAATGAACGATAAAAAACATGTAGAAAATGGACAAAACACATGACTGGAGTTTACATAGAAACAATATTTATAAAACATAAGAAAATATGCACTATTTTACTCTTAATAAAAATGCAAAGTAAAACTATCCTGAGATTACTATTTCTCACTTACCAGCCTGGAAAACTTCAAAACTTGATAACATGCTCTGTACTGGAGTTTTTGGAAAGGAATATTCTCACTTGTTGTAAAAATGATGAAGCCAAAGAGTATGTACAGAAATAAGTACTAAGTAGCTATTAGAAAGAATGAGAAAAAATTTGTATAAATTCATGGAGAAGTGGTATCTAGTACATATTTTATGGGTAAAATCAAGATGCAAAGAGTGCATTTAATAACTTAATAAGCTCTCATGTGTGAAAACAGATCATTTCCCAGAAAGAACCAAGGGAAGGATGAACCAGAAACTAATGAAAATGCTTATTTATAGTGGGTGGCAGGGATAGGGTGGAGTTGGATGTGGTAGGAGCAAGATTTCCTTTAGTAAATTTTTTTTATAAATTTCTTTTCTTTAACATGTAATGTATTATTTGTTTCAGGGTCCTTTAGTAAATTTTTAACATAGTTAAATGTTTACATATCAAGAGAAAATAATCAAAAGTAAAAGGAAGCAAACTGCAAATTGTAATCAAAACAGAAAAATGAACTAACTATATATTTAATAACAATACCATAAAAAATAATTCAAGTAACTTTTGAACACAGTGCTCTGACCATCCAATCTTTTTTTAAAATTTTTTTATTGTTATGTTAATCCCCATACATTACACCATTGTCTTAGATGTAGCATTCCATGATTCATTGTTTGTGCATAACACCCAGTGCTCCATGCAGAACGTGCCCTCCTCAATACCCACCACCAGGCTAACCCATCCTCCCACCCCCCTCCCCTCTAGAACCCTCAGTTTGTTTTTCAGAGTCCATTGTCTCTCATGGTTCGTCTGACCATCCAATCTTAATAAGATCTATACTAAGCATAAAAAATATTAGGAAATAAAAATTTAAAGCTATTAAGTATATTTAGTAGTAGTAGTAGTAATATTGGGACATTTCTGGTGTTATGTGTGTTGTAGATGAAAATAAATAAATAGGTTAATGCTTATGAAAAGGAAGATTTTCACAGGAAAATGAGGTACAAATATAAAATAAAGCGATGCAGGCAAAAGCTTGTTAGTATTAAATTTTTGTTAGAAATAAGAGCTTGAACTCTTAATTAAAAATACTAAGGAGTAGCTGTGTCTAAAGGTCTAGAATCAGTGATAAAAGCAGCAGTGAATACCCAGCACTGAGACCTTAGTTTCTAATTACCATTACTGACGAAAGGAAATGAATATATATTATACCAGCAGCCAAAAAAAAAAAAAGTGCTAAAACACTAAAAAAATTCTGGAAAGAAAAGATGGAGTCAACACTGACCTAAAGGGACTTTCGCTCTTCTGGTTGATTTGAGAATCTAATTGGATAATGACAGATTCAGATTATAATTCTTTAAAAAAATGTGAGTCCAAAAACAAAAATATAAAGGAAAGGACTTCTTTTATAGAATGTCAACTAATAAATATAGAAGAAATGATGAGATTAGTGAGCTAACCAGTTTGTTGCTCCCAATGTAATCACTGACTTAGGCTAATACTATAAATAGATGCTAACCATTGGCTAAAAGATTGTTAGGGGAGATAATTTTTGTTTGGTTGTAAGTTATCACACCAAAAATTACTAAATATAAAGGAAAAAGTTACAACTAAGAGGTATTACGATCACCAACCTTAACCGCATGATCAAGCTGTCTCACCAATAGCGAGAAAACCTGATAGGATCTTACCTCCTGATGCGGTGCTATAGAAAGCACACAGCATCACCTACATGACATTATTGCTAAACACATTTTATGTGAATGTAATTAAAAGGAAATAAAATAAGGCAAATCCATAAAGTGGACCGTTCTACAAGACAAATGGTTTGGACTCCTCAAAACAAAATGCAACAAAATGAAAAACAATGATGTCATGGGAAATAAGATAAAACAACTATGACAGGAGTGTCTGGATTAAAATAGCCTAAAGAGCTGTAACAATCAAATGCAATGCATGAAATTTGATTGGAGTCTAAATCAGAAAAAAAAAAAAAACTATAAGAGACTTTTGGGACATTTGGGGATGTATGATTGTAGACTATACATTTATGAAATTATTTTTAGATCTTAGAACGATAATGTGGTTACGCAGGAGAATGCCTTTATGTTTAGAAGGTGATACTGACATATTTATGAAGAACTATTATACCTGCATTCTACTTACCAACTGGTTAAAAATGTATACAAATATATATAGAGAGGTAAAGCGATGGTGAAAGATACAGACACTTGGTGAAGCTAGGTGAAGGGTTTACAGTTATTCATTGTAGTACATTTTTTCAGTTCTCTATGGAATTGGAATTTTAAAAATATAAAGTTGGTGGTAGAGTAGGGAGAAATTGCTGTTTTTACCTTTTGCAATGTATTCTGCAAGCAATACCCCCTCTCTCTCCCCAGCTGGTAACAAAAATCCCTCATTAAGCAGCCAAGCTGCGGCAGCAATTGGCCACACCACCACATCCCGAAACTGACTGAATTTTGCACATTGTCCTTTGACTTCAGAGAGCCAAGACTTCTCGCTCTTCCTGCCCCTCTACACACTGTCCCTAAAAGGAAGAAGCCCGGCTAAACAATGGCCCAAATTTGTATTAATATACCAAAATATATAATATCTGATTTCAGGTTAAGGTAATTTCATTATTGCTGTTGCTGTTGTATTTGCCCATTCATGTGATTTTTTTCTCCCAGAACAAAGGAACCATATAAAACAGAGATTTATACTTTCTACCTTTAGGAAAATTGCAATTAGCTAAAATCCTTTGAACATGCTAAATTACATGGGTTGATGGGATATCCCCACAAAATTTTCCAGTAGTTAAATATTCACCTCCTGAAATAGTCATCATACTTGTCATTTTTTCCTTCAGTGTCGGTCTTCAGTCTTTTTTTTTTTAAGATTTATTTATTTTAGAGAGAGAGTGTGTGAGTGGGGGGAGGAGCAGAGGGAGAGGGAGACAATCTCAAGCAGACTGCCCCTGAGCACGGGGCCTGAAGCAGGGCTCGATTCCAGGACCCTGAGATCATGACCTGAGCTGAAATCAAGAGTTGTATGCTTAAATGACTGAGCCCCCAGGCGCCCCTCATTCTTCACTGTTAAAGCACATCTGTGTGGTGTCTAAAACCTATGAATTGCTTAATAAATATATGGTGAATAAAGCACTGACTGTGTAGTGACTTGGAGACCAACAGCGATAAGCAATAGATCAGTGTGTAAGCATAAGAGAGATCTTGAAAGATGAGTTGAGAGAAAAGAAGGCAAGTCAAAAAGGAAAAGACAAGGGCAATTTAAGGGAATAAATGCAGATAATAGTGATAGTGGGTAGTGTAACCAGAGAGGGATATTTCATTGATATTCTTTAATATTTTTTCAACCATATTTTACATGAGTGCTCATGTAGCTGGAGGCTACCATATTGGATAGTGCAGCTTTCAGAGAATTCCCATTATTATGGAAAGTTCTATGGGACATGACTTGTTGAGAAAGTATAAAGTGAAAAAAGGGCAAAGAAGTAAAATCTGAAGATATCAAAATATGTATGGATTAGAAAAAATAAGTAAGGAAGGATAAATAAAAATAAATATTCAGTAGAGGAGTCTAGGAGAATAGGGTATCAAGGGAACCTAGGAAAGTGATATAATCAAGAGTGTTCTTCAGAGGTCAGCTTCCTTGAACATATTTACTTGCTGCTTTAAAGACACAGTGGAAGAGATTACAGAAATTCATTATAGAGGTAACTTTTCCAATGAAAATTGTCAAGTTTGAAAGGCCTGAAACAATATTTATGCTCCTGATTTTATATTCTATTGACATACTAAGTTTGGCTTCTAATAGAGCCTACTTTAATATTTTTAATTATTACAGTAAATAATTCACATTAACATTAAAAGTTATTCAAGGCCCCTAAAACCAGACCCTCCAAAATTGTATTTGCTGCATATGAAGTAATCATTGCCGCAGCAAATGTTTCAAATGCTAAACTCAAGGCAATCCAAAAATGTGTGATGGAAAGAGAGGGGGAGTTAAGTCAAGAAACAACAATTAAGGAAATGTCTTAAACACCAACTCTATTTTGGTTTTCTCTAGCCTTTCCACTGTTCCCACTTGTGTTAGTCACCATCCCACAGTTTCCTTTCATGTCACTGAAGCAAGTCAAGTCAAAAAATAAAGAGTCATCCGTCTCCAAGCTTCCACTAGTCTAAAAACAACTTGCATTGCCCACTACTGAGGTAAGTCTAGTCATACTCATTTTATTCAAGTACATTTCACTGTCTGCTCAGAATAAACAGTATTGGAAAAATTTACTATAGTAATCTTATGTGAGTTGTTTCCCCTTCCTTGAACTCAAAACATTCCTTAAATATGTGAGAAGGGCAATCCCAGTCATCACACTCAACAGGATTTTGCTGAATCCTCTGGCAGTTCAGATAAACCTCTAAAAGAATGTTTATTAGAAGCATGCATGCAAGCAATACATTATAGGGAGGAAACTACTTGAAGCAGTTATTCTACCCATAAACAAAGTTTGCCTAGATGGATTTTATTTTATTCCTTGAAAAATGCCATGAGTTACATGGAAAAATAAAGGCTATGTCATCCTAATTGTGTTGGGCTGACTGCTTCTTGTATAGCTAGGAATGCCTATTCCCATAGATTTTGATCTTGGCCCAAGTAAAAACTTGACAACAAATGATGCATTCTGCTGTACCTAAACATCACAACTCCTGAAAAAACCCACATCATCAGTTGCAGTGATCACAGGAGATGATGGAAACTGGTGTGTGTGTGTGTGTGTATGTATGTGTGTATGTGTGTATGCCATTAAATATATTTGAATATTAATGGCAGTCCTAAAGGCTGTCATGAATACTGTGCTTCTCATTAACAGATCTCACAGTTTATTTTAACTGTCATTGTTGTTAAAACAAACAATAGCTAGAACTTACCTATATTTTCAATAATAGTTTTAACATAAAGTATGACACTCAATATCAACACCTGTATGATACCTTTAACTACTTTGAGATTTATTATGTTTTTATTATCAAGATTCTACTCAATAGAAAAACAATAAAACCTGTTAGCCTGAACAATTCAATATCTTATTTTATAATCATCTGAAAAATAGCATAGCTAAGTAGAAAACCATGGCCATAAAATCACATAGAGGCAGAATACAAGGTAGAATTTATGTTATATTAGACTTTGGGCATCCTCAGATGACTCGAGACATGACCCAAATTGTTCATCGTAATATGATAGCAGTGTTATGCATATATTTAAAATTATTTAATCTCATGGTTTCTTATGTTATTTCATTCTGTAAAAAAAAAACGCACAAATAATGCCTTTTTTAGGTAGCATGAAGCATTTGAACAAAACAAAGTTTTCCTTTATATCAATATCCAAAAGAAAAATTCAAAGTGACTCATGTCACCAAAAGAAACAGGAAAGAAATATTCTTTAAACACCTACTCACAGCTGTTACCATAAACTGATGTAGACTTATCATGTAAGATGGAAAAATAACCATAAAATAACATAATTGTCTTGAATTTTTTTTCCTTTCCCCTGGGAAAGTAAGTGACCCTTACTTGACAGTGAAATTTTTTTTTCTACTTTAGTGCAGGTGAAAAGAAAGGAGGTTTTGGTGTTTGTGTTGCATTATTGTCATTCTATAAGGATACTCTAAAATATATTTTCATATTAATTTCAAAAATTCTAAATCACATGTTATCGGTAAGGATAAAATGCAACAATTTTCAAATCATGAAGAATAAAAGAAACTTTCAGGTTTAAATTATATGTATATACCACAAAAGATCCTGAATAGCCAAAACAATCTTGAAAAAAAAAAGTAAAGCTGGAGGTATCAGAATTCCAGATTTCAAGTTACACTACAAAGCTGGAGTAATCAAAACAGTATGGTACTGGCACAAAAATAGAAACATAGATCAATGGAACAGGATAGGAAGCCCAGAAACAAATCCATGATTATATGGTCAATTAATTTTCAGCAAAAGAAGCAAGAATATGCAATGGGAAAGTCTCCTCAACAAATGAGATTGGGGAAACTAGATGGCTACATGCAAAAGAATGACACTGGACCACTTTCTTACATCATATACAAAAATAAACTCAAAATGGATTAAAGACCTAAATGTGAGACCTAAAACCATAAACATCCTAAAAGAGAGCACAGACATTCATTTCTCTGACTCTGACCACAGCAACATTTTTCTGGATGTGTCTCCTGAGTCAAGGGAAATAAAAGCAAAAATAAACTGTTGGGACTACATCAAAATAAAAAGCTTCTACACAGCGAAGGAAACAATCATCAAAACTAAAACCTACATGGGAGAAGATATTTGCAAATGAAATACTTGGTAAAGAGTTAGTATCACTGGGTGTTATACACAAACAATGAATCATGGAACACTACATCAAAAACTAATGATGTAATATATGGTGATTAATATAACATAATAAAATTTAAAAAAAAGAGTATCTAAAAAAATACAAAGAATTACAAAACTCAACACCCAAAAACCAAAAATCCAATTTGAAAATGGGCAGAAGATATGAACAGACATTTCTCCAAAGAAGATACACAGATGGTCAATAGATACATAATAAGATGCTCAACTTCTCATCAGGGAAATGCAAATCAAAACTGCAATGAGATATCACCTCACACCTGTCAGGATGGCTAAAATCAAAAACACAAGAAACAGCAAGTGTTGGCAAGGATGTGGAGAAAAAGGAACCCTCTTGCACTGTTGGTGGGAATGCAAACTGGTGCAGCCACTGTGCAAGACAATATGAAGTTTCCTCAAAATATTAAAAATAGTACTACCCTGCAATCCAGTGATCACACTACTGGGTATTTACCAATACAGAAGAATAGAAAAACACTAATTTGAAAGGATATATGCACCCGTATGTTTATTGCAGCATTATTTATAATAGCCAAACTATGGCAGCCCAAGTGTCTATCGACTGTTAAATGGATAAAGAAGAAGTTTTATATATATATATATATATATATATATATATGTGGAATATCACTCAGCCATAAAAAAAGAATGGAATCTTGCCATTTGCAACAACATGGATGGAACTACAGAGTATAATGCTAAGTGAAATAAGTCAGTCAGAGAAAGACAAATACCATATAATTTCACTCATATGTGGAATTTAAGAAACAGAACAAAGGGGAGAAAAAAGGGAGAGACAAACCAAAAACCAGACTCTTAACTATAGAGAACAAACTGATGGTTACCAGAGGGGAGGTGGCTGGGGGGATGGGTGAAATAGGTGAAGGGGATTAAGAGCACACTTACCACGATGAGCACTGAGTAATGTGTAGAAATGCTGAATCACTACATTGTACACTTGATGGTAATATAATACTGTATGTTAACTATGTATATTAAATTTAAAAACTTAAAAGAATATGCATATATATGTCAGTCTTCTATTGATTCTGTTTCTCTGGAGAAACCTGACTAACACAGTACTCGGTCACACATTACACATAGCAAATTGTTGATACTCAAGAAGTATTAGATGAATAAATAAACACAAATCAATTTCCTGAATCCTGTTAGGTTTTGTATAGAACAGTGCTGCAGAAGAGTGTAAGGGTGTGACAGGGGCACAGGCAGTAGAGTTACCAACACAAAATTTGATCTGAATACTTTGCTTAATATGAACGTATTAAGCAGAATTTATGATGAAGGGCTTAATAAGTAAATAGTGATACTATATATTATGGTCCCTAAAATAGTAGCGCAGCAACTTGTACCCATTACACAAACAGTAAATATTTGTTGGTTTGAGTTGATGTAGTTTGAGTTAAAATGCCTCGGTTAATTCCATTTAGGCTAAAAAGTTCTGTTTTGGAAAGTATTATCTTTCCAGTTAAGGGGCATCGATGACAGCTTATTACTACCACATCTTGTCATGAGAAGACCATGTTTTGACAGCGACCTCAATCATGGTGCTAGTTTATTCTTTTTCTGAAAGCTGCAGCACCAAGCTGTAACTACCACCCACCCCCAGCAGGATGTCCCGCTCTGATTGGCAGAGTGAGTTGGAAGGTGGGCCTGCTTAGACTCTGACCACACTGACTGCATTCCCCAGAGCTGTGGTAATGAAATTGGAAGCCACCTTTGGGAAGCAAAAAGCCTCAAAGTAATTGCTATGTGCTGTAACCTTCCCTCTCGTTTGGAAAACAGAAATAAACAGTGCATTGTCCTCATGAACCTACTGTATTTACCAATATTGTTTATGGGGTATACTTTGCCAGTTGACATTACTTTAGTAAACTTATTATTATATGGTCAACACCTGCCCCATAAATATAGAATAGAGAAGTTATATTATATTTGTGTTTGGTGAAATGAAGTGTTACCCAAACTCTGATGTGGGGAAGACCTTTGGTGCTCTCTGTATTTATGGGAGCTACATGGCACTTAACATATACCAAACTGGGTAAGCAAACATGCTTGACTCAAAGTTCAACTTTACATGATCTCTGTGACCGGAGATTGGGTCGTTTGGTTTCTAATGTATAGTTTTAACTAAGTTAGGATTCTAAATATGTTTAAAATTTTTAAATTAGCTTTTCAAGTTTTTATTGAGTAGCTGCATATTGAATAAAAAGAAGCCTTGTACACTAGATCGATGGGTTTTTCACTTATTTGCGTAGGAAACCATCAGAAGTTTACTTCAAGATTAGATATTCCTTAAGAAGATATAATTAGAAAGTAGCCTTATCTTTTTCTGAAGCAACATGACATAGTGGTGAGAGAGGCTGAAGCCAGAGAGATCTGGACTTGTAGTTCAGTTACTCTCTGCAGCTGTGTGTTCTTTGATAATTCATTTCAACTCTGAACTCTGATTTCATTAAAAATATGGACCCCATCCTGTAAGGCTGATTTAAGTGTCTAAAGATAATTTGTGCAGAATTTTATATATATATATATATATAGTTGTGCCTGCTTTTAGTACTAGTCTTGTACTTTTAGTAAAATATTTTATCATCTAATTACTCATAGTCATTTCCACTTGTCTGATTGTGAAGATACAAATAAAACTATTATCACCAGCAATCACAAAGACATTGGTGAATGTGTCCACTTGTTAGACAATAGGGCTGTAAGAAATATAAGATGAACACAACTTTCCAGCCTCTTTCCTCAAGTCAGTTTTCATTGCTACTGAAAGGAATCTGGTCAGGACCTTCCAGAAGAAGTTATGGCAATAGAATCAGGGGTCAAATCTCTTGAATTAATTAACAATGATTTCTTCATTTTTCAGATGAGGAATTGAGACATGCAGAAATAAAGTGAACTAATAAATAACTCTGATATATTTTTTAAAATATCTAACCCAGCTACTTTCATGCTGTGTGGCTAAGTTCCAAAGCACAAGGAGAATCATCAACGTAGAGTTCCCATTAGTAAAGCATTGCCATAATTTTCTGCTTTCCTTAGATTGAAGGAAACAGTGTTACTAGGTGAAAATGTACTAAATGCCTATCCTGCCAAGGATACTGAAGACTGTGGATTGTAAGATAAAATGGGATAATATCCATTAAGGAACTCCTTACAGTGAGATATATGGAAGGTTACTAGTTTCTCCAGTTGAATTCCATGTCCATTGTCCTCCTGCTTCATTTATTTAGGAGCAGAACTTGCCATTAGAAATATGCTGCACATACATCTTGGCTCACATGTGCAGGTGGGTCTGTAGCCTGCCTTTCTAGAAGTAGAATAAGAGGGTCTGAGAAAATACAAATTTTTTATTTTGATGAAGAGTACAAATTGCCTTCTGGTGGGTTTTGTCCCCTATTTTCCCGGCTGCTAATAATGCTTGGGAGCCCTGGGTGTTATACGCAAACAAAGAATCATGGAACACTACATCAAAAACTAATGATGTATTGTATGGTGACTAACATAACATAATAAAATTAAATTAAATTAAAAAAATAATGCTTGGGAGTATCTGCCCATCAGTGGGAAGAACTGACATACAATTAGTCATTTTTCTATACAATGACATATACTGCAACCATTTTAAATAATTGAGGCAGTTTTGTATAAAGTGAATAAATCTTAAGAGAATAGAGCAAAGTTTAGAATGAGTATATAATTCTATTTTTTTTTAATTCTGGAACTTAGTTTTATTTCATTTTTTAAAATTGTGATAAAAAATATATAACATGAAATTTACTATCTTAACCATTTTAAAGTTTAAAGTTCAATAGTGTTAAGTATATTTACATTGTTGTGAAACAGATCTCCAGAATTTTATCATCTTTCAAATCAGAAACTCTATTGGAAATATATGTGATATATAACGTATGCATACATATATGATTGAGTATTTCTGTTTTATATATATATATATATATGCATATATATATGTAATTTAGCCTACACAGAAAAGAGTTTTAATAATAGAGCAAAGTATCATCTTAATTCCTTACTAAGAGAATATTATTATTCCTCCCAAGATATAACCACTCTTATCAGTTCAGTATATTTCTCAATGATTATTATTATTATTTTTAAAGATTTTATTTATTTATTTGACAGAGAGAGACACAGTGATAGCAGGATCACAAGCAGGGGGAGAGTTAGAGGGAGAAACAGGCTTCCCGCAGAGCAGGGAGCCCGATGCGGGGCTCGATCCCAGGACCCTGGGATCATGACCTGAGCCGAAGGCAGACGCTTAACGACTGAGCTCACCCAGGCGCCCCTCAATGATTATTTTAAATTAATTTTAAATGTATATGTACACATGAAAGTAGAACTATGCATTCTATGGTACTGTATTAAGTATTTTGCTATTTTCTTTTTAAATATAACACTCTTGTTATATTTGTGTCGGTAAATAGAACTCCACTTCATTCATTTTAACTCTTGATTAAATACATGATAATTCTTGATTATGTGTAATGCTTCCACTACCACCTTTGTTTTAACTATTTTTGACGTTTAATACACATATAAAAAAGTGAACGTACTGGTCAACCTTTTTCTAATCAACCCTCAGAATAACCACTATCCTGCCTTTTAAGATCATAGGTTAGTTCTGCTTCTTTTTGTACTTTAAGTAACGAATCATATGTGACATTCTTTTTGTGTCCTTTTTTTTTTTTCACTCAGCATTATGTTTGTGATCTGTATCCCTACTGCTGTTAACAGTGGTAACTTTTTCATTCTTATTGCCATTTATCACATTGTAAGAATATAACAACTTTATTATTCTGCTTTTATCTATTTTTATTTTTTAGAGATTTATTTATTTATTTGCGAGAGAGAGAGTGAGTGGGGGGAGGGACAGAGGGAGACGGAGAGAGAGAGAGAATCCTCAAGCAGACCTCCACTGAGCATAGAATCGACAGAGGGCTCAATCCCAGGATGCTGAGATCATGACCTGAGCTGAAATCAGGAGTCAGATGCCCAACTGACTGAGCCACCTAGTGCCCCTACTTATTCTGCTTTTAATAGGAATTTAGATTTTTTTTAAAATTTGAGGCTACTACAAATAGTGCTGTTATAAATGATCTCATTCATTTCTTTTCTTATACAATTGTACACATTTCTGTTGGCTCTATACCTGAGAGTGGAATTGTCGATTCATAGAGTATAAATAGATTTAGCACATCCTAACAAATCATTTCCCAAAAGCACCTATACTAATTTTCAATCTAGTTAGTAGTGTATATATAAATAATTTCTTCACACTACTGTCATATTTAACATTTTTGATCATTTTTATTATAGGCACTTCGGTGGGTATGCAGTGGTATCACATTGTGACAGATACACATGCTCTTATAAGCATGGGCCATTTCTGGCCATACCACAGAGAACTTTAGTGATGGGCCTCCCTCAGGGGCCTAGAATTTGAGTGTGAGCTTTATAGGAAATATTACTTTTCACTGTATGTTTTTTGGTATTATTTGAAATTTTTACCACATACCTGTATTACCTCTTTAAAGTGCTCTTTTATTTCATTTCATTTTTCATTTTTCAAAAAAAGTTATGTAAGCCTAGAGTCTTCTAGTCTGTGGTCTTAGCCTGCAAAGCAATTCAGTTTTGTCTTAAAGCCCCCAGCAGTAGGATAATCATGTCCCTTAGGGAAATATAAAGCACTACATGTTTTTTGCCAATTCTTAAGTTGTGGACAACTCAGGGAGATAGGAAACAGGTCAGGGAATAAGACTGAAACCCTGGAGGAACGTGGAAAGTCAAATATCCAGGGTCTTCTGAAATATCTCTTTCTGTTTTTCTTTTACCTGTTTATAGATGCTACAGAATTATACACACACGCACACACACACACACGCACAAGCATGCACACCATCTCCAGGGAGTCAGTGGAGAGTTCTGGAGATGAGTGTATGTCTCTGCTTCCTCCATCGTGGCTCGTAGATTCTTTCTGACCTGAGGGGAAGTCAAGGGAAAAGCCATTGCCCTGGACTGTAGGGACTTGATTAGCACCCCACTGTTGTTAAGAGGCACAGAATGCAAGGGCAAGGTGTAGACTTAAAAAGCATAATATGACAACATTTTTATTTTTGATTACTTTTGGATAGAATTACCCTGAATGACTCAACTGATGGATGAACTAGGGTTTTGAGAGAATTGTATTGTTTGGAAAATCCATGCTTAGAAATTAGTTACCTGTGATTGCCCTGAGAACCTACAGGACCAAGGCCAGTACCATTCCGAAGTGCTGTTCATGTTGCAGAGCCTTTAGCAGAGGGACAGTATGTCCCCAATGCCCTCATGAATGTGGCTGGGGAGATCACTCGACAAGGAAGTGCCTCACAGTCGATCGTGGCAATGAATTTGTGCCACTAGCAGAGAAATCTGAGCTTGTGATTATTCCTTTCTGCTTTTCAAAGGAATATTTATGTATGATGATTAACATAACATAATAAAATAAAATTTTAAAAAAGGAAATATAAAATGAAGAGGAATATTTATTAACCATTTCTGTTTTTCCTAACACTTTTGTGTAAGATGGACTGGTTACATTTATAATCAGAATTTTGTTGTAGTACTGTGAGGACTCACATCTGAATTTGATGAAGAGAAATGCATTTTAC
Source organism: Mirounga leonina (assembly GCF_011800145.1). NCBI lineage: Eukaryota > Metazoa > Chordata > Mammalia > Carnivora > Phocidae > Mirounga > Mirounga leonina. Next base: position 13,871,139 of record NW_023270451.1, read on the forward strand.
CCGGAGAGGCCAGCCTTAGAACAGGATGACTTAATGTGTCTTTGGGTTGTGCCCTTTGGGGAGAGGATGAGTACATTTTTACTGTGAGTGAAATAATTATGTTAGGTGGAGTTACTCTTCAGATTGTTTATATGTGTGTTAAGTGGGCAGCTAAGAGATGAAATGCAAAAGACAGAATTTTAACACCCTTATTTCCTCTGCATTTCACATACTGACAGCCAACTTCATTCTTTCTTGAGGACCTTTTTAGTGGGACCGGGGTCATCCCTGTTTGCCAGCCTTCCTTTTCTCTCTATAGCTAGTGAGGTATCTGACATGAGTCTGACTTACCGTATTACGCATCGCTTTAGCCACAGTTTTTGGCCGGTGATGGCAACAAAGCAAACTCTTTGCTGGCATTCAACATGCAGATGCTAGAGTGGAAAATAGCACATTTATTTGAGTTCACTAAGCTTTGCTAATAACAGTCTAGAGCCTTGTGAGGACATAATATTACTACCTCCTCTCCAGTAGAGAAATTTTACCTTTGGCAAAACAACAAGACCAAGAGAGAAAAAAGGAGAGCTGAGAAAAACAGGAGACAGTGATTCCCAAAGTCACTAAGTCTTGTGTAGCCTCTAAGTACCTACGCCCTGAATCAGAACCTTCTACAATGCTACAGCAAAGCAAGAACTAATCAAATAAAGAAATTGTGGAGAAGAGGCAAGTTAATTAAGTAATGGCAACCTAACTCTGAATCAACCTGGATCATATGCATTTGGTAATTTGTTTTGGGTATTTAGAAAATCATGGTCATAATAGATCTGAAAATGCTTTATGTAAAGAAAAATGTTTTAGCTTGTTGCACTCTAAAATTCATGCCTTCATTGTTTAAAGATGAACATTTATATAAGTTAGGTATACAACTTTATATATCATTTGATGCATGGTTTTCTATCCAGTTTGGCCTATGAATCAAACACAGTTTAAAAGTATATTGAATAATTAAATAATAAATATTTAAAATTAATAAATAGTATATTAAATATATCACTGCATTTTTATCAAAACAGCCATTTACATTAAAGGCATAAGTCTATTCCATATTACACATAATATGTGGTTATGATTGTTACAAGTAAAGCAGAAATATGCTCTTCTTACCAGGTATTTAATACCATCTAATAACATATATAGAAAGATAAACACTCAGGAAGAAATAAAGATTTATGTTCTGCTATAAAAGCATAATTTTGTATTTTATTTAAGATTGAGTCTTACATTCATATTAAAAACTGTGCTTAATGGTAGGAGCATAAAATTGAATTCTTACTGTATTAAGCCAGTTTAGCAAGTAAAAATAATTCAGTACCTTAAATATATCACATTTTTCAAATGATGCACTGTGGAAATAGATACCTTGCTGCCCTAATAATGGTTTGTAATATGGAGCACCCTAAAAGTCTAATCCTTTCAGTACATTGCTTTTTCCATTTTCTCAGCTGAAATGACCAAAAGAGTCTTTCCCATCCATGTTTTGAATGAGTTATAATCAAGCAGCATCCTGTGCTCAGTTAACAGAGAGCACCCAAAGCAAACAGGTGTGAGAGGAAACAGAATGTGACTCATTATTTACCTGGACTTCAAAAGACTGTCTTTTCCCTCACACACTGTCAAAATCGGATGTTGTGTCATAAATCTGAACCTTCTCACTAGACTATGTTTTAAGCTGCTTAGCTGTATGTTGATTCCGTGAAACAGTGGCAGAAAGGAAAGGATATGCATTGATTTTTTTTTGGTACTCTACTGATGGGCAGGAAGAAACTCCTTGCTTAAGCAGCGTAATTGGCAGATTTTAGACGTATTTGCTAAATGATAAATAACCGTGGGCTTCAGAAATTGTAAGCTTACTTATTAAGTTATCTAATATGATGAGATTACTTTCAGTATAGTATGCATATTTTCTACGCTTGATTCATGAACTACATGAGGTTATTTACCTATTACCTCGTTAAACTGTCCATGATGAGGAGCCTCCTCTATATAATGTAATGTATGTTTTCAAATGGATATTCCTTAAGAAATATGATATTAATGGGGCACCTGGGTGGCTCATTGGTTAAGTGCTTGGTTTTGACTCAGGTCATAACCTCAGGGTCATGAGATTGAGCCCCAGTTTGGGCTCTGTGCTTAGCATGGAGGCTGCTTGGGATTCTCTCTCTCCCTCTGCTCCTCTTCCTGCTCACACATTCTCTCTTTCTCTCTCTCAAATAAATAAATAAATAAATAAATAAATAAATAAATAAATAAATAAAATCTTGAAAAAAATATAATAATTCATACTCTTCTTTATAATGATGCGTGGTTAAATAATTGGCTCTTAATTGCTCAGACATGGTAAAAATGTATATTGACTAAGGGCTTTGCAAAATTTTTTGAGTGTACATAGTTTGTGCTCTCTGTGTATTAAAGGTGATGCAGGGTGGGATATTACTCAGTGACGCAGTTAAAACTAGTGCTTTTTTTTTTTTTTTTAATAAAAAATAAAACTAGTGCTGTTCTCTACTACAACTGAGAGGCCAAAATTTAATGGGTTGAGATTGTATTAGCGGAATTTAGGCAAAATTAAACAAAGTTTTTTTGTTTATTTTTTTTTTTACTCTGAAATTATACAAATTAATGATGCAAGCCTTCTTGGAAAATTCTTGCATGTGAATCTAAAGAGATGTTAGATAGTTTCTTTCCAACATATTAAAATAAAACTGTGTTTGGAAAGAGGTTAGATAAACTTTGGAGGACCCTCAGGTTCTTGAGTCAGTGATTCTCTGCTGTAAGCAAGTAACACAGTATGGATCTGAGGTGGATATGTTTTAGCCAAGACTTTCTAGAAGCCAACCTAGTCATCTGGTTTTAATGAGGACCCTTAGAATGCAAAAATTTTAATGTTTTGCTTGAGGGCAATTTAGTTTTAATTACTTGTATTTGACATGTGTTGAGCAGCAACTAAGCACTAGTAATTAACCAAAGACAGCATTTGGGCAAGACTAGCCTTATTTAGGTTGAAGTTTAAAATGACAGCATCTTTCAGGTAGAATAAGGGTAAAGAACTATAATGATAGGGCATTGATATTTCCAATGAAGCTTGAAAAAATTCAAAATAATCTAGGGTTAGCATGACCTTCTGTCCACTTTTTTTGAACACAGTCTTTCCAAATATGTAAAAAAAAATAATTCTGAATCATGTAACTTAAATGAGAGGATTGTGAATATTTGATCATATCCAGATGTTTTCAATCTCCACTAACTATAGACTAAAGGGCAGAAGATTAGATTGCATCAGTTAAAGGACAGTTTCTTCATTAAGCTGGAGTATATTAGTACCTACACTTTTTCAAGTGTGAAGACCTGGTTTTTAATGTGAGCATGTTTTTTAGATATCCACTAGGTAGTAGTGATGCTTTCAGTAACTTCTGATCAGGATAATGTGTGACAATTAAAAACTATCATGTGGCCAGTGATACTTTAAAATAAGTTTATAATTTTAAAATTATAATTATATCTACAGGCATTTGAAAAAATACATGTGAATATGAGAGATACTGTTTATTGAATCTACAAAAATAACCATAATGGATTTTAAGACCCCTTGTTATTAATCTAAGAACTCCTTGAAGTTTCCTTCATCTCAATGATGAGATTTAATTATTAAAAATGAATCTGTTTAATACCAATTTACTATTTAAATGAAGAAATCCTCATCACCCACGGGTACCTGGGTACTCAGTCGGTTTAGCATCTTACTCTTGGTTTCAGCCCAGGTCATGATCTCAGGGTCGTGAGATCAAGCCCCACATTGGGCTCTGTGCAGTCTGCTGGAGATTTTCTACCTCTGCCCCTCCCCCTGCTGTCGGGCACTCTCTCTCTCTCAAATAAATAAATAAAATCTTAAAAAAAGAAATCCTCATCATCATGCAAGCTATTTTACGGACAAACATAAAGGTATATAAGTACAAACAAATAATAATTGATAACTGAGAAACAATGACTATACAATTGAACCTTGAAGAACATTAGCTTGAACTGCATGCATACACTTATATATGGACTTTTTTTTGTTTTGTTTTTGGTAAGACAGTACAGTACCTTAAATGTATTTTCTCTTCATTATGATTGATTGATTGATTTATTTATTTATTTATTTATTTATTTATTTATTTATTTGAGAGAGGGACAGAGAGTGAAAGAGAGAGAGAGAGAGCATGAGCAGGGGGTGGGACAGAGGGAGAAGCAGACTCCCTGCTCAGCAGGGAGCCCAACAACAACTCCAGGATCATGACCTGAGCTGAAGGCAGATGCTCAACTGTTCAACTGACTGAGCCACCCAGGAGCCCCCCTTATGATTTTCTTAATAACATTTCCTTTTCTCCTTCTTCCTTTATTGTAAGAATTCAGTATATAATACATACACAAAATATGTGATAAATGACTTCTTACATTATTGGTAAGGCTTTTGTAGTCCACAGTTGGCTATTAGTAATTAAGTTTTTGGGAAGTCAAAACTTATATGTAGGGCGCCTGGGTGGCTCAGTTGGTTAAGCGACTGCCTTCGGCTCAGGTCACGATCCTGGAATCCCTGGATCGAGTCCCGCATCGGGCTCCCTGCTCGGCAGGGAGCCTGCTTCTCCCTCTGACCCTCCCCTCTCTCACGTGCTCTCTCTCTCTCATTCTCTCTGTCTCAAATAAATAAAATCTTTAAAAAAAAAAACTTATATGTAGATTTTAAACTGTGCAGGGGGATTGGTGCTTCTGACCTCCTCATTGTTCAAGGGTCAACTATACTTCAGAATTTATTGGGTATATATCATAGAAAAGGTTTATTCTTTATCTGTTATGATAAGCCAGCATATGTTCTGCTGGCCTATATTAGAAGAAAATGTAGAATCTGTTATGTTTTATGTAGAGATAGTTCTAAAGTTATATTTCTTAGTTGTGAAATGTTCTTTACCCTTTTTATTAGGTTAAAGCCTTTTTTTAAAAAAAATGTTAATTTTACTTTGCTCCATTGTATGATGTTAATCAGAAGTGCTTAAACCAGGTAAACCTGCTCTTAAGAGATTGTTTGAATCTGTTTCCTTATGCATACATTTATTTTATAAGAAGAATTATGTTTTAAGCACATAAACTTTACCTCTTACTAGTTTTCCTCATGAACATAAGAAAAAGAATGAATGGAAATATGAAGTGTATATCTATCATTACTATTGTAAAAATAAGTTGCTTATGGCACAGACGTTACATTCTGGTTGCTGAATTCACATAAAGTATATGCAGTGAGACCGTACTCTATGTTAGTTTCATCTCCTTCCTCTAGCAAGAAACAATTTTGCTATGCTGTTTGTCCATTGCCATAGCCTTTACAAATTTGATTGTATTAACATCACAGAGTAGATCATATATCTATTCATCACTATATTAAGAGGGCTGGCAAGTTATACCCTGACATTTTCTTTTTCTTTTTTAGTCCGATCAGATCATTTCCTAAAAGCTGTCTATGCAACTCCATTAGCAACACAGTTAATAAATATTAGACTTCCTGTTCACAGGTGTTGACCAGTTGGGCAGATTAAATATTTAGAACTGGCTGATTCTTCTTTGGTCATATAGGCAACCAGAGGTAACATGATTAATGCTAGGTTATTGAATATCAAATAGGAGAATTCAATTAAATGCTTTAGTCCGTTCCTTAGGGTTTCCTGGAAATACAGAAAGTGAATAACAAGAGAAAAAATGTCTGTAATAGTACATTCATAAATTTTATCAGCAAAAATTTAAATATTTCCTATCACCCTGAGCTTAGCACATGACAGCTTCATCTTGCTAATTATGAAAACCCAAACTTTCACGTTATCTCTGACACCAGTTTTTCCATGTGTCATCTGTCAAATTCATTTTCAGCAAATTCTGTCATCAGTAGATTCCAAATGAACATAAATAAATAAATCTACATAAATAAATATGCATAAATCTACATATTCTCACAATCTCTACATTTACTGCCTTGTCAAGGTGCCTCAAACTTTTACTTGAAGGATAGCAATACCCTCCTAATAAGTGGATAAAGCGTTGAGTAATATACATGCCCAGTCTGCAAGAGAATCACAGTATAGTGGTTGAGACAGAGAAAAACTTAAGGTGGTGTAAGATTATGTATGTGGGTGTATATATATATATATTTACAAATATGAATGTTTATCAGGTGTGCATTTAAGCATACATAGTTTTACAAAATATAGAATAAAACAAAAACCTCCAATACCATGAAAATAATACATATAATTGAAATGCTCTAAATATATACATTCATCAGTAATCCTCATGCTGACAAGAACTACAGTGGCTCAGTCTGTTCCTCCAAGTGGTTATCAGAGCTTCTGAAGTCCAAGTGCTAGACAGGCTTAAATATCAGTCTTGAAGCCTGTTTATGGTTGATCATAAATGCTGATTTTCATTCTTTGGAAAAAAGTTTATTATTTATTCTCACTAAGGCATAACCATCATTCCTATGAAAACAATGCATATGCCAAACAATTTTAGGTTTTTAATTTGTAATTTATAATACAAGCTGAAGAAAGTTGATCTTACAGGACTAATAATTATAGCCAAATAAGAAATCCATCAGAACTGTTATACATTTGGGGCGCCTGCGTGGCTCAGTTGTTGAGCATCTGCCTTCAGCTCAGGTCATGATCCCAGGGTCCTGGGATCGAGCCCCGCATCGGGCTCCCTGCTCCGCGGGAAGCCTGCTTCTCCCTCTCCCACTCCCCCTGCTTGTGTTCCCTCTCTCGCTGTGTCTCTCTCTATCAAATAAATAAATAAAATATTTAAAAAAAAAAAAAAAGAACTGTTACACATTCAAACTTGGTAGATGGAATTTTCACTCAGTTTTTGTTTATTAATTGTTTTCTAGTTTCTAGACGCCGTGCTCAGTCCAGGAATCCAGTAATGAATAGCATAGAGACTCTGAACTCCAAGTTCACACTTTATATGATGTTTCAAGAAAAATGGTCCTTGCCATTTATCTGTGTAGTTTTTTTTCCCTTTGTTTGCAAGAATATAGTTAACAACTGCCTTATTTATCATCACTTAAAATGATATAAAACATTGTGCCTTTTATATAAATACAAAACAATAAATTATTAGATATAATTAGCTTATGAAATTGTTAATTGTGTGCTACATTTTACAATTTGTAATTTCTACCAAATGTTTGTGTTTTTATTAGTGCCATTAAACATAATAAATGTTTGTTTGACTTAAGAAAGTTCAATAGAATTATTGATACATTTTATAATAAGCTAACTGTGGTTTTCCATTTGACTTTCCCTTTGTATATACAATATTATTTAAAATTAAGTTTTTGTAAAATAAGCCAAATGGTTTTTATTGTAATGTATATATTATTAGTAAATTGCTTATTGCCATTTTATATGTCATCTGCTAAGTGCTAAGTTTGTATTTACCAGGAAAATAACTACTTCAGTGACTTAAGTCATGTCTTCTTCATCTTCTTCTTATAGTTGGCAGTAAGTGTAGGCGTGTGTCCGGGCCACTCGCCCAACTGTACCAGTGGTTCCCTTTCATTTCCTTTCCCTGATTCAGCAGCCAGCATGAGTGACAGGATGGTCACCAATCTTCTAGACAAAAAATAGCTTGATAAGAGTTGGTGTTTCCACTGTGTTAGTCATATGGGAGTCCTCTCTGTGGTCAGTACCTGTATGGAAAAAGAATGAAAAGTGTGTTTTCCCTGATAACATTCCTTCAAATATATTTTGTTTCAAAGAACAACAAACCACAAAGATGATTCCAGTCAAGACATCCAAATGTTTACTCTGAGTCACAGACCAGCTACCACAAACTGAGGTAAGGGATTCCCTAAGTAGGTGTCTCCGTTTTCTATAGACACTAAAGGCTCCCAAATACGGATTCGAGTGGCCAAGTTTTATTTAGCTTGCTGACTTTTTTTTTTTTTTAAAGATTTTATTTATTTATTCATGAGAGACAGAGAGAGAGAGAGAGAGAAGCAGAGGGAGAAGCAGGCTCCCAAGGAACAGGGAGCCCGATGCGGGACTCGATCCCGGGACCCCGGGATCACGACCTGAGCCGAAGGCAGACGCTCAACCATCTGAGCCACCCAGGCGCCCAGCTTGCTGACTTTTAAATTTCATTCAGTGACTTTTTTGACTACTCTGTGCAAGACTCAGAGCTATGTTCTATAATACATAGAAAGTGGAATAAAGAAGAGTTCCCACAGTGAAATAGTTTATAGGTGTATCAGGTGAGTGTAAGAAAATACAAAATTAGCTACATCACTAGACAGATTATAATTAACGTCTTAAAAGAGTGTTTGGGGAATTTAGAGGAAAAAGGGATTGCATGTTTTTAGGAATACCAAAAATACTTCATACAGATAGTAACATTGTCAAGTCTTTGAGAAATTGTAGAATTTCAGTGATTAGGAAGAAGGTGACTTTTTAGGGAGAAGGGACATCATGAGCACTTGTTTTAGGAAGAGAAATGACGCAGTTGGATTGGCCTGTTGAATGCATGTAGGGAATTACTAGGGCTAAAAGCTGAAAACTAAGTTGGCATTAATTTTGGGTGCTAGCTAATTTGAGCAAATTATATTTAATGTGGTAGCTATTTTATTTAAGTGTAACAACATGATCTAAGTGTGATTTAGGAAAACTAATCTGAATTCTTCATTAGAATAAAATGGTGTCAGAAAGACTACAGAAATGAGATCAGTGAAGACATAGGAGGAAAAGAAGGATATAGTGTAAGCTAGGGAAAAAGGAACAAGAAAGGAAGAGTTGACAAAGTAGGAATTATATGATTAGCTGATTATGAGAGACATTTGATAGAAGGCACCAAAAACTTTTATTTTGACTTTGGCCTAGTATAGTCCAATTGTTTTTCACAGATTGAAGGATATATGAATGGATTCGGCTTTTGCCTATAAAGTTTGAATTGCCAGGTATTTCTCCAGGTAGTTTATCTAGTGGACAATTGAAAATAGAGAACAGGAAGTTGAGAGAAAATTGGAAATCATTCAGTTGGAGGTAATTATGACAGTTGCTAAATGACAAGCTAACGGTCTTTATTTTCTTGACAGTGTTATAGTATATTCAATGTGTAGTATGATTAGCTTTATGCTACCTTTTCCCCAGTGACTTCATATTGATTTTGCTTCATTCATGGGTTCTAGCTGAAAATGCTTGGGTGTGCAGTGGCTGGTGGTGACTGTCATATTGTCCATATCCACTCATTCTTTCCATCTTTACTCAGCCAATAATAATAGATTTTATGTGCTCACCAGGGTAGTAATTACAGTGTAATACAAAGATGAATGAAATCTAGTTCTTGCCCTCACAGAACTAAGTTTGGTTGAGCAGAGTAGGAAGTCTTTGCTAGTAAGTCTCATTTTAGAATCGTCAGTTCATAATTTCCATTGTATTGATGAATTTATGGTCAAGGTTCACTTAGAAATCAGTTCCAATGTATTTACCAAAAATATCCAAGAACCATTTAGCAAGTGGATATGAGAAAAAGAATTATTTAGGAGTCTGTATTCATGAGAAATAAAATCATATTTTGGCAATAATTGCCCTTCTGTGGAAAATCATTTTTTTCAGTTTGGCATACAAAACAATTTGGACTGCATTACTTGTTTATAATAATAGTGAAGTTTTATACTATTTAAATCATACTTTTGATTCTTGAACTTAATATGCTACTGTCTAAATTTGTTTTAATATGTCACATTAGATTTATTTCACTTGGAATATGGAGACTGACTTTCATGTTGCCAGGTATTTATTTGTACTTTTTTTCTTTTTTTTCTTTGGTCTACTTAGATTTGGTTTTTTTTTTTCTTTGCTTTTTCTTCTTTTCACTTTTTAAATTTTTTACTTTAAAAATTTTTTTTTAAGATTTTATTTATTTATTTGACAGAGAGAGATACAGCGAGAGAGGGAACACAACCAGGGGGAGCAGGAGAGGAAGAAGCAGGCTTCCCGCTGAGCAGGGAGCCCAATGTGGGGCTCGATCCCAGGACCCCAGGATCATGACCTGAGCCAAAGGCAGACGCTTAATGACTGAGCCACCCAGGCACCCCTCTTTTTAAATTTTTTAAATGAATTGTGAGATGGAGATTCTATGTCTGCATATGTAAATAGCCATATAGCCATATTGTCATTTTGGCCCTAATAATACACTTAATGTTTCATTTAATTTACCATAGTCTTGGTAGACAACAATAATTGGATGAACTATAGAAAAAGACACCTCTTGACTATTTAATTATACTTCACCAAATAGGGCTAATTCTACCAAATTGTGTTACCTGCAGTGCTGACACCTTGGTAACATTAGCAGTTTTGTAAGCCACCAGAATTAAGGTATGCTTTCTGCTGGTTTAAAACTCCCAAACTCTATTTTTAAAAATATTTTTGAGCTTTTGAAAGCTTTTCCTTAATTCCAGAATTCCATTTCAACTTAAATATTTTATACCTAAGTACATTATTTGTCAATGTTAATATTTAATTTCTTCTCTATTGTAGTTAAGGAAAAAAGAAAAAAATCAGGTAATAATACTACTACTAGTAATTATTTTTTTGAGCATGCCATCTCTACCCAGAAAATAATAGATTAGGCAATATGACATGACATTCAATTTCCATTTTCTACTTGGTCACCTTTACCTTTCTGGATTACCTATGATTGTGAATTTATAAGAACAACTCTGGAATTTTAAAACTTTAAGGCCACTGCTAACAGTATTAAGAAAGAAAAAAGACCTATAGCTCTTGCCACTATCTTACTTTTAAGGCTTATTTTGGGGGGTTAGGGCTTACCGGGAGCTCTCCATCTCCCCTGTAATCCTCACTAAGGAGACTGTTTAGAAACCATCACTAACTTGGTGAGAGTTTTGTAAGGTATAGTGAACAAGGACTTCTCAGGAATTGCATCACAGAAACTGAAGTAGCAGAAAAAACTTCCATTAATATGGAATATTTGGAGCACTTTAGAGTAGGTGCAGAGCATCATTTCTCTGTAGATTTCTTGAGTACTATCTATAATTAAGTATCTCCAAGAGTTTTGTGTACACGTAGCATTATAGGGTTCCATGGTCTAACTAGTTCCTCATGCAAAGATCAAAGTTTTTGAAAATATAATGGTTTCTTTTTACTGGACTTAATTTTATCCTCCTCTTTTTCCACTTTTTCCATTGGGGATACTCTCTCTAAAGTTGTTTGAAAAGAAAAGAAAACACCTTTAGATCTTTGGGTTTCCTTATTCAGCCAAGGAAAACATTGAATATGAACATCAAATACTCCAGTAACATTTCTATGATTTGTCATTAAACTATTTTTCTTCCTTTGAATTTTCTATTAAACAGTGTTTAAGTCGGTAAAAGACCACGGTCCCCCAAAAGTCAACAATTTGCTTTAAATGAAATTTTTATTAATTCAGTTCAGGTTTTTAAATTGGAAATTGAACTTTGATGGTGGCTCTATCTATACAACACAGTGTTCATATATTATGAAAGTTCCAAAACTTTATAAAGGAAAATGGTAAAAAGTTTTTGAAAGAAACTTCAAATGTTTATGTACAAAAGTATATATAATGGGATAAACATATAACAGAAAAAGTTCATAACTCACTAAAACAATCTCCATTGAAATGAATACTTTTTATCCTTAAGAAGATATTAAGTTAAAAATGTTACATTTAAAATGCTATCTGTATACTCTATTTTAAAATGAAATAAGCATTAAGAGTTCAAAAATTGCTAATTATGTATAAAACCAAAAGGGTATAATCTTCCAGAAACTAAACTTATTTTCTTTTTAATTGCTTTATTAAGGATCTTAAGTAGGAAATCTTTATTTAGCTAGTATATTTAGAATCTATGTGCTAAATTCATTGGTAGGTTTTTTTTTTTTTTCCAAGATTTTATTTATTGATTTATTTGAGAGAAAGAGTGAGCGAGAGAGAGAGCACAAGCCAGGGGGAGAGGCAGAGGGAGAAGCAGACTTCCAGCTGAGCAGGGAGTCTGATTTGGGGCTCTATCTCAGGACCCTGGAATCATGACCTGAGCTGATGGCAGACATTTAACCAACTGAGCCACCCAGGTGCCCCTCCATTGGTAGTTTTGAGGAAGAAAAGGTAAATTAGGTAATTGGTTCTGTCTTGGAAATGTCCACTCAAGTTTTAAGGGGGGGAAAAAAGTTATATTGTTTTAAGAAATAAATGACTATTTTTCCTTGAACAAATGTTCATGGACATAAAAATGTTAATGGACATAATAAGTAATTTTCTACTCTTAGGTATCTATTTTTATCTATATGATTTTTTACTAGCACTATGAAATTGAGTTAATGTTTTATACACAAATTAAATACTTATTATATTTAAATTTTGTGTTCTAAATCTTTTACCAGATTCAATTCTGCAACACCTCAATATTTAGTAATGGGAAAGAAATTCACCTCCATGGGCCTAGAGAGCAACAAAGTTGAAAATAGTGTAGTTTAAAAATACCTAGAATAAGTCAAATGAAAAGACTGCATGATTCATGTTTTATTTTTATTTTTCAGTGTGTAGACACTTTTCACATCACTCATGGGTAAAGGCTGGGTTCATTTATCCAACTTTTTATTAAAATGTTTTATATTATAACGGTTGAAATTATGATCATTAGAGATATTCCCAAAGTAAAAAAAAAAAAGTATATAATCAATGTAATAATATATTTTGAGATGTTTTCTAACATGAGATTTTGTTAACCTGTCTACTGAACTGTTTTTACGAAGTAATTGGCAGAAGGCTATTCTACCAAAATCCATGCCCCCTCCCTCCTGCATGTTCTAGATTTTAATTATAGCCATTGTATCTCTCTGATGTGTCTGAGGCAAATTAAAGCTGAGAGGAAGTATGTGCTCAGCAAGGATAGAGAATGGTTTTCTTTTATGGGAGCATGGCCTGGCAATCATGCATCAAATTCTGTGATTCTTTGATAACTGAATAGCAAACTAAAAATGATATAACATGTGCTCTCGACTTACCTTTAGGGTATATTCTAGTATAAAGTGTCAAAGAGTAAATGTTTAATTCACATATCATAGTAAAAGAACAATCGCCCACTTCAGGTGTTAAAAAGACAAAAGAGTGAATTGCCTGGTCTATTCTTTTGGTGGTTTTTTACCTCATGAACACAAACTTGTCATTATTTTGCCTTTGTTCCTGCCATTAAATGACTGAATCTTGAAGATGATTTTTTTTCTTCACAGCATTTCTCTAGAGACCATGTTCCCCCCCACTGCATTCCACACACCTTTTTGGAGTACTGATTATGTGAGGGCATGACATACATTATTTCATTTTGTATTTTTCAATTTTAAAATTTCCATTTGGCTCTTTCTGATTGTTTTCATTTCTCTTTTGAGATTTCTTTTTTTTTTTTTAATTACAAGCATATTTTCCTTTATGTCCATGACCATAATTAAAACAGCTGGTTTACAATTCTTGTCTACTAATTTCTGCATCTGGATCATCTCAGATTGGTTGCAGTTTCTTGAATATGGGTCAGATTTTTTATTGAATCCTGGCCATTGCAAAGGAGAAAATTGTAGAGATTCCACTTTGGGTGATAGTCTTAAAAAAGATGATTGCTTTTTCTTTGTGTTAGTACCCCATTAACTAGGCTGAATTCAAATTCAAAACTCCCTTTCCTGGGGTGGGCAGACTTGGAAATCTGGAAGTTTAGTTCTTTTAGTCATGCCTGGGTTGCTTAGTGGCTGTCACATATACGCATCATTCAGGTGTTAGCCAGAGATTCAGACAGAGCTTGTGCAGAATTTGAGGCTTTTGAAATATGAATCTCTCCCTTTTTTTGTCTTTCCTCTTTCCTTTCCACTTGCTGTGATACCTCCCAAAAACGTTTCTATGGTTCTTCAGGGCTCTGAGTTTTCATGGGTTCTTGCCACGTCTCATGTCACAGACTGTGTCCCACTTTCAGGTAAAAGCTATGTAAAAAAAAAGAGGGGGGTGAGAATCATCCAATGACATTTCTATCTTCCTGCTTTGGTGATGACTCAGTACCTTCTGCCTGCTTTTGGTCAATCTCCAGTGCTTCCAGATAATTACTCATTGTATTTCTATATCCCCGAAGACAGTAATTTTTGTCTGTTTGAGGAAAGTTCTGATGGAAGCTACTCTGTCACAGCTTCGAAGCAGGATGTCCTCTGTAAATTTTCATATCTAATTTCTGATAAATTTATCTCTAGCAGAGAAGAATTGTTTCATTAAATTCATGACATGTATGTATCTCTTTTAAGAATGGTTCTCTTCGGGGCGCCTGAGTGGCTCAGTCGGTTAAGCGTCTGCCTTCGGCTCGGGTCATGATCCCGGGGTCCTGGGATCGAGTCCCGCATCGGGCTCCCTGCTCAGTGGGAAGCCTGCTTCTCCCTCTCCCACTCCCCCTCCTTGTGTTCCCTCTCTCGCTGTCTCTCTCTCTGTCAAATAAATAAATAAAATCTTTAAAAAAAAAAAAAAGAATGGTTCTCTTCAAAATATCTTCAACTTTACTGTCCAATACTATAAAGAGGAATATGTTTTATTCATTATATTACTGTTAAAATGTCTGTGTCTGATAACAATACACAGTTGCTTTTAATATTTGTGGAATTTCATGAAACCACCTCCACGTAAAACAGGGCAAACCTGATCATTTTAGCACTAATATACATGTTTTTATATTTTAAAAATAAAATAAATATAAAAATAAAATAAATAAATAAAAATTTAAAAATATACATATTTTTATATTTTAACATCAAAATGTGTCTTTTGTCTAATAATTCATGATGTTTTAAAATAATCGGCGGCATTTTTAGATATCTTGGTGGCACATACAATAATGGCAACTATAACTGATGATATCTTTGATTTTAGGAAATAATTTAAGTATTTTCCATATATTCATCTAATAATGAGGGAATTGCAAACTGTTGTAGAAAACATACCCTTTTGTGTTCTTTTAGACTTAAAAATATATACTTTAATAATGATGAACCAAGTTACTTTGCACTTACTTCATTCACCTTACTGCAACTTTTTAAAATATGTTACATAACAGAAAATGCAGATAAAATGTTAATCGGGATTTTTTCTCTTTTTACCAACATGAATATGTTTTTTTTGTGTGTGGAAACAGAACAGTAAACATTAAGTAGTAAAATTACATCTTCTAGAATGACAGAATAACTAGCACTGTGCTATAAACTCAACACATCAGGGGTAAAAACCCAAGGAAAAAGATCATATTCTTGTGGGTTCTAAAATAAGGCATAAATATCACCATTTTTCCTGATATAGAAATTTTCAGCTGTAAAAATTAATGACAAAGAGAAAGCTTTAAAAAATAGATAAAAGGAATGTGGTTTTGAAACTAGGCATTTTGCCAGTTGTGATTACTGTCTAATTCCACAAATATGTTTTAAAGCCAAGCCTGTCAAATGAACTGGAAAAAATTACCAGAATTATGAAATCTTCCATGAAGACAACCATCCTGGGATCCCTGGAGACACTCTCATATTACATCTTGTATGGTGGCCAAAAGCAGGCAAAACATTCTCTGCAGATTTTCTTCACTGGGTTGTCTCATCACAATTTTAACGTTAGAAGGATGTTAGTGCTGGATGCTATAGATCCTAAGCAGTTAACTTATTTATTTACATTTCCCAGTTATGTGGTGGAGGGGGAGGTTGAACTATTGACATACTTTTGGAAGAATGAATGAATCTAGAAAAGGAAAGAAATGTAGAAGACTAAAGATTCACTAAAGAAGCTTATAGATACTTCATTGTATCAATAAAAATTAGAGCTGCATATCAAGTACTTATCAGCATTGCAAATTAATTGGTAAATTCCACCTGTAGTCCCATGTTTAACAGACTATTTCCTCTCAAAAGAAATATTTGAATCCTGGGGCGCCTGGGTGGCTCAGTTGGTTAAGCGACTGCCTTCGGCTCAGGTCATGATCCTGGAGTCCCGAGATCGAGTCCCGCATCGGGCTCCCTGCTCAGCAGGGAGTCTGCTTCTCCCTCTGACCCTCCCCCCTCTCATGCTCTCGCTCTCTATCTCATTCTCTCTCTCAAATAAATAAATAAAATCTTAAAAAAAAATTTGAATCCTTCTGTACTTGCAGATTGTGAGCAATATTTTTTTTTAAATTTGAGATAGACACATACCTGGTATTTGACAACATTTGATATGATTTGTTTTTCAGTATAAAGTTATGCCTTTATTAAAAAAACTTTTTAATATATTTAGATAAGTCGCTACTTATTTTGATTTACATTTTTTTTTTTTTTTTCTGGTGAAGATTTCTCTCACAGTACATTGTACGTTCCTAGAGATGAGGCACTGGGATGTGTCCCTCTCTGTAAGACCTGGAGTATGCATTCAAAATTGTGTTAGCTGTACTTAGAAGTCCTCAGGTATTCTAGATTCATTCAGTATTATTCCTAATTAGGGAGCCCTGAAGGAGTTTTAGCCCGACCACTGAGAAGCAGATGACCACACAACACATGTCTCACACCGGCGTGCTTTCAGCTTTACTAACTGATTTATAGCATTTTTTTCCTGCTTGTCATTTCTCAAAATTGAATTCCTGTGGGAAAAATTTTTGCCTTGATCTTTCCACCCTTTTTACTGGGCTTACCCTTGCCATCACAGCCCAATTTCTGGTCCTTTCAATCGACAAATATTTACTGCATACATTTAATGTGTCACGCACTGTTCTAAGTGCTTCCTATACATGTCTGAAGCAAACACTGATTGCTTCCCTTATACAATTGACATTCAAGCAGGAGGTGGGGAGGAACACCATTAACAGTAAACAGAAAACAAACAAAAAGGAACTTTAATAGTATGCTAGAATGAGGTAACTGCTAAAGAAAAGAAAAAGACAGAGTAAGGGATATCAGCAGTAAAGAGAGCTAGGAGAGTTGTTCCTTGCATTTTAAAGAGTGTGGCCACTGAGAAGGTGATGTCTGAGCAAAGAAAGGATGTAAGCTTGGAGAAGATTCTTCTTCACAGAGGGACCACCAGCATGGAAGCATTCCTCACATTTGCAAAGTGAGGAGGCCAGGAGCGGGAGCAATCTGAATGAGGGAGGGAGTCACGTAAGATGAAGTCAGAAAGGTAGTAGAGGGATGAGTCCAAGCAAGGTGTACACTATGACAAAGATTTGCTTTCATTCTGAGGGAAAATGGGAGTCGCGACAGGGTTCTGTTCAAATCTTCCAAGTATTTACTAGTCTCTATCTTTATTTCCCCTATTAATAACAGAAGTGTGTTGAAATACCTCATTGTAATAGTAGCTATATCTGTTTTCCCTGTAGTCTTATAAATTTTGCTTTAAATATTTTATTAGGTGAATACAAGTTAAGACCTGTTGTATATCTCTGATGAATTCAACATTAAAAAATTATTGTTACAGCACTATTTCTGATAAAGCTGTTTTGTGTCCTAAAATCTGTTTTGTCTAAGAGTAATAGATAGCTACCACAGTTTCTTTGGCTACTAGTTTCTGTTTTTTTTTTTTCTTTTCCCACTTTATTACTTCCAACTTTTCCTAACTATTCATGGCTATATCGGTTAGAAGAAATAGATAGCTGAATGTTTATTTTTTCTTTGTTTTCTTTATTCCCTTTTAATCTAATCTGATAATCTCTGTCTTTACACAACACATTTTTTTTACATTTGTAGTTATTGTGATTTCTAGATCTTCCATATTTTTATGCTGTTTCTTTATCTTTTTAAATTTTGAGTTGATTAATTTTTGTCATTATTAGCTTTAAGCTTTATTCATTTCATATGGTGATTTGAGAATTACAAACATAATTTCAGTTTTTAAAGTTTATTTTTGAACATTTATATGCTTATTCAATTAATTAGTGAATACTAAATTATAAGCTTCATTCCCACTGGATAACACCAGGAAAAAAGAAATTTCAAATTTAGCTAATATACATTGGAACTTAGGAAATTCCACTTTGATCCCTTTACTGTTAATACTGTCTGCTGCTCTAGTTTTGTTCTTTTGTTAGGTAGAAGCTAGATATGAGCAGTGGAAGGAACGGTAGGCAGAGTCCCAAGTCTTTGAGGGGGAGAGTGATAGAGACACGAGCTGGAAGCAAGGACAGCGATAAATAGGTTACACATCAGAAACGTGAGAGTGCAACATCTTGACCTTGTGACTTCCAAGACCCTGGGACTAAAAGACCAAGAGCCCCAGGTACAGAGCATGTGCTCACCTAATCCACCTCTGCCCCAGGGTAACCCCTAAACTCATCATAATGCATTCGCATTGTGGTTATAGCCCCCACTCCCCTCCATGAAGAAGTTGCCATGACAGTTCTGGTATAAACCTTGTAGGGTCAAAAACTCCCCCTCCCAACCTGTGGAAGTAGTCCCCCAAATGATTAGAAGCAGCCTCTGTTAGAAACCTCCCTGTCTGTGACACAAGACCCTGCAAACACAAAAGGAAAGGACCCCTGTAGCCTTTGGCCCCTCTGGGCCTGCCTGCTTTTCCACCTTGAGAGTGTACTGTCCTTAAAAACCACTTTATGCTTGCTACTTTCCTTTTGGCTGTCTTTATTCTAGTGCAGATCCTCATCTAAATTGTTTGGTAAGTTCCTTTAGTGGGGAATCCAAGAACCAAGACCTTCATCCACACAACGCAGACTTTTCCATGGGTAACACTTTTTACAAAAATGAACCCAAATTAAAGCATCATTATAACTTTTATTCATGTTTTATAATAGCATTTTATACGGACAGTAATTTTAGGATTTGTGTACTCGTTTAACAGTTCTTTGCTCATTGTTTCATTTTGCAATACTTACTTTTTTTGTGGTGGAGTTATTTTTCCTCTTCCTACAGTATATCTTTTGGAAATTTCTTTTATGACGGACTGTTAGTAGTAAACTTTTCTCTTTTTTTTTTATTAAAATTTTTTTTTTTTAAGATTTTATTTATTTGCGAGAGAGAGAATGAGAGACAGAGAGCATGAGAGGGAGGAGGGTCAGAGGGAGAAGCAGACTCCCTGCCGAGCAGGGAGCCCGATGCGGGACTCGATCCCGGGACTCCAGGATCATGACCTGAGCCGAAGGCAGTTGCTTAACCAACTGAGCCACCCAGGCGCCCTCTCTCTTTTTTTTTTTTTTAAGATTTTATTTATTTGACAGAGAGAGACACAGCGAGAGAGGGAACACAAGCAGGGGGAGTGGGAGAGGGAGAAGCAGGCCTCCCGCAGAGCAGGGAGCCCGATGCGGGGCTCGATCCCAGGACCCTGGGATCATGACCTGAGCCGGAGGCAGACGCCTAACGACTGAGCCGCCCAGGTGCCCCAAACTTTTCCCTCTTAAACTATATTTCTCCCTCATTC
This sequence comes from Mirounga leonina, assembly GCF_011800145.1. NCBI lineage: Eukaryota > Metazoa > Chordata > Mammalia > Carnivora > Phocidae > Mirounga > Mirounga leonina. Next base: position 13,890,633 of record NW_023270451.1, read on the forward strand.
TTTTAGTTCAGCAGGGCATATAATTCCAGTTTGATAGTTATCTTTATTTTTCCAAAAGTATTAGTTAACTTTCTTTCATTTCCATTTTTGTTTTGAGAAGTGGCTGTTAGTCTTTCATGGTTTTTTTGTAGGTGATCTCTTTTTATTTTGACCTATTATTAAGATCCTCCCAATATCTTTGGTTACCTCCTGCTTAGCCACACTGTGCCAGTGGATAACTTTTTATTCATACCAGTTGATATATGTTATACTTTCTTTATCTATACATTTGTGGAGCTTTTTATCCATTCTTAAAAATTGCAGTCACCTTTTCTCAAATATTTCTTCACCTTCCTTTTGTTCTATTCTCTTCTTGTTTAAATGTATATTGGAAATGCTCCTTCTGTCCTCCATATCTCTTATCTTCCTTCACCTGGTTTACTTTTCTCTCTGCATCTTTTGGAGTTAGGTCTTAACATCTACACTGCAATTCAAATATGTTGTTTTCACTGGATTGGTTCTGTTGTTCTATTGAATTTTAAATCTCAAAAATGTATTTTTTTTTTTCTTTTCTAGAAGCTAGATTTGTTTTTTGGTTTTTGGTTCTTACTCTTCTCCCCTCCTCCATCTGGTTATTTTTATAGTATCTCATTATTTATTTTTAATTTTAGCGTGCATTTAATTTAAGCACACCAAAGATATTGTATTTCTTTAAACATAAAGAAATTTTCAAATTTAGCTAATATACATTGCAACTTGCTCAAGGCTTAAAGCATCCAGATATTTTGCTGATACTGGCTTATATCATCAAGTTAGCTAGACTTTTATTTTCGTTCATTGCTTAGTATTCCCTGCTTAGGTTTTTAGCTCATAATATGCTCATGATAAGTTGTGTGTGTATGTAGGTATTTGCGTGTGTGTGTCTGTATTTTTTTCTTAAAATTATTGAACAATTATTTTAGCCTTTTACCTTGGTTACAAATAGACATAACATTTAGTACAGGAAGAAAAGAATATTTACTTGCATCGTTTTGACATTATGTGTGACTGTCTCTAAAAAATTGACCAGATGTTAATCTAAATGTAACAAAATTACCATGTTATTAAAAACAATAGGCATTTAAATAATTTTTAAAAAATCCAACTTGGGTGGTTTGTTAGTTAATTAAATTTGTCTCTAAAATTATTCAGAACAAATGATAATTATTTTGCTTTATGTAATTATCCATGATAATGTGGGAAAATTAACAAGTCCTTGTTACTATTATTTTTAGATCTACTTCATTGTGGTGATTCCCAGGTTGAAGACAGCAAAGTTAGATAATATTTTAAGAGAATAGCTTTTATACATATGTGCTGCAGTATCTTTTCCTTATAATGTATGTTAAATTTCCATTGTATCCATGTTTTTAGTAAAACATATAGCCTAAATTTTTCAGTCTTTCAAGTCAACTATTTCTCAGAATATCATTCATCTTTCTGTGTCATTTTAGAGGGCTGGGCTTTTAGGTTCTAGGATGATGTGGGTTTATCCATTTTTGAATCAGCTATTTTGACACTCTTGTTTAGGTATATTCATGTTTAGATTTGTTATATGTCTTCTTGGAGAATTGTCCACTTTATCATTATGCAGTGCTGCTTATCATGCTTAATTATCTTTCTCATTCTGAATTATATTTTTTTTTCTGAAATTAATGTAGATATTCCAGCTTTATCTTGATTTGTGTCAGCATGGTGTATCTTTCCCCATTTTAGCTTTTAACCTGTCTTTGTCTTTATATTTAAAATACATTTCTTGTAGACAATAGGGTTGGGTCGTGTTTTGTTTTGTTTTTGTTTTTTAATCTGGAAATCTTCATGTTTTAATTGGTGTTATTTAGATCATTCACATTCAAGGTAATTATTGACATTGTTGGATTAATACGTACCGTGTTTGTAACTGTTTTGTTCATTGCATTTTCCTCTGTTTTTCCCTCTCTTTCTGCCTTATCTAGTCTTATTTGAACATTTTATATGATTTCCTTTTATCTCCCCTGTTAGTATTTCAGTTCTTGAAATGTTTTCTAGTAGTTGCTCCAGACTTTACCATATACATTTTACATGGATCTAGGTTCAACTTCAAAGAACATTATACTGTTTCATATGCAGGACACATACCGTAAAACAGAGGATTCTTAATTCCTTCCACTTGTCTCCTGGGACACTGCTGTCATTCATTTCACTTACGTGTATGCTATAACCAGCCAGTGCATTTATTACTAGTATTGCTTCGAACAGTTATTTTTATTTTTATTTATTTATTATTTATTTATTTAAGTATTTATTTATTTTATTTTTTTAAGATATTTTTTATTTATTTATTTGACAGAGAGATAGAGAGCACAAGTAGGCAGAGTGGCAGGCAGAGGGAAAGGGAGAAGCAGGCTCTCTGCTGAGCAGGGAGCCCGATGCAGGGCTTGATCCCAGGACCCTGGGATCATGACCTGAGCCGAAGGCAGCCGCTTAACCAACTGAGCCACCCAGGTGCCCCAAAGTATTTATTTATTTTAGAGAGAGAGTGTGTGTGAGCGTGCACATGGCATGAGTTGGGGAGGGGCAGATGGAGAGGGAGAGGGAGAGAATCTCCAGAAGACTCCCCACTGAGCACAGAGCCTGAGGCGGGGCTGTATCTCATGACCCAAGATCATGACCTGAGCCAAAACCAAGAGTGGGCCACTTAACTAACTGAACCACCCACGTGTGCCTGAACAGTTATTTTTAGATCAATTAAGAATAGTAAAATTTTTAAAAATTTAGTCTTCATTTATTCCTTCTCCAGCACTCTTTCCTTTTGCATAAATCCAAGTTTCTAACTTATATTGTTGTTTTTTCTTTTTTTCTGCCTGAGGAATTTTTTTTTAACATTTCTTGGAGGTACAAGTCTGCTAGAAATAAATTCCTTCAGTTTTAATTTCTTTATTTCTCTTTCAATCTTGAAGGATCATTTATCTGACTATAGAATTCTAAGTTAAATATTTTACTCCACTTTCTTCTTGATTGCATGGTTTCTGATAAGAATCCAATGTAATTCATATCATAGTTCCTCTATAGATAAAATGTTTTGACTTCCTTCAAGATTTCTTCTTTGGACTTTCTTTCTTCATTTTAAATATAACATGAAAAGGTTGTGGAGTTTTTTTGTATTTATCCTCCTTGTTCTCCAAGCTGGTTTGTGGCTCTGTGGTTTGGTATTTGTTATAATTTTGTAAAGTTTTTGGCCATTACTTCTTTTTAATATTTCTTTCGTTCTGTTCTCTTTTTCTTTTCCTTCTGGTATTCTAATTGCATACATATTATACCTTTTGAAATTTTCCCACAGGTCTCCAATGAGATCCCTGGGGTTTTTTTTGTTTTTTGTTTTTTTTCCATGCTTTTTTCTCCTTGCATTTCAGTTTGGAAAGTTTTGATTGACCTTTCTTCAAGTTCATTGAACTTCGCTTGTGTCACATTTATTGATGAGCCCATCAAAAGCATTCTTCATTTCTGTTCTTGCATTTTTTATTTCTGGAAGTTCCTTTTGACTCTTTTATAGTTTCCATCTCTGTTCTTACATGACCCATATGTACTTTCATTTTATCTATTCATTCCATTAGAATCCATAATATATTAATTACAGTTAGTTTAAATTCCCATCTGATAAATTCAACATCTTTGTCACATTTGAGCCTGGTTCTGATGATTTCTTTTTCTCTTCGGCCTGTATTCTTTCTTGGCTTTTGGCATGTTTTGTTCATATTTGTTGAAAGCTAGATGTGACTTGTCAGGTAACAGGAATTGAGGTAAATAGGCTTGTAATGTGATGATTTATATCACGATGATATAGTCAGATGATTTAATCTGACTAGAAGCTGGGATGTGTTAATGTTTCATGTAGCTGGAGGTACCATGGGCTTCAAATTCTCCCAGGGACCTTATATTTGTCTTCTCTCTTGACCTTAGGCTTCCCTAAGTACTTTTCCTCATGCAGAGTCTGTGTCTTATAGCTCTTTACCTATGAGCTATGTTACTATACTGGAGTCCTGATGGTAATATGTGGAAGAAGGTGAGTGTTCTATACCGTTATAGTTAAACTTCGGTCTTTTAATACATCTATCTAAAGACTGTGACAGCATTTTTCTTCCTTGCTCCCTATCTCTTCCCTGGTGCAGCAGATTGCGCATCTATTTCCTTAAAACTCTGATTCCTGTTTAATGTGTGTTTGTTTCTTTCACTTAAGCGAGATGCAAGGAATAGAGGGTACTGGGGTTGGGAGGAATTACCTTTCTCTTGTTGGACTAAGAGTTCGGAATTCTAGTTTGGCAGAATCCTTTCTTCTGAAGGGTAGGTCCTTTTTTTGAAGAAGGCTCTGGGTATATTCCCCAATGCCCTTGGCATCTCCATTCTCATCTCTGCATCAAAAAGACCCCTTCAACTTTCTGTTATAACTCACCTACATCCTCTACTCATTCTGTAACTAAAGGAGTTTCTTCCTAAATTTCAAGCAATCTGGTGTGGCAATAGCTGCCCTTTGGCACAATTTTTTGAACATTTTTCCTTTTTAATATAAGTTTTCCTGCAACTTACTATTTGCTTTTATTTGTTCAACAAAAGTATATACTTACAGTATGATATAGGCTGTGCCTTCACACTCCATTTTCCCTCCAAATCCTGAACTTTCAAAATATATAACTATAAGTTGAATGTTTTAGGCTTCCTTTGGGGTTGATTTCAAATACTTTGAATTTATCGGTTTTCAGAATAATCAATCTTCTATGGTCCTGTTCTGAATTCTCTACAGTAACCCCTATATATACCTGTAACTTGTATCACTACAAAGATATCTTGAAAAACACCTATAGAATATTGGTTCTATCTAGATCAGAACTTTATATTAATCTACTTTTTGTTCTGGTATACTCAAAGATTTGGTGAAAATGTTCAGGCTTTAGAGACAAATACCTTCATGTGTTCAACATTCAAAAATCAATTCATGTAATCCATTATATCAAGAGACTACAAAAGAAATCACATGACAACATCAATAGATGCATAAAGAGCGTTTAGCAAAATCCAACACCTATTCATGATAAAAACTCTCAGTAAAGTAGAAATAGACGGAAACTTTCACCTGAAGTCTCTCTACAAAATACATGCCTCTAATATTATACTTAATGGTGAGAAACTCAAACCTTTCCACTAAGATCGGATATAAGGCAAGGATATCCCCTTTTGCTGCTTCTTTTCAACATCATACTTAGTCTTTGCTAAAAGAATAAAGGAAGAAAAGAAAATAAAAAGTATACAGATTGGTGGAAGAAAACATAAAACTGTTTACATATGACCTGATTGTCTATGAGGAAATCCAAAAGAATCAACAAAAAACCTCTTGGAACTAATAAATTATTATAGCAAGATTGTAGGATACAAGGTTAATATACAAAAGTCACTTGTTTTCCTATATACCAACAATGAACAAGTGGAAATTAAAATTAAAAACACAATACCATTTGCATTAGCATCAAAAATGTAATATTTAAGTATAAATCTAACAAAATATGTGTAAGATTTATATTAAGATTACTACAAAGCTCTGATGAACAAAATTAAGAAATAAATGCAGCAATGTTCCATGTTCTAGGATAGGAAGACTCCGTATTGTCAAAATTTCTGTTCTCACCAACTTGACCTATAGATTCAATGCCATCCCAATCTAAATCCTAAGTTACTTTATGGATATCAACAAACTGATTCTAAATGTTATGTGGAGAGGCAAAAGGCCTAGCATAACCAACATAATATTGAAGAGAAGAACAAAGTTGGAGGACTGACACTGCTTGACGACAAGATTTACTATAAAAGCTACACAGTATTCAAGAAAGAGTGGTATTGCTGAGAGAATAGATAAGTTGACCAATGAAACAGAATAAAGAGTTAGAAATAGATTCCCATAAATATAGTCAACTCATCTTTGACAAAGGAGGAAAGGCAATACAATGGAGTAAAGATAATCTCTTCAACAAACAGTGCTAGAACAACTAAATATCCAATTGTAAAAAAAATGAATCTAGACATAAAGCTTACACCCTTCACACAAATTAACACAAAATAGATCATAGGCCTAAATTAAAATGCAAACTATAAAATCCTAGAAAATAACATAGGAGAGAACCTGCCTTTTTAGATACAACAATAAAGACATGATGCATAAAAGAAATAACTGATAAGCTGGACTTCATTAAAATAAAAAAAAAAAGACTGTTCTGTGAAAGACAATTAGAAGACAAGCCACAGACTGCAAGAAAATATTTGCAAAGGACACATCTGATAAAGGACTGCAGTCCCTTACCATAAAATGTAGGAATCACACTTGGTATTTATTGGACAGAGTTGAAAACTCATGTCCACACAAAACCCTGCACAACAGATGTTTTTAGTGGCTTTATTTATAATTGCCCAAATTTGGAAGCAACCAGAATGTCCTTCAGTAGGTGAATGGATAAAAAAACTGTGGTATATGCAGATAATATAATATTATTCAGCACTAAAAAATTGAGTGTTCAAAGCATGAAGACATGGGGGAAGTTGAAATGCACACTAAGATTTACCAAGTGAAAGAAGCCAATCTGAAAAGGCTACATGCTGTATGATTTCAGTTATATGACATTCTGGAAAAGACATAACTAGGGAGACAATAAAAAGATCAGTGGCTGCTAGGGTTGGGAGGGGTGGGGAGAGATGAATAGGCAGAGCATAGATGATTTTTAGGACATTGAAACTATGTGATATGATAGATATATGTCATTTATACATTTGTCCAAAACCGTAGAATGTACAATACTAAAAGTGAACCTGTGGGTAAACCATTGACTTGGGATGATTATGAGGTGTCCATATAGGTTTCACCTTGGCAAAAAAAAAAAAAAACTTTCTGGTGAGTAATGTTGATAGTAGGGGAGGCTGTGTGCGTGTGGGGGCAGGGAGTATCCCAGAAACCTCTATACCTTCTTCCTCTTAGTTTTGTAAACCTAAAACTTCTCCAAAAACACTATTCAAAAGTTTTTTTAAAAACCCAAGAAATTAGTTAATTGAATATCTATGTTATACCTGTCACTTTCATAAGCACTGAGAGCCTCTAAAAGAATAAGATGAACACTATTCAAAAGTAATTTACATTCAACTGGCTGAGAAAAATAATATATGTAATAAATATATAAATATGTAAATTTAATAATACATAATTTAATAAAACATAGGTGGTAAAAATTCTTTTTCAAAGGTAGTTAAAAAAAGCAATAATCAACAAAATTTTAAGAATGATCTAACACTAAAAATCTGAGAAGCCCACATGAGTACTCTTGTGATCATATTTCTGGCCTTGGAAAAGCAACTAAAGTATCTTGGGATAATAAATATTCTTTCAGGTTTTACACAGAAAATATTTACTTTTTCTTTCTGATGTCCTTTTGCTGTATTTTTTTATGACTTTGTTAAACAGAAGATCCACAGTGTATTTGAGGCCAGTTTCCTGTAAAGGTTTTTTTCCTTTACTTTTTTTGAAATGTTTAAAAAATTGATTTATCATGCACAGACATTTTAAGAGTTTACTATTAATCAAATTGAATTTAAAAAATGTAAACTTACATAAGCTCAAAATGTAAAAACAACAACAAAAAAACCCAACTCCATATGAAATCAATAGTGAACATATGTCCTTTTAGAAAGTAAAATAAATATAGAATCTAAATCTCAAACTCAATTACTAGAAAGAACAAAATGGATTCTAATTTTGGGGGGAACACTTAGAATATTTTTACTTAAACAATGAACAAATAAGATTTCCTACCAGACTTACATATCTAAATTATTCATAGAAAATTAAATATGTGCTCTAAGCAAAATAATCCCTTCTTGCACAAGGGATGGCATAAAAATAATTCACCTTTATTGGAGACTTTAACTTGAATTTGTGAATATATAATATGTTCCATTTGGAACAGAAATGTTTTGATGGGCCAATCTGGCAGCAAGAAAACAATTGCATCCATTCCCTTCTGGAAGAATCCACAAATAAAATAATTTCTTTTAAGAAAGAAACAAAACTTCACCATCTTCCAAGGAAATAGGAAAGTATCTTAAAATCAGAATAACTTGTCATATTCTTATGTTGTTTGTATAATATCTGTGGTTGGAATATAAAGGAAGGGAAGTAGAGTGGATCACAAGAGGTCTAATTCTCAAGCGTGATTAATTCTAATGTTTTGCAGCAGGGTTTAGAGAACTATAGTGAGCTAGAATCCAGGAACATTTGATTATATCCCAATGGTAGTACTGGTCAGCTACTAAATAGATGTGGTCGGGCTGCTATTATGTCTAGACCTCAATTTCTTCACACATCATTCAGCTATAGATAAAATATATGACAAAAATGCATCTAAGATATTAAAAGCAGCTATCAAGTAATTCTTCATATTGTTGAAAAGGGAAGTACATTTCAATTGGGTCAGATTTGTACTTTTCAAACACATTTACTTAATGGAAATACAGGCACAGGGTTCTACTTAGGTAGATACAGTAGGTCAGACTTAATCAAAATTTTGTGGTAATATATGCTAAAGGAATTCAGAATAGCATGCACCTAGGAACACTGGTATTACAGTTTTGGCACCATTATTGGGAGATAATTCCTAAAATGATGCCAATCAATGAGTTCAATTTGCCAATGTAATATGCACATGCCTTAGACAGAAAGATTTAGAAATAATGCAGTGATTTTTATTTTATTACATATGTCAGCAAAATCTAAATAAGCCCAAACAATTTTGCAGAGCTACCATTTCATATCCACAGGCTATACACACTTCCTATAATCTTAGTAGATTAATTTGCTTGGCAGAGAAAATTCAATTGTGGGTGCTTAAAGAAACTGTGGCTTGCAATGTATTGAGCGGAAAATATATGACTATATATTTTTGAAGCTCAAGTATTTGTATGCCACATTACTGGCTTTATATCCTAAAGACGAGTAAGTAGCATCCTGTCTTAATGACATCCTAGTTGTTTTTAAATCTATCTACGTGTAGAATTTACAGGCAAGCTCATTTGATTCTTCATTACTGTCTTGTACTAGACTATACTAGCAGAAAGAGCAGTATGGAGAAACGGGCATTCAGTCCCATCAGAGCCTGAAGGTCTCTCACACTTAAAATTATGTATGTTAGAGTAAGAATTCCTACTTTTTTCATAACACAAAACATCAATTTATGATTTTATAATCTGTAATAAAACTATCAAAGGGCTGGATTTTCACTTTATAAGGAAACATGTTATTTCCCTGTAGTCTACCCAAGAAGCCAAATTCTAATTGTAAGGGAATGTGGAGAGTTTGAAATAAGAGAAAGGGTAGCTGTTACAAAGTTCAGCCAAATTGCTTCTGCTTTTTACAAGCAGTTATGACACTACAGTTATTATACCATAATTACATAGACTTTTGTGTTTATCTATTGCCTTTCTTATTTACTAGATCATGTATTTCATGAGGACTGTCTGTGTTTCTACTCAGGATTTCAGAGAGCACTCAGTATGTGAGCAATAAATATTTGTGGAATGAATGGGTAAACAAATGACTGGCTAGTAATGTCTATCTATGCTCTTAGAGACGTTTTGAAGTAGTAATTGAAACTTTAACCACCAAAAGAAAATAAATAAGTTCATTTTTAAGAGTATTTTCTTTTTTTTTTTTTTAAAGTTTAAGAGTATTTTCAAGCGTATTTTCAAGCTAGTAGAAAAATAGGAAACACATTTTATTCTCAGCCTCTGTTTTCTTCACAGTTACAAAAATGTATATTATCTCTTTCCCTTAAGCTTGATTCTGGCTGCAATTCTGATTTATATGTACGTCTTTATATCTTTATATGGATACAATATATTACTATAAATAATTATGCATATATGCATACATTTCTCAAGAATAAATTACAACCTAGGAAAAAATTAGTCCCAGACACTGAAATATAAAAATATTTCTTGAGCATTATATTTTTTATTATTATGTTATGTTAGTCACCATACATTACAGCATTAGTTTTTGATGTAGTGTTCCATGATTCATTGTTTGCGTATAACACCCAGTGCTCCATTCAATACATGCCCTCCTTAATACCCATCACCAAGCTAACCCATCCCCCCACCACCCTCCCCTCTAGAACCCTCAGTTTGTTTCTCAGAGTCCATAGTCTTTTCTTGAGCATTGTTCACAATAGTCTTCAATAAAAGACTGCATTATCATCATATACAAATATGTATGGTTTTCTGTGAAAAAAGAAAAAATGGATTCTCTTTTCTCTCACACAAAAAAATGGATTAAGCCATCAACAGATGGCCTGAAACTTTTACTTATCTATGCTCTTCATGGCTGGAATGTCTTGCCAACTTCCAGTGAACAGAATTATACGGATTTTTAAAAGCAAATACATGAATGTAATCTTACACTAAGGGAAGAGGGAAGGTCAGAAAGAATTCTCTTGTATAAGCACTAAGTCTGTTTGCCATGTGGCATGTTTCCAGTGTGATGAAGAAGACTACCAAATTCTAAACTGATAGAAATGTTTTGTATATACATGCAGCATATTTCTGTGCCAGCCCTCGGCAGCACAGCTAGACTGGAATCAGGGAAGCCTCCTAAGGGTGAGGGTGTGAAATCCCAAACCTTCATTTTCAGGCGAGGTTTTCCACTTGTGACAGTGTTGTCTTCAGTTGGAAAAACTACTCTCTGTGTATTTGCTTGCTTGTGAGTGTGGTGGCACACAGATTTAGAACATATACCTCCCGGGCCAGACACAGACATGTAGATGCTCCAGACAAGCTAATAAATTGGTACTGTGTGAAATCAACATGCTTTCCCTGTTTATTCTGTATTCATGAGAAGGAGGTTGACTTCTTTGTGGCAGGAGAGGAGAGAAAGTCGTTCATCAGGAGGCTGGATCTCCTATCTCTTCCTCTTTGCTCAGTTTGCCCCAGTCCCATTTTCTACCTGGCAAAGCAATAACCCTGTAGTGAATGGTGTCCATTTCTAAGTAGACAGTGTAATGTATTCTCCTGATACCTGATGACTTACCAGTTTTTTACTCATCTGTGTAAATAAATTATCAAAGAACTCCCCCAACTTTATAGAAAAGGAGCTGGTAATCATTATCTCCCTGTGTTTACGTCTCAGGGATTTTTTCAGCCCCTTTTTTGATTTTGATCCTAAATGTCCTGACATTTAAACCAGTTCATGACCTACAGAGCTGTACGTCCTGTCCAGCCAAAAGTGAGGTGGAAACGGGCGCCTGGGTGGCTCAGTTGGTTAAGCGACTGCCTTCGGCTCAGGTCATGATCCTGGAGTCCCGGGATCGAGTCCCGCATCGGGCTCCCTGCTCTGCAGGGAGTCTGCTTCTCCCTCTGACCCTCCTCCCTCTCATGCTCTCTGTCTCTCATTCTCTCTCTCTCAAATAAATAAATAAAAGTCTTTAAAAAAAAGTGAGGTGAAAACAACCCTCGGGTTTCCATCATAAAGAGCTTTACCACTTCAGCACCATCTGTCTTCATCCCCTTTCTCTTTCCTCCTTCTGGAGCCTCCTGCCTGCCCTCTTCTGATTCCTCTCACTCTGATCTCCATTCTTGGCAAAAAGCTCGTAACAGCCATTTGTATATCTTGGAGTGTGTGAGTAGGTATTTTCTCCTCAAATACTATCCCTATTCAGATACTCTAAGTGCATAAAAAGCGTTGTTTCTTTTCAACTATGCTGTAAAAATTTAAAGACAAGGGAGGACAGGATTTTGTGAGTAGTACAGCATACCTTGCTATAGTCATACCACCTACAGAGGGACTTAAGGGATTTAGGATTTTTTTTTTTTAATCGCAGTATTTAATTTTATGAGTTGGAAGTAATACAGAGCATTGAGTTAAGTGACGAAGGCATAATTTAGATTAATGTGGCTAACTTAATTTCCAAACGTAAATAAATGGATGCTAGTTTGCATATAGTTGTGCTAGAGACCAGATGTTGGATTATAAGTGTATATAAATGAATGCATACACAAGAACACATCCATGTGTGCACATACACACCGTGAACAATCTCTGTGAGCCAAAGGGTAACGTTGATCACTTTCCCTGAGGTACACAACACCCCCACACACATTCATGGTTAGAAATCATTCCAGAATACTTTTTATTCTTTTTAGGTAACACTGATCAGCCTAAAAAAAAAAAAAAAAAACCTTTTATTTTGAAATATGGACTCAAAGGAAGTTGCAAAACAGTAGAGAGTGCTGTCCACTCTTCACCCACTTTTCCCCAAGAATGGCATCTTACACAGCTGTAGTATAATTTTAAAGCCCGGAAATGATATGTTTATACTAATTAGACCATAATCTTTTCACCGTTTTAAAATCTGTGTTTATTTGTGGAAATATAAAGTGCTGTGCAATTTTATCAAGTGTATGAATTTATGTAACTGCCACCAAAATCAAGACACAGAACAGTCCCATCAGCAAGAACAATTCCAGCTTGCCATGTCTTTGTCTTCATATCCTCACCCTCACCACACACACACAACCTGTTCCCTGGCAACCACTGATGAGTTCTCCATCTTCATATATTTCTCACTTCAAGAGTTTCATAGGAGTGGAACAATACAGTGTGAATATTTTAAGACTGAGAATTTCCATTAAGAATAATGTTCTTGAGGGGCGCCTGGATGGCTGAGTCATTAAGCATCTGCCTTCGGCTAGGGTCATGATCTCAGGGTCCTGGGATCGAGCCCCGCATCGGGCCCTCTGCTCAGCGGGAAGCCTGCTTCTCCCTCTCCCACTCTCCCTGCTTGTGCTCCCTCTCTCTCTGTGTCTCTCTCTGTCAAATAAATAAATAAAATCTTTAAAAAAAAAAAGAAGAAGAATGTTCTTGAGGTCCATTTAGATAGATGTATTCGATACTTCATCCTTTTTATTGGTGAGTGGCATTCCATTGTATGGATGTATCAATATGCTCATAGGTTCGTCAAAAGAAGGATATTTGGGCTGTTTTCAGAATTTTTCTATCATAAGTAAAGCTGCTGTGAACATTTAGGTACAGGTATGTATTTATGTATTGTGTGAATATAAGTTTTCATTTCTCTGTGATAAATGCCCAAGAATATGATTGTTGATTCATAGAGTAAATGCATGATTAAATTTGTAAGAAACTGCCAAGCCTTTTTTCTTTTTAAATGGCTGTACATTTTATATTCCCACCAGCAATGTAAGAAAGCTCAAGTATCTCTGCATTTCCACCTCCATTTAATATTATCACATTTATTTTATCTTTTTAATAGATGGGTAATGATATATCGCTGTGACTATATTTTCATTCCTCTAATGGCTAATGGTGTTGAAGATCTTTTCATGTACTTACTTTGCATTCCTATTGTGTTCGTATTTTTTATTTGCTTTCTAATTGGATAGCTTGTTCTGTTGAGTCTGAAGAGTTCTTTATATATTCTAGATATAAGACTTTTATGTTAGATATGTAGTTTGCATATATTTTGCCTAGTTTCTGGCTTGATTTAAATCCCCATTACATAGATTCTTTTACATTACACAAGTTTTTAGTTTTGAAGTCTCATTTGTTAGTTTTTTTTCTTCTATTGATTATGCTTTTGGTATCATGTCTAAGAACTCTTCACCTAGCCATGGGATTCCAAGGATTCTTCTATGATTTCTTCTAGAATTTTTATGGTTATTTGTTTTAATATTTAAATATTAAAATTATTCTGAATCAAGTTCTCTTTTCTCTTCCATTGATCTGTATGTCTATTCCTCTGCTAGTACCTCACTATCTCGATTACTGTAGTTATATAGTAAGTTTTAACATTAGGTAGAATGATTTCCCCCATTTAGTCTTCTTTCTAAAATTTGTTTTAGCTATTCTAGTTCCTTTAACTTTCTGTATGATTTGTAGAATAAGCTTGCTTGTGCATATAAGAAATTTCACAGGGATTTTCATAGGCTTTGTATTAAACTTATGTATCCATGTTGAAGAAGATTGACGTCTTTACTGTATTGAGTTTTCCTACCCATTTACTCATTATGTGTCCCCACTTATTTTGATCTTTTTTTATTTCTTTCATCGGTGTTTTGTGATTTATAGTATATGGTTCCCTATGTGTTTTGTTAGATGTGTTAAGTCGGTATTTTACTTTTTGGAGAGATTATGAATGGCTTTGTGGGTTTAATTTTGGTTTCCACATGTGTGTTGCTGGTATATTAGACGTGTGTGTGTGTGTGTGTGTGCGCGCGTGTGTGAAGCCTTTATCCTGTACCTTGCTGAACTCACTTATTGGTTCTGAAAGTGTTTTTTGTTGTTGTTTGTTTATTCTTTGTGATTTTCTACACTGACGATCAGTCATGTCATCAGCAATAAAAGCTAAGGAACAGTTGAATTTCTCCCTTTCCTGTTCACAGGTCTTTTATTTCCTTTCCTTATCTTATTGTTCTGGCTACAACTTTCAGTTTATTTTGAATAGTCCAAGGCATCATTGTTTTTGCTTTTGTTTCTTTTCTCTCAATTTTAAGAGAAAACATTGTCTTTCATTACTATGCATGATGTTAGTTGCAGTTGTTTTATAGATGCTCTTTATCAGATTGAGGAAGTTCCCTTCTCCTAATTTGCTGAAAGTTTGTTTAAAAATTATCATAAATGGTTGTTCATCGAATTTTCTCCAATAATTTCTCTGTATCAATTCCTATGATCAATAGCTGCATGTCAGATATGAGAGGACATGTTAATTTGCTCCATTGTCAAAACCACATTTAGTACAGCAGCTGCAGTAGGAGTCACCATGTAGTGAAGTTGACAATAGTCCACTGTCATTCTCCAAGATCCTTCTGTCTTCTGCACAGACTGGGTAGGTGATTCAAATGGGAATGTAGTGGGCATCACCACTCCTACACTTTTCACATCCCAGACAGTGACAGTAATGTCTACAATCCCTCTAAGAATGTGGTATTGCTTTTGGTTTACTATTTTCCTAGGTGAAGGTAGTTCTTGTGGCTTGATCCGACTTTATTCCTTCTGTCATATCCCGTAAACTTTGTATCTATTTCCATGCTTGTTTCCCAGATATCTGTCTGTATTGATTAGAACACTCAACTAGTTATTTTGGATACAGTGTATCTCACCATGGGTCAAACTTCGGGTCTCACCTTTAGGGGAGTGCTGAGATTTCAGACCAGGCACTATGGGATAGGCAAAGTGACCAATGAACAAAGCAGATTCCAGAAAGAAATATTTTTCGATATTTAATTTATGATAATAATGGCAGAATAGGTTGGTAGCTGAAATAATGGGAATCTCAATTAGTGATATAGAGATAATTGGTTGTCTATAAGGAAAAAACAATGAAATGAAGGGGAGGGGTGGAAAGATTGGATTCTTGCCCCACATATAAAGAACAATACTGTTCAAGCTGATTAAAGATCTAAGTGTGAAAAGCAAAAATGGAAACTTTTAGAAACCAACATAGATTTTATTGTTCTACTTTGGGAATAGGGGAGAATTTCTTAAGTCACAAAAAATGAAGACAATAACAAAATGGATTGATAAATCTGACTAAATTAAAATAATCATTTCTGTTTATAAAAATTAAGAATAGAAAAAAAATCTGTGATGTGGGAAGAGAGAATTACAACATATATAATCAGTAAAAGATTAGGATCCAGGATATAGAAAGGACACCTTTGAATCCATATGAAAAACTCATGCAACAAAATGGGGAAATTGGTAAAATTAATTGAAATGCATATGATAGGAAATATTCAGGGTCCATAATCATCAAAAGGTGTTTCTCTCATTAATAATCAGAAAAATACATATTTCAATTACAAGTTATAATGTTGAGGGGCACCTGGGTGGCTCAGTTGGTTAAGCAACTGCTTTAGCTCAGGTCATGATCCCAGGGTCCTGGGATTGAACCCAGCATTGGGCTGCCTGCTCAACGGGAAGACTGCTTCTCCCTCTTCCTCTGCTGCTCCCCCTGCTTCTGCTCTCTTGCTCTCTCTCTCAAATAAATACATAAAATCTTTTTTAAAATGTATGTTTTTTTTTTCTTTTTTTTAAGATTTTATGTATTTATTTGACAGAGAGAGACACAGCGAGAGAGGGAACACAAGCAGGGGGAGTGGGAGAGGGAGAAGCAGGCTCCCCATGGAGCAGGGAGCCTGATGTGGGCCTCGATCCCAGGACCCTGGGACCATGGCCTGAGCCAAAGGCAGACGCTTAACGACTGAGCCACCCAGGCACCTCATAAAATCTTTTTTAAGAAAGAAGTTATAATGTTGAGGGCTTGTACACACATACACATGCACAAACACAGACTGGCAAAAAAGGTCAAGTGGGCAAGGATATGGAGCAAGGAAAATGTTATCCGCTGCTGGTGGTAGTTCAAATTGAGTACAAGCTTTTTGCAAAACTGGCAATACCATTTAAAGATAAAGATTTGCATACATTATGGACCAACAGTTCCACTCTTTGATATACACACGTTAAAGGATAAGACTGGACTACTGCCTATGTGCTCCAGGAGTCATATATAAGAGCTGCAGCAATGTTCATGATCAAAAAAGACTGACAACATCCCCAAAAGAAGCAACAACCCAAATGCACATTATCGATACAATATGTAATTGAATTACTTTATTTATTTATAAAGATTTATTTATTTATTTTAGAGAGAGAGAGAGGTAGGGAGGGAGTGGCAAAGGGAGAGGGAGAATGAGAAACCCAAGCGACTCCAGGCTGAGCATGGAGCCTACACAGGGCTCAATCTCACAACCTTGAGATGAGACCTGAGCTGAAACCAAGAGTTGGAGACTTAGCCAACTGTACCACCCAGGCACCCCATAAATAAATTACTTTATAATCACACATTGGATTAGCATTCAAAGGTGAAAATAATAAAAACTAAATGTGTCAACATGGATAAATTTCAGAAAACATACTATAGAATGAAATAAGTCACAAAAGAATATATGCAGAATACTCGCATTCATTAAAAGTAAAAAAAATAAGAACAAGGCAAATAATAGATTTTTAAGGAATACATAATAATATATTTAATGATTTTTTTTTGGTACATAATAATATTACAGAAAGGCAAGGAAACGATTAACAAAATATTCAAGAGTAGAGCTTACCTCTTGGAATGTGATTAAATCTGATTACAGAGGGCCATCTGGGCATCTTTGGTACTGACAAATTCTATTTTTTAAATTGAATAAGGGTTATGCATGTGGTTATTGATTATTATTGCTTAAGCTGTACTTATAATTACATACACTATTTTTTACATGTGTTGTATTTCCCAATAAAATAACATGAAATAGAAAAAAATGGTACCGTTCCATTTTATTTTACTTTATTCAGTTACTCTCGTCTTTTCTCTCTGACATGGATCTCACACACACACACACACACACACACACACTCACACTCACGCAACTCCCTTTTGCTTTTTTGCTTCACATTCTTCACCAACTTAACCTTGTGTCTGATGACCTTATAAACTGAATAAAAGTAGTTTTGTGTTTTTTTCTCTATGCAATAGTTTTTTTCAACATGGTTGCATTTTAATCCTATTTCTTATGCTCTAAATATGATTAATACATTTGAATATTGTTAGAACTTCCTCTGGGGTGTGGGAGGAGGGGACAACCTAAAGCTTTTAAAGTCAGTTTTCATTTTTAAAAAGCTTCTGGGAATTTTATAAAATCTGGAATTTATTATAATTAAGGAAAACATTTTACTATCCTCCTTCCAAAGATCAAGTAGTCAGCAATAGAGGAAGAAATGGAACTACTCTATATATCAATAGAGCAAAGGGCCTGTATACCTCATTCATTTGGTAAGTGAATAAATCAGATTTATTTTTTTATTTCTTCCATAGGGAAATAAGTCCAGAGAGACATGTAAGTTAAAGATATAACTTAATAAAACCTTATTTTATTAATAAGTTTCTTTAAGACAGAGTTTTCAACTTTTAAAGATGGGCACTAAAAATAACAAATCTGTTAAATGAAGGTATAGGAAGAACAATTAAACAAATACATGCAGCAACACATTAAATAAAAAATGAAGTCTAATTAATAAATTAGAATAATTAAGCAGTGTTTCTTACATAAAATCAGATTTTTAAAGTTATTAGTAAGAAGCTTCTTTTATGCAGGGATAAGATCAGCTGAGTGTTTTTATTTATATAAGTCATCTTTATGTCTCCATCTGCTAGATAAGCTGTAACTGATATGAACCACACAATTAAATAGTGAAAATACACAGGCATTTATCAGGAGAAAAATATGTCCTGTTCTCCTTTTAGGACTTAGATTTATTTTTCTAATAATGAATTAACATCTTTCTTGTAGTTCTTTGGATTTTATTATAACTCTCCCTGGGCTGGACCCTAAACAATCCTAAATCTATCACTCAGACTTAAACTGTATTATGCCCCAGGTGAACATGTCCTAGCGTACTGCCAAAGTTAATATCTGTCCAACTGGCCATGTACTTGCTGACCATAGAAAAGTGCTTATCTGTTTGATCTCAGGGATGATAGGAATAACAACTGTAATATTTGTTTAGAGTACTTTGTAGTTCACAATGTGATATAAAGTATATAATTATATCCCATCCTTAGACAAATAAATGACCGATGTTTTTATTTTACAGACAGGGAAGCAGGCTCAGAAACCTTAAGAGATACGCCAAAGTTCCACAACTTTTTAGTTTGGGTGATAGTTCTTCATGATGTGTTTATCTTGTAAGCTAAATCACTAACTGCTCTTTGGCTCTGGCCTATCATTTCAAGAACACTTTTGTATATAGAATAACCTTGTAAGATGGAGAGAGTGTCTCTTCCAGAGCAAAGGTCAGTTTGCTTACAGCCCATCATAAAAACTTTGGGCTCCCTTAGTTTGATATTTCTTAGCTGTGACGCAAACCTACTGTGTTGCTTCATCCATGTGGGCTCTTTCACTTTGGCCTCAGATGAGAACATGGCAGCCTGACACCTTCATCTTCAGCCTGTGTGAGATCCTGAGCAGGAACCCCAGTCATACTGTACCCAGACTTCTCACCTGCAGAACTATGAGCTAGGAAGTGTTGTGTGAAGCTGCAGAGTTTGTCGTAATTTCTTACACAGCAATAGAAAACTAATGTGCAGCCTGGCTGTGCTTTAAATGCAGTTTTATTGTATCATTTGCTTTTTAGAATTTTTCTTTCTAATTTTCCCTCTTCTACCTGAATAACTGTATTAATATAAAACTCCAATAGGCAATCTGATATGTCACAAAGATGGAGGATGTCTCAAAGAGGTTGGCTATAAACATACAAATAAATATCTCTTGCCAACATTTGGTAGAATTTCTCCTGAATCATTGTCTAAGTATACATATTACAGTAACATTGCACAGGTATTTGTCTAATTGCAACAGAATAAAGACCTTTTTATCTTCCTCTTTTAGGAGCTCAGAAGCTTTACTTGGTTTTCTTTGGCACTTTTTACCATGTGGAAGACTTAAGGGTCTATAGACAGTTATACCAAAGCTGAGGTATTTCTATCTTTTAACACATGTACCACTTCAAGGCAAGTTTTCTTTAAACTTTCCATGACAATCTTTCATTTATTTCTCAGTTTCCAAGACATTGCATTTCTGTGGTATTTCTTTAGTGTGGCTAAACCACGCTTCAAACTCTCCCTACCCTGGCAACAGTTCTGCTTCTTGGCAAATACTCAGTTGTTTAAAGTCGACACTGGATTGTATAGCCCGCATTATAGTCCTCCCTGAAACATCATGGTCTGAAGCTATTTCAAAGTTCCAAAGGCTTGCCTTTGCTCTCCTGGAGCAGTCTGATGTCACTTAGATCTTCTGAGGTGAATAATGAAAGCTTGTATGCCTTGGGAATTAGAATTCTCCCTCTCCCTCCCCTCTTCTCCTCTCCCTGCTCTCTCTCCCCCTTCCTTTTGTTCTCTCCCTTTTTCTTTCTCCCTCTCCCCCTCCCTCCCTCCCTTCCTTCTCTATTTCTCTCTCCCCTCCCTCCCTTGTGCTTAACCTTTCCACCTCTTTTTCCTCTGCTGGGTGACCCCACAGAGATCCCCAGAGTATATATACATCATCAGTTTACTTTTCAAGAGTCACAAATAATTTCAAGTTTTAGAGACTAAATGGGGCTTGGTGAGGATTAGTTGAACCAACTTGCTCTGTGGGATGACACTCCAACTAATCAGTTCCTCTGCCCCCCCTCTACTTCTGGGGAAAAAAAACCCCAAAAACAAACAAGCAAAAAAACAAAAAACAAACAAAAAAACCTTATTCCTGAGGGTGGAGAAGAGAGCAAAGTCTATAAAAATTCACATTTTGGTCTGTTTGTTGTAACAGGTACAGTGTTTCATGTAATCTAAATACCATCATTTGCAAACCTGGTATTTTTTAAAATAGGAAAAATTGCTACCTATTAAATTTAAGTACTTATTAAAGTTGAGCTACAAAATTTAGACTCTAAGACACTGAATGATTAAAATTCATGAACTGTTTGATGGTAGAAAATCTCAGATATTTTAAATAAATTTGTAGGGGGAAAACATTCCTTTGGAGATGCTGAAGCACCTATATATATCTAAATGACCTTCTGTGTTTGATGGGGACCTAGTTGTCAGCACAACCACCTAATCAATTTTTGCACATGTACAAATTAGGAATACAATGAGAATTCTTTGGGAACATGTTATATACTGTTATGAAGCCCTGAGATACTTTCTCCCACTCAGTATGTGGATCAAATCCTTTTGTTGCTATAAAACTTCCAGATATGACATAGGTAAAATGTCACATTAGAAGAATTCAGTGAAGAAGAAATCTAGCCCATCAATCCTTCTCTCATCACAACATCCTAATTCCTATGGCTTTGAATAAAATGAAAAAGAAATAACAGTAACACATTTTTTGTCATCTGTTCCTGTGTATAAATGTTTTTCTCTTCTTTCCCAAAATGCACTGGTCTTCATTTATGGGTCCATGAAGTTTTGGTCAAAGTGATTCTATCCATACGGGGTTGGAGTATTTTATCTGGGTCACAGTAATCAGCAAATTCAATGCTCTAGGGAGTGATTGGTATCAGGGTAGGCATTTGTCTTTAGCCAGTGCAATCAAAGTGAATGTCAAGACTTTTGATGGAAATGATAGCTCTCTTGTGAGAATGATATTTGGAAATAGCTGGCTCCATTTTTGCTACATTATAGAAAACCAGTATCAGTTAACAGGCAGAAGAAGGTAGCAATGAGAAGATCTTAGAGAAATGGAGTTTGATGTCATTATGAATCCCTGAAATAAGTCCTGCCTGCATCCAGATATCATAGAGTTTGGGTTAGGATCTTTTGCTGTAGTGTGTAAAGTAGTCTAACTGGAGCTGAAAATTGTGCTTTTTCAATAGAATTTTGATCCATGAATAAATCATTGGTATATGATTTATTTTTTTCTTTTTATTTTGTAGTTAACACACAATGTTATATTAGTTTCATGTGTATCTTATAGTGATTTGGCAGTTACATATATTACTCAGTGCTAAGCAAAATAAGTATACTCTTTTTTTTTCCCTTTTAAAAAGAGTTTTAATGAGGTATAATATATTTTTTTAAAAATTTTTATTTAAGTTCCATTTAGTTAACCTACAGTGTAATATTGATTTCAGGTGTACAGTTTAGTGACTCAACACTTCATACAACACATGGTGCTCATCACAAGTGCACTCCTTGATCCCCATCACCTATTTCACCCATCCCCCATGCACCTCCCCTCTGGTAACCATCAGTTTGTTCTCTCTAATTAAGAGTCTGTTTCTTGGTTTGTCTCTCACTCTCTTTTTTCCCTTTGCTTGTTTGTTTCTTAAATTCCACATGAGTGAAATCATATGGTATTTCTTTTTCTCTGGCTGACTTACTTCACTTAGCATGATACGCTCGCTCTGTAGCTGTAACCATGTCATTGCAAATGGCAAGATTTCATTCTTTATTTTTTTTTAAGGGGGGACAGATGGAGAGGGAGAGAGAGAATCTTAAGCTGGGTGTGGGACTCAGTCTTAGAACCCTGAGATCATGACCTGAGCTGAAATCAGGAGTTCCACTTAACCAACTGAGCCACCCAGCTACCCAAAGATTTCATTCTATTTTATGGTTGAATACTATTCCATTGTGTGTGTGTGTGTGTGTGTGTGTGTACCACTTCTTCTTTATGCATTCATCAGTCGATGAACACTTGAACAATTTGGCTATTGTAGATAATGCTGCCATACACATTGGGGTGTATGTATCCCTTTAAATTAGTATTCTTGTATTCTTAGGGTAAATACATAGTAGTGCAATTGCTAGATTGTAGGGTAGTTCTATTTTTAACTTTTTGTGGAACCCCATATTATTTTCCAGAGTGACTGCACCAATTTGCATTCCCACCAACAGTGCAAGAGGATGCTCCTTTCTCTGTATCCTCACCAACACCTGTAGTTTATTGTGTTGTTGATTTTAGCCATTCTGACAGGTGTGAGGTGATATCTCATTGGAGTTTTGATTTGTATTTTCCTGATGTTCAATGATATCAAGCATCTTTTCATGTGTCTGTTGGCCATCTGCATGTCTTCTTTGGAAAACCGTCTATTCATGTCTGCCTATTTTTTAATTGGATTATTCATTTTGTGGGTGTTGAGTTTTAGAAGTCATTTGTATATTTTGGTTACTAATCATTTATCACACATGTCATTTGCAAATATCTTCTCCCATTCAGTAGGTTGCCTTTCAGTTTTGTTGATTGTTTCCTTTGTTGTTCAGAAGCTTTTCATTTGGATGAAGTCCCAATAGTTTATTTTTGCTTTTGTTTCCCTTGCCTCAGGAGACATATCTAGAAAGAAGCATCTATGGCTGATATCAAAGAGGTTACTGTCTGTGTTCTTCGCTAGGATTTTTATGGTTTTCTGTCTCACAGTTAGGGGTCT
Organism: Mirounga leonina; assembly: GCF_011800145.1. Classification (NCBI taxonomy): domain Eukaryota; kingdom Metazoa; phylum Chordata; class Mammalia; order Carnivora; family Phocidae; genus Mirounga; species Mirounga leonina. Next base: position 13,913,680 of record NW_023270451.1, read on the forward strand.
TTTATCCATTTGAGTTTATTTTTGTGTGTGATATAAGAAAGTGGTCCAGTTTGATTCTTTTGCACGTTGCTATCCAGTTTTCCCAACACCAGTTGTTGGAGAGACTGTCATTTTCCCACTGGATATTCTTTCCTGTTTTGTTGAAAATTAATTGACCATATAGTTGTAATATAGTTGTAATAGTTTCAGAGTTTTCTACTCTGTTCCATTGATCTGTGGGTCTATTTTTTGTGCCAGGACCTTAGTGCTTCCATTACTACAGCTTTGTATAACTCGAAGCCTGTCATTGTGATGCCGCCAGATTTGCTTTTCTTTTTCAATATTGCTTTGACTATTAGGAGTCTTTTGTGGTTCCATACACATTTTAGGATTGTTTGTTCTAGTTCTGTGACAAATGCTGTTGCATTGAATGTGTAGATTGTTTTGGGTACTGTAGACATTTTAACAATATTTCTTCTTCCAATCCATGGCGATGGAGTGTGTTTCCATTTCTTTGAGTCTTTAATTTCTTTCATCAGTGTTTTATAGTTTTCAGAGTGTAGGTCTTTTACCTCTTTGGTTAGGTTCATTCTTAGATATCTTATTGTTTTTGTAGATGGGATAGATTCCCTAATTTCTCTTTCTGCTGCTTCATTATTGTTGTATTGAAATGCATCAGATTTCAGGACATTGATTTTGTACCCTGCTACTTTACTGAATTCCTTTATCAGTTCTAGCAATTTTGGGGTGGAGTCTTTTGGGTTTTCAACATAGAGTATCATGTCATCTGCAAAGAGTGAAAGTTTGACTTCTTCCTTGCAAATTTGGATGCCTTTTATTTCTTTTTTTTTAAGATTTTATTTATTTATTTGAGAGAGTAAGCATGAGTGGGGTAAGGGACAGGGGAGAGGGAGAAGCAGACTCCCCGCTGAGCAGGGAGCCAGCTGGGGGCTCAATCCTGGTACCCTGAGATCATGACCTGAGCCAAAAGCAGACACTTAACAGACTGAGCCACCCAGGTGCCCTGCCTTTTATTTCTTTTATTGTCTGATTGCTGAGGTTAGGACTTCCAGTACTATGTTAAATAACAGTGGTGGGAGTGGACATGCCTGTCTTATTCCTGACCATAGAGGAAAAGCTCTCAGTTTTGAGATTGAGGATGATATTAGCTGTGGGTTTTTTGTGTATGGCCTTTATTATGTTGAGGTATGGTCCCTCTAACCTGACTTCATTGAGGGTTTTTATCATGAATGAATGTTGTACTTTGTCCAATGCTTTTTCTCTATTTAAATGATCATATGGTTCTTAACCTTTCTTTTATTAATGTGGTATATCACGTTGATTGATTTGCAAATACTGAACCACCCTTGCATCCCAGGAATAAGTCCCACCTGATCATGGTGAATGATTTTTTAGTGTACCGTTGGATTTGGTTTACTACTATTTTATTGAGAATTTTTGCATCCATGTTCATCAGGGATCTTGGTCTGTAGTTCCCTTTATAGTGGAGTCTTTTTCTGGTTTTGATATCAGGGTGATGCTGGCCTCATAGAATGAGTTTGGAAGTTTTCCTTCCTCTTCTATTTTTCTGAATAGTTTGAGAAGAATAGGTATTAACTCTAAATGTTTGGTAGAATTCTCCTGTGAAGGGAATGGACTTTAGCTTGTTGGGAGTTTTTTTTATTATTGATTCAGTTTCTTTGCTGGTTATCGGTCCGTTCAAATTTTTATTTCTTCCTCTTTACATTTTGGTAGTTTACGTTTCTAGGAATTTATCTATTTCTTCCATGTTGTCCAATTTGTTGGCATATAGTTTTTCATAATATTCTTATAATTGTTTGTATTTCTATAGTGTTGGTTGTTATTTCTCCTCTCTCATTTGTGATTTTACTTATTTGGGTCCTTTCTCTTTTCTTTTTGGTAAGTCTGGCTAGAGGTTTATTGATTTTACTAATTTTTTTTTTGAAGAATCAGCCCCTGGTTTGGTTGATCTGTTCTATTGTTTTTGTAGTTTCTATATCATTTATTTCTGCTCTAATCTTTATTATTTCCTTCCTTCTGCTGGCTTTGGGCTTCATTTGTTACTCCTTTTCTAGCTCCTTTAGGTGTAAGCTTAGGTTGTTTATTTGAGGTTTTTCTTCCTTCTTAAGGTAGGTCTGTATTGTTATATATTTCCCTCTTAGGACTACTTTTGCTGTATCCCAAGGGTTTTGGACCATTATGTTTTCATTTTCATTTGTTTCTGTCTATTTTTTTTAATCTCTTCTTTGATTACTTAGATGACCCATTCATTGTTTAATAGTATTTTGTTTAGCCTCTATGTATTTGTGGTCTTCCCAAATTTGTTCTTGTGGTTAACTTCTAGTTTCTTAGTGTTGTGGTCAGAAAATGTGCATAGTATGATTTCAGTCTTTTTTATATTTGTTGAGACCTGACTTGTGACCTAGTATGTGACCTCTTCTGGAGAGTAGCCCATGTGCACTTGAAAAGAATATGTATTCTGCTGCTTTAGGGTGAAATGTTCTGAATCTATCTGTTAAATCCATCTGGTCCAGTGTGCCATTCAAAGCCTTTCCTTGTTGATTTTCTGCTTAGATGATCTGTCCATTGCTATAAGTGTGTTAAATTCCCCTACTATTATTGTATTATTATCAGTGAGTTCCTCTATGTTTGCTATTAATTGTTTTATATATTTGGGTGCTCCCAAGTAGGGAGCATAAATATTTACAATTGTTACATCTTCTTGTTGGATTATCTCTTTTATTATGATATAGTGTCTTTCTTTGTCTCTTGTTGAAGTCTTTGAAATCTAGTTTGTCTGAAGTAAGTATTGCTACTCCTGTTTTCTTTTGACATCCATTTGTGTGATAAATGGTTCTCTATCCCCTCACTTTCAATCTGTAGGTGTCTTTATGTCTAAAATGAGTCTCTTGTAGGCAGCATATAGATTGGTCTGTTTTTTTTTTTTTAATCCATTCTGATACCCTATGTCTTTTGATTAAAGTGTTTAGTCCATTTACACTGAAAGTAGTTATTGATAAATATATATTTATCACCATTTTATTATTTGTTTTCTCATTGTTTCTGGAAATTTCCTCTGATGCTTTCTTGTCTTTGTCACTTTGGTTTTTCTTTCCCACTCGAAGAGTCCCCTTTAATATTTCTCCTAGGGCTGATGTAGTGGTCACAAACTCACAAACTTTAGTTTTTGTTTGCCTGGGAAACTCTTTATCTCTCCTTCTATCCTGACTGATGGCCTTGCTAGATAGAATATTCTTGGCTGCAGATTTTTCCCATTCAGCACTTTGAATGTATAATGCCACTCCCTTCTCGCTTGCCATTTGGCTCTGCCATTTCTATTGAGAAATCTCCAGCTAGCTGTATGGGTTTTCCCTTGCAAGTTAAAGACTTCTTTTGTCTTGCTGCCTTTAGCATTTTTTCTTTCTCTCTATATTTTGCAAATTTAAGTACAATATGTCTTGGTATTGGCATGCTTTTGTTGATTTTGATGGGAGTTCTCTGTGCCTCTTGGATCTAGATGTCTGTTTCTTTCCCCAGATTAGGGAAGTTTTCTGCTATATTCTCCTCCAAAATATTTTTTGCCCCTTTTTCTCTCCTCTTCTTCTGGGACTCCTCTAATACAAGTGTTATTATATTTGATGGAGACACTGAGTTCCCGAAGTCTGATCTTGTGTTGCATAATTCTTCTTTCTCTCTTTTGTTCAGCTGCATTATTTTCAATTATTTTGTCTTCTAGGTCACTAATTCATTCCTCTGATTCTCCCACTGTGTTATTGATTGCATCAAGCCTGTTTCGAATCTTGTTTATTGCAGTCCTCATCTCTGATTGATTTTTTTTTTAATGCTTTCATCTCTGTGGAAAGAGTCTAGTCTTCCTGATATCTTCTTTTCTTTTCTTGAGCCTAGTAAGATCCCTATGATACTTTAAATTCACCATCAAGCGTGTTACTTATATCTGTTTTGCTTAGATCTCTGGCTGTGGCCTTATCTTGTTTTTTCATCTGGGATAAATTCCTCTGTCTTTGCATTTTGTTTAAGTCTCTGCTGCCATCTCTGTTTTAGAAAAGCCAGTGTGTTTCTTGCTCCTGAAAGAAATCACATCATGATGAAGAGATCATGTAGTGTCCAGGGCCTGGCGCTTCAGGGAGTGTCTCTGGTGTGTGCTGTATGCACTCTGCTCTTGTGTTTTGGGTGCTCTCTCCTTCAGGCCAGTCATCTGCAGAGCCTCTCTCTGCCTGCTCTGGACAGTGTTTGGTCCTTGGCCTGAATGTGGTGAGTTTTAACTAGGTGTGCCTGGTCTGCTTGTGAAATGAGACCTGAAAGCTCTTCCATGAGAACTGAGGCTCTGCAGAACTATCCGGTCAGGATACATGGTGCAGGCAGGGTTTTGTGCTGGTCTTCTGGGAGAGGGGACTGCAATGCTGGGACTGAGGTAAGCTTGGCTGGGAAGGGCAGTCCCACCAGAGCACGGGGGTGTGGGGCTTGGTGTAAGCAAGTTAGGTAGCCAGTTTTGGGGCTGTGTTTCCCCACAGAGTTGGCTCTGTATTTATGCTGGAAGGCAGGGGAGAGAAATGGCATCAGCCAGATCCTTTGTTCCTGAGTAAATGTCTCTGTGAATGCTGCCTCACAGAAACATTCTGAAAAGAGGGAATAATTTCCCCCTGTGTGCCCCAGGAGTTCTTCAGATAGCTGTTTCACCACCACTGCATCTGCGATCTGTTCCTCCCTTAAACCATATCTCCACCTGTCCTACCTTCTTCGGTGTGGGCTCTTCTTCCCCTTTAGTTGTGGAGTTTGTTCTGTTAGTCTTCGGGCTGATTTCTGGGGTATTTAGGATGATTTGATAGTTATCTAGTTGTGTTTGTGAGATGAAATGAGCCTAGGATCCTCCTGCTCCACCAGCATCTTCCTCAACCAAGCCCAGATAATTGTACTCTTAATCCCCTCCACCTATTTTGCCCATTTCCCCCTACCTCCTCTCTGGTAACCGTCTATCTGTTTGTTCTCTGTAGTTAAAAGTCTGTTTCTTGGTTTATCTCTCTTTTTTTTTCTTCCTTTGTTCATTTGTTTTGTTTCTTAAATTCCACATATGAGTGAAAGCATAAGATATTTGTCTTTCTCTGACTGGCTTATTTTGCTTAACATTATACCCTTTAAATCCATCCATGTTGTTACAGATGCAAGATTTTATTCTTTTCTATGGCTGAATAATATTCCATTATATATACACACACACACACCATTTCTTCTTTATCCATTCATCTGTTGATGGACACTTGGGCTGCTTCCATTTTTGGTTACGTAAATAGTGCTGCAATAAACATAGGGATGGATATATCTTTTTGAATTAATGTTTTTGTATTCTTTGGATAAATACCCAGTAGTGCAATTACTGGATCATAGGGTAGTTCTATTTTAACTTTTTGAGGAACCTCTGTACTGTTTCCCACAGTGGCTGCACCTGTTTGCATTCCCACCACAGTTCAAGAGGGTTCCTTTTTCTCCACATCCTCACCAACACTTATTGTTTCTTGAGTTTTGGTCTTTATCCATTCTGAGAGGTGTGAGGTGATGTCTCATTGTGGTTTTGATTTGCATTTCTGTGATGACAAGTGATGTTGAACATCTTTTCATGTGTCTCTTGGTCATCTGCATACTTCTTTGGAAAGTTTTCAGGTCTCCTGCCCATTTTTAAATTTTATTATTTGGTTTTTTGAGTGTTGAGTTGTATAAGTTCTTTATGTAATTTGTATACTAACCCTTCCTTTATCAGACATGTCATTTGCGAGTGTCTCCCCCCAGTAAGTTGTCTTTCAGTTTTGTTGATAGTTTCCTTTGCTGTGCTAAAGCTTTTTATTTTGATGTAGTCCCAATAATTTATTTTTGATTTTGTGTCCCTTGCTTTAAGAGACATGTCTAGAAGGATGTTGACCAGTGTCAGAGAAACTACTGCCTGTGTTCTCTTCTAGAATTTTTCTGGTTTCAGGTCTTATATTAGGTCCTCAATCCATTTTGAATTTATTTTTGTGTATGGTGTAAGAAAGTGGTCCAGTTTCATTCTTCTGCATGTTGTTGTTCAGTTTTCCCAACACCATTTGTTGAAGAGACTCTTTTTCCTATTACATATTCTTGCCTTATTTGTTGGCAAATAATTGGCTGTATAATTATAGGTTTATTTCTGGGCTTTCCATTCTGTTCCATTGATCTATGTGTCTATTTTTGTGCCATTACCATACTGTTTTGATTACTACAGTTTTTAATATAACTTTAAGTCTGGAATTGTGATACCTCCAGCTTCACTTTTCCTTTTCAAGGTTGCTTTAGTTATTCCAGATTTTTTATGGTTTCATACACATTTTAGGATTGTTTGTTCTACTTCTGTGAAAAACTCTTGGTATTTTGATAAGGATTGCATTAAATCTGCAGATTGTTTTGCATATCTTAGTGATGTTTTTATAAAACAGAAAAAACATTAAAAATGAGATAAATCACAATTTTTTGAATAGGTTGCAGATTTTGTTTGAATAGGAATATATATACAATCAGCATAAAATATAGGTAATGTGAAATAAAATACAAATAATTTAAAAATTAAAAATAAAGTGCATATAAAATAATATATATTAAATATGAAATAACATATAAAAGAGTATATGTATCATTTCTACTTTTTGCTACTATTATGAACAATAGCACTGTATCCCTTCATCTATGTATCTTATATATAAATTCATTGTAATATATATAAAATCCTCGGGGGTATGACTGACTGTTACTGTTAGTCATACCAGTAGCTAAAACGTGGATTACATCAGATTTAGGAAAAGCCAAGTAGAGAGAGCAGCTAAACAAATATTTGAGAAACTTGTTTAGACAGAGGAGATGTGGTTCAACTAATTTAATTACATATTTCATCAGTCTTTAGAATAGCTAAATAATAAATCTGATCTACAAAGTTCAGTTAAATATACCCTATAAGCATTGTCGTAAATATCCTAAAATAACTTAGAAATTATAAAGGATGGATTTGTAATTTGACTAAGCTGTCTCTCTTAATGGACTTTGTAGTGATCTTTAATAAGTATCTTCTTAGCCATGCCACAGTTTCAAATATCATTTTCTTTTTATTTTACTCCTAAAATATTTTTAATAAAGGTTGCCTCAAAATGTATAAACTTGCCAAATAAAAATGATTCTCCCCAAAATGTTTTGTATTACTGCTTATGAAGCTCACAGTATCCACAACTGTAAAATTATTACTGGTCTTTATGTTTTTGTAAACTCTGTTTTTCCACACTGTACAAATACTCAGTTCACTAGCTCTCATTTTATGGAGAAAGAAAGCATAATTAAATCTCAGTTTTTCTTGGAAGCATCCTTTAATCTTTTGGCAGGAGGAGATATATTTATACATTTATAAAAATACTTCCAATATTATCAGAATATCTGCTAATCTCTAAGCCAGTAAGAAAACTGGGAGGGGGGAAGCAGGAGGAGTTATTAAGATTCTTTTCTTTTTATGTTATTTTAGAACAAAGTCTTTTTTGTAGAGAGTTTTGTAATATGCCTGGAAATTTTTCAGAAATGTCACTTGTCCACTGGTTCTCATAGAGATCAAATTGTCATAATGGTCTTTTCAAATATTTTATTCTTTTGTCTTTGGTCAATATGGCCTGAATATTCTCTACACTTTTTTAAAAAAAATGTGTTTAAGAAAAAAATATATTTAAGCATCCAGGAACTTCATAACATTTCTAAATATGGAAATTTACTACTGTGTTGTCAGCTGTTCACATTTTTATGATTTTCTACTTAGAAGATATTTTCTATTCAGATGACCTCTCTACTCATCCTATATATATTGTTCTAAGTATTAACTTAATATGCTGATTCATAAATTAACTTCTTTAGTCCTGACCACTTATCCTAGGTTCATATTCTATATTTAACAACTTAATTTTTTTTTTTAAATCTTATTTATTTATTTATTCATGAAAATCAGAGAGAGAGGCAGAGGCAGAGGGAGAGAAGCAGGCTCCCCGCCTAGCAGGGAGCCCGATGTGGGACTTGATCCCAGGACTCTGGGATCATGACCTGAGCCGAAGGCAGACGCTTAACCGTCTGAGCCACCCAGGCGCCCCACAACTTAATATTTTTATAATTATTTCTAATAGGCAGTAAAAACTTAAGAAATGGCAAAAATAGAACCATTAACTTCTACCACCGTGCCTGAACCTACTTGTCACTGTCTTTCCCATCTCTGGAAAAAAAAAAATAAATAAATCCTAACAGCATCAATAAATATCTAGAAGTTTTCCTGGATTATTTTGTGTTTCTCAGTACCCATATCCGATCTCTCAGCAAGTTCAAAAACTACCTGAGATCTACCCACTTCTATCCATTTCTACTATGATCATCTCTGGTTGGGGCCACAACCTTTATTGTCTGGACTATTTCAATTGTTCTCTTTTCTGAATGGTTATTTCTACTCTTTTTGTTGTTGTTGTTATTTCTACTCTTAAACTTCTAGAATCCATTCCCCAACCTTCACTGGTATTTTTTAAAGTGTTTATTTGGGGACACCTGGGTGGCTCAGTCAGTTAAGCATCTGCCTTCAGCTCAGGTCATGATCCCAGGGTCCTGGGATCTGGTCCTGCATCAGGCTCCCTGCTCAGTAGGGAGCCTGCTTCTCCCTCTGTGTGCTCCCCTTGCTTGTGCTCTCTCACTGTCTCTTTGACAAATAAATAAATAAATTCTTTAAAGTGTTAATTTTATTAAATCACTTATTAAACAATTATATAACTTATTAGAGGATTTTAAAGCCCTCAAATAGCTTATCGTAAAATCCCAGGCCCTGTAGGACCTGGCTCCTGTCTACCTCTCTAGTAATTTGATTTCCTTCCACTTTCCTTCTTGTTCTCTCTGCTCCAATCACAAGAGTGATCTTTCTGTGCTTTGATCAAGCCAATGGGCTTCCTCAGTTTGTTGAGGGTTGCTGGAGTGGTGGAGGGTGGGAAGGATGGGGTGGCTGGGTGATAGACATTGGGGAAGGTATGTGCTATGGTGAGCGCTGTGAATTGTGTAAGACTGTTGAATCACAGACCTGTGCTTCTGAAACAAATAATACATTATATATTAAAAAAAAAAAAAAGAAGAAGATAACAGGAGGGGAAGAATAAAGGGGGGGAATTGGAGGGGGAGATGAACCATGAGAGACTATGGACTCTGAAAAACAGACTGAGGGTTCTAGAGGGGAGGGGGGTGGGGGGATGGGTTAGCCTGGTGATGAGTATTAAAGAGGGCATGTTCTGCGTGGAGCACTGGGTGTTATATGCAAACAATGAATCATGCAACACTACATAAAAAACTAATGATGTATGGTGATTAACATAACATAATAATATAAAAAAAAAGCCAATGGGCTTGATCTTTAGGCCTTCACACAAGCTCTTGGTTCTGTCTATGATGTTCTCGCGCTTGATTTTTGCTTGACTGCCAACTCTTTGTCATTCAGCTCTCAGTTTGTCATCTTTTCTGAACACTGAAACTTTTTATTTTCTTTGTAGCAACAATCAAATTCTAATTTCTTGTTTATTTTTTCCTTATTAAACATAAGCTTACTGAGTTTATCTTGTTCACTATTATATTTTTAATTCCCATGATATATAAGACATAGGAAAAACTCGGTAACAATTCTGGGATAAGAGTTAGTGTGATAGTGTAACTTGAATTGAGAAGCCTTTATTTCAACTCTGATTTATTTGATGAAATTGTGACAAGATCAGAATGCAAAGGATTAAAACAGAGCAGAAGCGTTGTTTGAACAGTACTAATTTACGTAGTACTTATGGGAAGTTACTGTTCCATTATTACATCTTCTTCATAAGTCATTTTTAGTTGGCTAATTATCCCCAAGTATTTTAATATACATTTTGTCTTTTGCCTTGGGGGAAGAAACCACCTCTTGATGATACTATTACATGATGAGTTTATGGCTTAAATCATCTCATTGTACAACTTTATTAAAACTCTTCTCATTGCTGCCTTGTCTGGAGGAAATTTCAGATGCATAATTTATTATTTTTTCTTATAATCCTCCATTTACACTGCAGCCAGAATTCATGTTATTTCTCCGCCAAGAGTTAAACATCTTTCAGTAAAGGCAGTATGCTCTCCTGGCTTAAGAATGTATTCATTGTTCTGATTTAGTTTTAGGCCAGACAGAAAATGTGACAGCCTTTAACAAGCTGCTCTCAGAAAGAATTTAGAAATATACATATACTTACATTTACACGTGCACACACAAGCACACACACATATATTTGTATGTATGTATAATAAGTGGTAAAACAAACACCCATTTCCATTGTAATACACTTTGTGTGGGTCTTGTTCTTCTGATTCAGTTCTCTATTAGAGAAGAATTTTTACTGAATTTAAGTAAACCAGTAGGAAAAAATATATATATAGTCATTGGGATGTTAGAAATAATGCTCAGTGCAGCAAATTCCTTGTTGTATAATTAGACTACATTTTTAGGATACCTTAAATATCCTTTTCCCATTCTTTAAGTGGCAACTTGTATTACATTGGAAAGTGTTAAATATTCAATGTAAATTGTATGCTCTAGGGCTTCCTCTTTTGGTACTTTTACATTAAAATGTGTGCAGTAAAGCATAGTGATAATGATGGGAGAGAATGAACAAAGTAAAAAATGACAAACATCTTAAGAGTGTTTAAAGTATATGAAAATTGATTTTCATTTTTTGTGAGTATCAAATACCTCAAAGATTTTCTTTTTGCATAATTCTAATATAATAAGACACAAGTATTTAGGATTTAAATTTTATTAAGTAAAGTCTATATACATTGTGCCTTAATTTAATTTTTGACCTTCTTCTTTATCTTGTCTGAATCTTACTTGAAGTAGCTATTTTTGTTTTATTCTGGTGTTACCTTTGTCCCTTTGTTATTTGGAATCCATTTTTCTGTCTCATTTAAAAACTCAAAAGCTACTATATTTGTCTTTTTAAAGAACCTTAAAAAGGAAGACCCTTGAAGGCACACCATCCACTGTACTGGTATGTATGTGTTTGTCTCAATATCAGTAAATATTGGTTGAAAGAATAAACTTGAAACAAAGTGAAAGACTAGGCATAATTACCCTACATTATAAAGTCAGTTATTACAACTTATTTTACTTAACATAATGCTCTCATGATCTATTTGCTACAAGTAGTCAGATTGCCTTCTTTCTCATCGCTGAATGATATTCCATTGTATGTATGTATTGTGCGCATACACACACACACACAGATATACACACACATATATACACACATACATCTCACATCTTCTTCATCCATTCATCTGTTGGCAAGCACTAAGGTGATTTTCGCATCTTGCCTATTGTAAGTAATGCTGCAATGAACATGAAAGTGCAGATACCTCTTTGAGATTCTAATTTCATCTCTTTTGGATATATACCCAGAAGTGGAATTGCTTATCATATGGTAGTTCTATATTTAATTTTTGAGGACACTCCATACTGTTTTCCATAATGTCTGTACCAATTTGCATTCCTACCAACAGTATACAATGGTTGTATTTTGTCCACATCCTTGTCAACACTCATTATCTTTTTTTGTTTCAATAATAGCCATTCTAACAAGTGTGTTGTGATATCTCACTGTGGTTTTGATTTGTATTTCCCTGATGACTAGTGATGTCAAGTATGCTTTCATATACCTTTTGGCCATGTGTGTGTTTTATTTTGAGAAATGTCTATCCCTATCCTCTGCCCATTCTTAAATGGTGTTATTTGTTTTTTAGCTATTGATTTGTATGAGTTCCTTATATATTTTAGAAATTAACTCTTATCACATAAACAGTTGGCAAACACTGTCTCCCATCCCATGTGTCGCCTTTTCACTATGTTTTTTCCTTTGCCTGCAGAAACTTTTTGGTTTGAAGTAGCCCCCCTTGTCTGTTATTACTTTTGTTGCCTATGCTTACGGTGCTATATCCAAGACATCGTTGTCAAGACCAATGTAAGGAAGATTTTCCCAGTGTTTTCCTCTATGGGTTTTATGTTTTCATTTTTCATTCCATTTAGAGTTGATTTTTTGTATATGGTATGAGATAAGGGTTCACTTTAATTCTTTGCACATGTGGATATCCAGTTTCCCAGTACCATTTATTGAAGAGACTATTCTTTTCCAGTTGTGTGTTCTTGGCACCTTGTTGAAGATCACTTGACTGTAGATTTATTTCTAGGGTCTCTGTTCTGTTCCATTGGTCTATATGTCTCTTTTTATGCCAGTACTATACTGTCTTTTTAAATTTCAAGTATAATTAACATACAGTATTATATTAGTTTCAAGTATACAATATAATGATTCAGTAATTCTATACATTTCTTAGTGCTCATCAAGATAAGTATACTCAAACAGTACTATATTGTTTTGGTTACTATATCTTCCTAATGTTCTGTTTGTTTGTTTTTAAATTAAGTGTAATACTTCCAGCTTTGGGCTTCTTACTCAAGATCCTTTTGGCTCTTTAGGTCCTTTTGTGATTCCATATGAACTTTTAAATTATTATTATTTTTTAAAGATTTTATTTATTTATTTGGGAGAGAGAGTGAGCACAAGAGAGCAAGAGAGATTGAGAGAGAACAAGAGCAGGGGGAGAGACAGAGGGAGATGGAGAAGCAGACTACCCACTGAGCAGAGAACCCTGTTTGCAGGGCTCAATACCGGGACCCTGGGATCATGACCTCAGCTGAAGGCAGATGCTTAACCGACTGAGCCACCTTAGCACCCCTAAATTGTTTCTTTCTTATTTCTGTAAAGAATGCCATTGGTATTTTAGTAGTACTTTGATGTGGTCCTTTTCAGCTTTTGTGCTCCTGAGCATTGTGGCAACTTCTTTATTGTGTTCCAGAGTTCCTGCGAGCCATTTTTGTGCTGGGTAGTTGTTAAATCATTGTTTTTGTGGGGAAACAAGTGCTAGGACCTCCTAATGTGCTATCCTGCTCCTTCACTCTCTTACTTTGTAATTAATTGCTTTTGTGTCCATGTCCTTGAATTTTAAAAGCAGTATTATGTCTGTTTAATCCCCAGTATGTTCCATATACACAGTGGAATTAATTTTAAATAAGTCATTCAATATTCAGACTCATTGCAAAGATTGGCAAGGGAATGCAAGTGTTGATAACTCATGAATAGTAACTACACGGACTGTGGGTACATTAGGTTATTGGAGATTAAAATAATCTTTTCCTAGTGAATAACAACTTACATACATAGTCTTGAATTTAAGACCCACTAGTATTAACTACTATGGCCTTTGAACCAATTATTGTTCACTCATACCAAACATAATTATTAATGAATTAATTACTGAGATTTTCCACATGTGGCTTTTGAAGATGTAATTTAAATGCCATTTTCTATTAAAAGCAGCTTACCCGTGTTTCCTGAATCTCTACTCCCGGGAATAGCATTATACACACTGTACTATTAGAAAAGGATCCCTGCTCTTTGTGTAAGAAAGAGCAGAGTTTTCTTTTCAGTAATTTTGCTTCAGTGGTCAAACTTTGCCCACCCTCTTACTCATTATATTCTTGCTGTGTTATGTATTGTTGAAGGAAGTTGTACTTAATCGAAACATTAGAACTCAAAGCATAAGAAGCATATGCTTCTTCAGTAATGCTGGAATCTGTGGTTTTCGTTAAAACAGTAGAATTATGTGTAGGTTAATTACTCTCATTGAATCACAGATACACATAGCTTAACTCTAAAGGGGAAGCTTGGTATTTGGAATACTGTTCTTTTAGGTCAAGGCAACTATATGGGTCAAATGATACCCATAATCATACAAAAAATAGCATTAACTGCATAAATGCATACGCATGTTTTGGTTTTGGTAATGAAAGTATCACAAGACAGTTAGGAAACCATTTTTCCAAAAACAACAGCTTAAAAATACCTAAAAAAATGAAATATCAATTATTTCTTTGCACACTATGTACAAATGTATAATATGGGGGAAAACACAATAGCACTTTTGTCTTGGTATAAATTTCAGATGTAAAACCTAAAAAATAGTAAAACTTTGGAAATGTTATTCGCCATGTATTGCATGCCCAACATGTGCCAGGTACGGTACCAGCAATTTTACCCATTTAATCTAATCACTGCAGTTCCCACATGAAACAGCCTGTACTTTCTCAGATTGTCAAAGGAAGTAGCCAAGGCTCTGAGCAGTGACTGGACAACTGGAGAGTTCACAGTCATGTCTGTCTGTTTCACCACGTAGCTCCCTCAAGTTCTCCCGGCATATCATCCTGGATTCATTCGGCCAAAATTGTTAGGGAAGTCGATTTGTTCCTAACCAGCTCTTATGGTTGAAGTTTTTAAACACTCAGGGCACCAACTGTGAGATGACATTTAGGCCCAGGGGCACAGGGTCAAATGGGCCAAGACTCTTCTTCGATCTTGTTAATCTGACACAGCATTTTGTATTCAAGGTAACGATCTGGGAAGTCAATAAACTTAAGGATCTTTATTTTCAAGGATGAAGACTCATTTTCAGGAAGGCGCAAAAGGTTTGGCAGCTGAAATTCTTGGGTTGTATCTCCAATGTGTTCTTCTGTTTCAGCCTCTGATCCCATATGGCTCACATAGTGCAGCATCCGTGGAACTGGTGTGTCTGTCTCAGGCCCTCCCTGTTTTGGTCTGTTGTACAAAGCACAGATGGCTGACTCATCCTCCCAAAGCATCAGGGTAAACTCTTTGAAGATGGGACCTAGGTTCCTAATGATACATCATGTATGAGAGCCACTGAGTAAATCTATGTGGCCTCTTCCATGGAGCATAAAGTCCCTTTTTGCTACAAGGGCTCCCAGATTGAGAAATGGGGCCATCTCCATGATCTGTTGTTGTCACCGCTCCAGTCACTCAGTCTGGTGAAAGGAGTCATGGACCAAAGGATCCTGCTCATCTAGGCCAGCCAGCAGCCCGTCCTTTAGCTCACTGCAGACAGATTGTCTGCGATGTATAGCAAATGTTAAGCTCTTTCTAGTATCAAGTTTTGTACATGATATAATATATCATATATATTATATTTACACATATTTTATGTATATACTTAGTGTTAAGAAGTACATTGGGAGGAACTCACCAGTAAAGCTGGCCTAACCAAGAGAAAAGTCAAGGCCTCTCTCTTTATGACCTCTCTGGGCGCAGGAAACATCCGTGCGGAGTGCAGGGGTGTGAACTGAAATGGTCTCAATGTGGGCACTTGGCACACTTTACTAAACACAAATACAACCCCACCATGAGTAAACCTTAAAGTGAACATTAAAGATTCTGTGATACAATCAAAAAAAAAAAAGTACATTGGGAGAAGGCTAAAATGAAAATTATGCACAGTACCAAGTACTGGTAAAAATATACAGTGACTGAAATTTTCATTATAGCTGGGGAAAGTGATAAATAGTATAAATGCTTTCAAAAATGGTTCGACAGCAGCTATTCATCCATGTAACTTAAAAATCTAGGTTATATACCCAACAGAAATTCATGTATGTGTATACACACACACACACGCATAGGCTTCAAAAGATATATATTATAATATTCATAGAAGCCCTCTTCATAATAGCCCCAGATTGGATAAAAATTTGTGGTATATTCATTCAGTGAACTATGTGGCATGATAATGAACAAGCTACAGCCTGACTAGAACTTCATAACTATTATGTTGAGGGAAACAAACACAGAAGCATATATACTATGTAATTATATTTATATAAAGTTCAGAAAAGGCAAAGCTAATCTTTGGTATTACAGAAGACAGGGTCTGGGCACCTGGAAGCAGTGTTGGGAGTGGGCATTAGGCAACCTGACATTCTGGTTATCTCCTACTTCTGGACCTTATTGCTGGTTACTTAAGTGTATTTATTTTGTAAAAAGTATCATCAGTTCATATCATTTGATCTGTGTACTTTGCCAAATGCATGTTATGCTTCAATACAATTTATAAAAATTTTTTAAAACCCACTTTCCTCTTTTGAGTATGGGATTTAAAACATGTTTAGCTGACACATACCTTTTAAAAATCTATTCCGTTAATGATTCCTTGTTTTTTTCCCACTTATCCACATAGCCCATCTCTCTAAGTCAGGTGAATGGAAAAGGTCAAAAATGCTTATCTCGGTGTGAGTCACACTATATCTGATTTAGGTTGATCATGCAGTGCATTTTCTCACTTCTGGTGTGACTTCAGGGTCGATCGAGAAAACTCATTTGTCTCTACAGACATCTTCCCCATTTACTCGGTGTCAATTGGAATTCCATTCTAGGTCTTTGTTCTGTATGAAGCTTTTATATTTTAATAAACATTTACCTAGTGGATTAATATTTTGAGTTTTTTACATTTCAAAGTATTTTCTAAGAATGAACATAAAATTCTTGGAGCTAGAAGGTAGGAAAGATACGTCTGGAAAACTCAGAATGGAAGTGTTGATACTTCTCCAGCTTCTGAGATTTATACAGAGCAGAGCTGTGGTTTGCAAACTGTCCCTTCTAGTAGGATAGAGGCAGAGAAGGCTTCTGAACTTAATATGATCCACTCTGAAGTACATTTAATAATCTAGTAGCAACTTTGTGGCGATTCTTAGAAACACTGCATTTGTTAATAGAACTGAGAAGGAACAGTACTAAGAGCAGCCACACGTTTTCTTTCCCCAGGGCCTGCAGGCCTGGACTTCTTTCTTGAGGAAAGGAACTAGTAGATCGGCTCCATGTTTTTCAAAATACTTTATGTATCATCATATTTGCTCTAGGTTAAGAATTCACAAAACCTGCATGGCTCTAAACTATAAAAACTACTGTTTATTGAAAAAGAATTCAGTGACGTATTCATTTTTGCTCTCTTCTTCCTTATTTATGTGTTTATAGTACATATTCTTTTAAACAAGATTTGTGATACATAATATGGAAACATGCAGATAAATACTTTGACTTAAAAGAAAAAAGTGAAAAAACAAAACCTTTCATGAATCTAATGTAAGTCAAATGCTTGTTGCTTTTTTCCACTGTCACAGCCCTAATATTTAAGTTACTGCTAATCAGCGATGCTGCTGGGTTTGGAAACTTGTATACTGTTAGTCTGATGACACATGTTATGCAAAAAGCCACATTCATGACCAGGGACAGTGAGCAGGGAATGCTAGTAGATTCAGCCACCTCTGACCTTCATGCTTAGTTTTAAGGATAAGGGTGGCCAAAAAAAATTTTAGGTATTACATATACATTAAAATCAGTTTTTAAAAACAGGCTTAAATTCCTACCAGTTTTAAAAAAAGATATGATTTCATTGTTTAGTCATCCTAAATAATTTACATTACTACATTTCTATCTCTGCTTCTATTTTATCCTTCCTTATTCATATATATATATATATGTTTTTTAATATAAAGTAGTTTGTGCGTATTTGGGCAAGCTGGAGAAACCGTCAACACATAATCAGCCATGAGAATGTATACTAGAGGATCTCACAGTTAAACAGGTTATATGATCATAATTGACAGAGAAGAGAGGAATCAGGCAGATGTCAGCCAGAAACTCACACTTCCCTGGAAACTTGGATTCTAGATTAAAGACTTCATGAATTTCAAAAATGACAACCATATACTCATCCTTAGGAAGATAATAGTGAGGAATTTTAAAACAGTTAGGATTTCATCATTGTTCCCTGTAAATGCAGCTTTTGGTGGATGCATACATTGGTTTGTTAGCAAAAGCCTGTAACCTGCAAGTTTGCAGAATTATTTAGGACCCACTTTCATATACATACTGCCATCTGCTGGTAATTGTGTGTATATCTGTCCATAAGAAGACCTAAATGGCTGATTTTTCAGAAGGATGTGATTATTTCAGAGCTTTGGATTTTGAAAGAATTCTTCTATTAACCGTTGGAAAAACAAATTTTTATCAACATTTAGATATAAGGAAACACTGGCTTTTTATACGGATTTTTTTCCTTTAGGTTAAATCAAGTTTTTTTTTAGACAAAAACAAGCAATACAAGTGAAATATATGGTCAGCTGTTTATACATACATTTCACATGATCAAGTGATTTCCAGTGGCCTTTGGTTACTATCATCATGTTTTATAATTTTTAATTTATAGATTCTTTAAAGTTAAAATATCTGATCTAATAGCTACTGCTATTACTATGGACAGTGTAATATAACATGATTACATATATTATCTCTTGATTCTTGCAACAGTATTATGAGGCATTTACTAGAAATATCCCCATCATAAAGATGAGTTCAAGGACACAGAGCTGATAAGTGGTGTAGAAATAGATCACTGAATATTATTAAATATTAGATGAAACCTCTTTTAAATGGAGAAACGAGTCCTTTAAACCGGTTGATCTAGACGTTGATCAGTTATAACTGTCCCCAAACTGCAAACCATTTTATTCTTTTGTAATAAATCTCATTACAATTCTACATTTAATGCTAAAGGGCTCTATGTAGAGAAAACACACATGAAGATATATGGCTGCTTAAAAACACAAAATTGAACAATTCAAATATGTCATTATATAACATTATATGTCCTTTGTTCATGTAACAAATGTGAGACTAAAAAGAAAATTCAAACATTTCAAAAGAGGATCAGGAACCATGCACAGATAGAAATGTGGAAAACAAAAATGTTGAAAACATTATTATGATAATTATACCTATGCTGTTATCTAATATAAATATGAGATGTTTTTTCCAAGTAGATTGTAGCGATTGAATTAATAAAACAGCAAGAAAAGTGTTAAAGCATAAATTTAGGATATATTTAGGGGACTCAGGGTTTTTTGTTTGTTTTAACCACGCTTTTTATTTTCAGATCACTGTAGAATCAAATGCGTTACAAGAAACAATACAGAGAGATCCTGTGTACCCTTCATCCGTTTTCCCCCAGTGGTAACATCTTGCAAAATTCTAGTACGGTATCACCCCAGAATGTTGACATTGATGCCGTCCAGAGACAGAGCATTCTGTCATCATAGGGATCCCTCTTGTTGTTCTTTTAAAGCCAGACTCAGTCATCTCTTACCCTACTCCCTCCTTAACCTCTGGTAACCACTAATCTGTTTTCCATCTCTGTAAATTTGTCATTTTGAGAATGCTATATAAATGGACTTACACAGTATATAAACTTTGGGGATTGGCTCTTTTCACTCAGCATAATTCTCTGAAGATTAATCCATGTTATACTGTGTATTTAGCATTCCTGTTAATTTCTGGGCCAGTATTCTATGGTATAGGTGTACCACAGTTTGTTTAACCATTCACCCACTGAAGAATACCTGGGTTGTTTCCAGTTTGGGGCTATTACAAATAAATCTGCTTTAATCAGGCATGTACAAGCTTTTGGGGAACAGAAAATCTTTTATTTATTTATTTATTTATTTATTTATTTATTTATTTATTTATATTCTTATGTTAATCCCCATACATTACATCATTAGTTTTAGATGAAGTGTTCTATGATTCATTGTTTGCATATAACACCCAGTGCTCCATGCAGTACGTGCCCTCTTTATTACCCACCACCAGGCTAAACCATCCTCCCACTCCCCTCCCCTCTAGAACCCTGTTTGTTTTTCAGAGTCCATCGTCTCTCATGGTTCGTCTACCCCTCCGATTCGGGGAACAGAAAATCTTAATTTCTCTGGGATACAATGAATGCATGAGTGATCTCTAGTTTCTCCACAGCTTCACCAGCATTTGGTGTTTTCACTATTTTTTATTTTAGCCATTGTGATAGATGTGTAGTGATCTCTCATTGTGATTTTAATTTGTATTTCCTAAATGGCTAATGATGTTAGACATCTTTTTTTTTTTTAAGATTTATTTATTTATTTGAGAGAGAGAGAGGGTGTGCATGCACCAGTGAGTCAGGGGAGGGGCACAGGGAGAGAATCCTCAGACTCCCCACTGAGTCCTCAAGGCGCTCAGTCTCACCACCCAAGAGATCATGACCTGAGCAGAAACCAAGAGTCCAACATTTAACTGGCTGAGCCACCCAGGCACCCCGTGATGTTAAGCATCTTTTTATCTGCTTATTCCCATTTGTATATCCTCTTTGATAATGTCCTTTGCTCATAATTGGATTTTTTTTACTGTTGATGTTTGAAATTTCTTTACATGTATTAGACACTAGTCCTTTGTCAGATACGTGGTTTCAACTATTTTCTTTAACTCTGTAGTTTGTCTTTTATCCTCCGACTAGTGTCTTTTAAAAAAGAACAGGGGCGCATAGGTGGCTCAGTCAGTTAAGCATCTGACTCTTGATTTCAGCTCAGGTCATAATCTCAGGGTTGTGAGATCGAGCCCTGCCTTCATGGGGGCCCGTGCTGGGCGTGGAGCCTGTTGAAGATTCTCTCTTTCCCTCTGCCCCTCCCCACCCTCTTAAAAAAAAAAAAAGTTTTTAATCTTGATGAAGTTCAATTTATCATTGCTTCCTTTTAAGATCCATGGGTTTGGTGTCAAATCTTTAAACCCTTTGCCTAGCTCTGTATCCCAAAGGTTTCTTCCCATGTCTCTTTCTAAAAGTTTTGTAGTTTTACAATTTATAGTTAAGTCTATGAGTTACCTTTTACATAAGGTGTGAACTTAGATTGAGATGCTTTTTAAAATTTATTCTTATTTTTTTAATTTATGTATGTACAGTACTATAGCAACATTTAAAGGCTATCTTTCCTCCATTGAAGTGCTTTTGCAGCATTATCAAAAGTCATCTGGACACATTAATGTGGCTCTATCTCTAGATCCCCGGTTCTGTTCCACTGATCTGTGTCTGTCCCTCCAACAACATCACAGTCCTCATGTAGCTATCTAATAAGCCTTGAAACCAGGTAGACTGATTCCTTTATTCTTCTTTTTCAAAATTATTTTCATTATTCTACTTCCTTTGTATTTTCATGTAAATTTTTCAGTAATCTTGTCTATAAAAAGTCTTGCTGACATTTTGATTAGAATAGCATTAAACTTGTATATCACTTTGGGGAGAATTGGCATTTTTACTATGTTGAATATTCCATCCAGGAACACAGTCATTCTCTCCATTTATTT
The DNA here is from genome assembly GCF_011800145.1 of Mirounga leonina. Taxonomy (NCBI): domain Eukaryota; kingdom Metazoa; phylum Chordata; class Mammalia; order Carnivora; family Phocidae; genus Mirounga; species Mirounga leonina. Next base: position 13,934,838 of record NW_023270451.1, read on the forward strand.
AGACCTTCCTTGATTTCTTTTATGAACATTATGTATAATTCAGCATGCAAATCCTATATATGTTTTTTTTTTTAGAATTATACCTAAGTACTTCATTTTTTGAGTGATTATAAATTATAGTGTTTTTTTCTTTAGCAGTGAAAACTTAAGAAGCCTAAGTAAGAAACTCTGCCTTAATCAAAGGACTTAAAGTCTAGTTGGAAAGACTTATAAATTAATGATTACAATAGAATTTGATTAAGTCAATAACCTTTGTTCTTTTTGTTCCTCATTTTCTGTCTTCCAGAAATACTTATTGCTTGTTATAGTTTTAATTTTTTTTTAATCTCTTGACCCTCTTCACATATTTCTCCCACCCCCATTCCCCACCTCCACCTCTGGCAAGCACCAATCTCTTCTCTGCATCTATAAACTTGTTTGTTTATGTATCTATTTTTATATTCCACATATAAGAGTGATCATATGGCATTTTATTCTGACTTATTTTACCTAGCATAATGTTCTTTAGGTCTATTCATGTTGTCACAAATGGCAAGATTTCATTCTTTTTTACGGTTGAATAATATCCATTACACACACATACACACACACAGAGTACAACTCCTTTTACATTTTTTTTCTTTGCCTGGATTTTATTTATTTATTTTTGATTTTTTTTTATGTTATGTTAATCACCATACATTACATCATTAGTTTTTGATGTAGTGTTCCACTATTCATTGTTTCCATATAACACTCAGTGCTCCATGCAGAACGTGCCCTCTTTAATACCCATCACCAGGCTAACCCATCCTCTCATCCCCCTCCCCTCTAGGAACCTCAGTTTGTGTCTCAGAGTCCATAGTCTCTCATGGTTCGTCTCCCCCTCCGATTCTCCCCCTTTATTCTTCCCCTCTTGCTATCTTCTTCTTCTTCTTCTTCTTCTTTTTTTAACATATAATGTATTATTTTCTTCAGAGGTACAGGTCTGTGATTCAACAGTCTTGCACACTTCACAGCGCTCACCATAGCACATACCCTCCCCAATGTCTATCACCCAGCCACCCCATCCCTCCCACCCCCCCACCACTCCAACAACCCTCAGTTTGTTTCCTGAGATTAAGAATTCCTCATATCAGTGAGGTCATATGATACATCTCTTTCTCTGTTTGACCTATTTCGCTCAGCATACCACCCTCCAGTTCCATCCACGTTGTTGCAAATGGCAAGATCTCATTCTTTTTGATGGCTGCATAATATTCCATTGTATATATATACCACATCTTCTTTATCCATTCATCTGTCGATGGACATCTTGGCTCTTTCCACAGTTTGGCTATTGTGGACATTGCTGCTATAAACATCGGGGTGCATATACCCCTTTGGATCCCTACATTTGTATCTTTGGGGTAAATACCCAGTAGTGCAATTGCTGGATCATATGGTAGTTCTATTTTCAACTTTTGAAGGACCTCCATACTGTTTTCCAGAGTGGCTGCACCCGCTTGCATTCCCACCAGCAGTGTAGGAGGGTTCCCCTTTCTCCGCATCCCCGCCAACATCTGTCATTTCCTGACTTGTTAATTTTAGCCATTCTGACTGGTGTGAGATGATATCTCATTGAGGTTTTTATTTGGGCTTCCCTGATGCCGAGCAATGTTCAGCACTTTTTCATGTGTCTGTTGGCCATTTGGATGTCTTCTTTGGAAAAATGTCTGTTCATGTCTTCTGTCCATTTCTTGATTGGATCATTTGTTCTTTGGGTGTTGAGTTTAAGAAGTACTTTATAGGTTTTGACTAGCCCTTTATCTGATATGTCATTTGCAAATATCTTCTCCCATTCTGTCAGTTGTCTTTTGGTTTTATTGACTGAATCTTTTGCTGTGCAAAAGCTTTTTATCTTGATGAAGTTCCAAAAGTTCATTTTTGCCCTTGCTTCCCTTGCCTTTGGCGATGTTTCTAGGAAGAAGTCGCTGTGGCTGAGGTCAAAGAGGTTGCTGCCTGTGTTCTCCTTTAGGATGTTGATGGACTCCTGTCTCATATTGAGGTCTTTCAACCATTTGGAGTCTATTTTTGTGTATGGTGTAAGGAAATGGTCCAGTTTCATTCTTCTGCATGTGGCTGTCCAATTTTCCCAACACCATTTGTTGAAGAGACTGTCTTTTTTCCATTGGACATTCTTTCCTGCTTTGTCAAAGATGAGTTGACCATAGAGTTGAGGGTCCATTTCTGGGCTTTCTATTCTGTTCCATTGATCTATGTGTCTGTTTTTGTGCCAGTACCATACTGTCTTGATGATGACAGCTTTGTAATAGAGCTGGAAGTCCGGAATTGTGATGCAACCAGCTTTGCTTTTCTTTTTCAACATTCCTCTGGCTATTCGGGGTCTTTCCTGGTTCCATACAAATCTTAGGATTATTTGTTCCATTTCTTTGAAAAAAGTAGATGGTATTTTGATGGGGATTGCATTGAATGTGAAGATTGCTCTAGGTAGCATTGACATTTTCACAATATTTGTTCTTCCAATCCATGAGCATGGAACGTTTTTCCATTTCTTTGTGTCTTCCTCAATTTCTTTCATGAGTATTTTATAGTTTTCTGAGTGCAGATGCTTTGCCTCTTTGGTTAGATTTATTCCTAGGTATCTTATGGTTTTGGGTGCAATTGGAAATGGGATCGACTCCTTAATTTCTCTTTCTTGTGTCTGGTTGTGTATAGGAATGCCACTGATTTCTGTGCATTGATTTTATATCCTGCCACTTTACTGAATTCCTGTATGAGTTCTAGCAGTTTTGGGGTGGGGTCTTTTGGGTTTTCCACATAAAGTATCATATCATCTGCAAACAGTGAAAGTTTGACTTCTTCTTTGCCAATTTAGATGCCTTTTATTTCTTTTTGTTGTCTGATTGCTGTGGCTAAGACTTCTAATACTATGTTGAATAGCAGTGGCGATAGTGGGCATCCCTGCCGTGTTCCTGACCTTAGGGGGAAAGCTCTCAATTTTTCCCCATTGAGAATGATATTCGCTGTGTGTTTTTCATAGATGGCTTTTATGATATTGAGGTATGTACCCTCTATGCCTATACTCTGAAGAGTTTTGATCAAGAAAGGATGCTGTACTTTGTCCAATGCTTTTTCTGCATCTATTGAGAGGATCATATGATTCTTGTTCTTTCTTTTGTTAATGTATTGTATCACGTTGATTGATTTGTGGATTTTGAACCAAACTTGCAGCCCAGGAATAAATCCCACTTGGTCATGGTGAATAATCCTTTTAATGTACTGTTGGATCCTATTGGCTAATATTTTGGTGAGAATTTTTGCATCCATGTTCATCAGGGATATTGGTCTATAATTCTCCTTTTTGATGGGGTCTTTGTGTTGTTTTGGGATCAAGGTAATGGTGGCCTCATAAAACAAGTTTGGAAGTTTTCCTTCCATTTCTATTTTTTGGAACAGGTTCAGAAGAATAGGTATTAATTCTTCTTGAAATGTTTAGTAGAATTTCCCTGGGAAGCCATCTGGCCCTGGGCTTTTGTGTTTTGGGAGATTTTTGATGACTGCTTCAATTTCCTTAGTGGTTATAGATCTGTTCAGGTTTTCTATTTCTTCCTGGTTCTGTTTTGATAGTGTATACATCTCTCGGAATGCATCCATTTCTTCCAGGTTATCTAATTTGCTGGCATATAGCTGCTCATAATATGTTCTTATAATTGTTTGTATTTCTTTGGTGTTGGTTGTGATCTCTCCTCTTTCATTCATGATTTTGTTGATTTGGGTCATTTCTCTTCTCTTTTTGATAAGTCTGGCCAGGGGTTTATCAATCTTGTTCATTCTTTCAAAGAACCAACTCCTTGTTTTGTTGATCTGTTCTACTGTTCTTTTGGTTTCTATTTCATTGATTTCTGCTCTGATCTTTATTATTTCTCTTCTCCTGCTGGGTTTAGGCTTTATTTGCTGTTCTCTCTCCAGCTCCTTTAGATGTAGGGTTAGGTTGTGTATTTGAGACCTTTTGTGTTTCTTGAGAAAGGCTTGTATTGCTATATATTTTCCTCTTAGGACTCCCTTTGCTGTGTCCCAAAGACTTTGAACAGTTGTGTTTTCATTTTCATTGGTTTCCATGAATTTTTTAAATTCTTCTTTAATTTCCTGGTTGACCCATTCATTCTTCAGTAGGATGCTCTTTAGCCTCCATGTATTTGATTTCTTTCCGACTTTCCTCTTGTGATTGAGTTCTAGTTTCAAAGCATTGTGGTCTGAAAATAGGCAGGGAATGATCCCAGTCTTTTGGTACCAGTTGAGACCTGATTTATGACCTAGGATGTGATCTATTCTGGAGAATGTTCCATGGGCACTAGAGAAGAATGTGTATTCCATTGCTTTGGGATGGAATGTTCTGAATATATCTGTGAAGTCCATTTGGTCCAGTGTGTCATTTAAAGTCTTTATTTCCTTGTTGATCTTTTGCTTAAATGATCTGTCCATTTCAGTGAGGGGGGTGTTAAAGTCCTCCACTATTATTGTATTGTTGTCAATGTGTATCTTTGCTTTTGTTATTAATTGCCTTATATAATTGGCTGCTCCCATGTTAGGGGCATAGATATTTACAATTGTTAGATCTTCTTGTTGGATAGACCCTTTAAGTAGGATATAGTGTCCTTCCTCATCTCTTATTACAGTCTTCGTTTTAAAATCTAATTTGTCTGATATAAGGATTGCCACCCCAGCTTTCTTTTGGTGTCCATTAGCATGGTAAATGGTTTTCCACCCATTCACTTTCAATCTGAGGGTGTCTTTGGGTCTAAAATGAGTCTCTTGCAGACAGCATATCGATGGGTCTTGTTTTTTTATCCAATCTGATAGCCTGTGTCTTTTGATTGTGCCATTTAGCCCATTTACATCAGGGTAACTATTGAAAGATATGAATTTAGTGCCATTGTATTGCCTATAAGGTGACTGTTACTGTATATTGTCTGTGTTCCTTTCTGGTCTATGTTGCTTTTAGGTTCTCTCTTTGCTTAGAGGACCCCTTTCAATATTTCTTGTAGGGCTGGTTTCATGTTTGCAAATTCCTTTAGTTTTTGTTTGTCCTGGAAGCTTTTTATCTCTCCTTCAATTTTCAATGACAGCCTAGCTGGATATAGTATCCTTGGCTGCATATTTTTCTCATTTAATGCTCTGAATATATCCTGCCAGTCCTTTCTGGCCTGCCAGGTATCTGTGGATAGGTCTATTGCCAATCTAATGTTTCTACCATTGTAGGTTACAGACTTCTTATCCCGAGCTGCTTTCAGGATTTTCTCTTTGTCTAGGAGACTCATAAGTTTTACTATTAGATGTCGGGGTGTTGACCTATTTTTATTGATTTTGAGAGGGGTTCTCCTGCCTCCTGGATTTTGATGCCTGTTTCCTTCCCCAAATTAGGGAAGTTTTCAGCTATAATTTGCTCCAGTATACCTTCTGCCTCCCCCTCTTTCTTCTTCTTCTGGGATCCCAATTATTCTAATGTTGTTTCGTCTTTTGGTATCGCTTATCTCTCGAATTCTGCCTCGTGATCCAGTAGTTGTTTATCTTTCTTTTTCTCAGCTTCTTTATTTTTCATCATTTGGTCTTCTATATCACTAATTCTCTCTTCTGCTTCATTTATCCTAGCAGTTAGAGCCCCCATTTTTTATTGCACCTCATTAATAGCCTTTTTGATTTTGACTTGGTTAGATTTTAGTTCTTTTATTTCTCCAGAAAGGGTTTCTCTAATATCTTCCATGCATTTTTCAAGCCCAGCTAGTATCTTTAAAATCATCATTCTGAACTCTAGGTCTGACATTGTACTAATGTCCATATTGAGTAGGTCCCTGGCAGTCAGTACTGCCTCTTGTTCTTTTTGTTGAGGTGTTTTTTTCCATCTTGTTATTTTGTCCAGAGGAGAATAGATGAATGAGAGAACAAAATGCTAACATGGTAACAACGTCGCCAGAAAATATACTCTAAACAAATCAGAAAAGACCTGAAACCAGGGGAAAGAAAGGGAAAGAAAGAAAAAAGAAAAAGAAAAACATAAAAACAAACAAAACCAGAAGAAAACAAGCAAAAAAACCTCAGAATATGATCAAATATAATCAGGCTGGTGCATAGATCAGTGCCACACACTAGATTTTGGGTGTATTTTGTTCTGTTAGAAGAAAGTGCCTCCCAAAATTTTAAAGAAAGAAAAACTTACATATGTAGAAAAATAAGGGTTAATACAATGAAGGGATGGAATATGACTGTAAAGATGAAAATTATAAAAGATTTTATAAAAGGAACTGATAAGACAAGAAGTTGGTTGAAAAAAGAAAGAAGAGGATTTTAAAAAAATAAAAAAGAGAATGTGATCAGACAGGAGACTAGAACAAAGCCATACACTAGATATTTAGGGTATATTTTGATCTGTTAGAAGAAACTGTATCTCAAAATTTTAAAGAGAGAACAACTTATATATATATATATATACCAAAAATAAGGGTAACTACTATGAAGGGATAGATTATGACTCTAAAAATGAAAAATAAAAATATTTTTTTTAAAAAAGGGATTGATAAGATGTTGATTGAGAAAGGGAAAAAGAGAAATTCAAAAAAAAAAAAAAAAGACAGTTAAAAAAATTAATTTTGAAAGACTAAAGAATCATGGTAAAAAAGCCATGGATTCTATGTGCAGTATTCCCCTAGCGCTGGAGTTCTGCCATTCTCATTGATCGGTAAACTTGGTCTTGGCTGGCTGTTCTTGCTGATCTTCTGGGGGAGGGGCCTGTCGCCGTGGTTCCCAAATGTCTTTGCCGGAGGTGGAATTGCCCAGCCCTTGCCTGGTCAGGCTAAGTAATCTGCTCAGGTTTGCTCTTGGGAGCTTTTGTTCCCTGCAAGCTTTCCATCCAGCTTTGGAGGCTGAGAGTGAAAATGGTGGCCTCCCAATCTCCGCCCCGGAGGAGCCGAGAACTCGGGCCCCGCTCCTCAGTGCACCCCCGGAGAAAAGCAGTCACTCTCATCTCCCCAGTCTCCAGCCACACTACGTGCTCACCTGGCCTGTGACTGAGCGTTTCTATCTCTGGCACATGACCCCGTATGGGGTCCCCAAACCCAGCAGATCCCTGCGGTGCGCTCCCGCGCCGCTCCTCCTGGGGGAGGAAGGGGGGTCTCCCCGGATCTGCCACTTGTTGTGTCCCTGCTAGAAGAGCAGTGGCCCAACTGTGCCCCAGATCACGGTTTATGGCAACTCCGAGCTGAGAGCCCGCACCTCAGCTCCGTCTCTGCCGCCGGCTTCTCCGCTCCAATACCTGGGAGCTCTGCCACACTCAGGCACCCCCAGTCTTTCTGTGATGCCAAGAGTCCTGAGACCACACTGTCCCACGAGGGTTCCACCCCCCACTTAGGCACTGGGACGACCTTCCTCAGCGGAGCCAACTTCTAAAAGTTCCGATTTTGTGCTCCGCGGCTCTATCACTTGCCAGAAGTGGCTGATGGAGGCCCCCTCTCCCGCTGTCTATCCTCCCAAATATCGCCTCGGATTCACTTCTCCCCACGTCCTACCTTCCAGAAAGTGGTCGCTTTTCTGTTCAGAGAGTTGTTGCTATTCTTTTCTTTGATCTCCTGTTGAGTTCGTAGGTGTTCAGAATGGTTTGATCCCTATCCAGCTGAATTCCTGGGACCAGACGAAATCCAGATCTCCTACTCCTCTGCCATCTTGCTCCACAACCCCCACTCCTTTTACATTTATCCACTGATGGGCACTTAGGTTCTTAGATTGTTTCCATATCTTGGCTATTGTAAATAATGTTTTGATAAACATGGGGTGTAGAGATACGTTTTTGAGTTAATGTTTTTATTTTCTTCAAATAAATATCCATAAATGGAATTGCTGGGTCACTTGGCAGTCCTATTTTTAATTTTATGAGGAAACTCCATCATGTTTTCCATAATGGTTGTACTAATTTACATTTCTTCCAAGAGTGCACAAGGATCCCCTTTATAGCCTTGCAACACTTGTTATTCCTTGTCTTTTTGATAATAGCCATGCTAACAGGTATAAGGTGATATCTGGTAGGGGTTTTCATTTGCATTTCTATGATGATTAATGACGTTGAGCACCTTTTCATGTATCTATTGGCCCTCTTCATGTTTTCTTTAGAAAAATGCCTATTCAGATCTGCCCAGTTTTTATTTATTTATTTTTTTTTTCTGCCCAGTTTTTAATTCACATTATTGGCTCTTTCTTTTTCTTTCTTTCTTTCTTTCTTTCTTTCTTTCTTTCTTTCTTTCTTTCTTTCTTTCTTTCTTCTTTCTTTCTTTCTCTCTCTTTTTTTTTTGCTACTGAGTTGTAGGAGTTCTTTGGTATTTTAGATATTAGCCTCATATCAGATAAGTGATTTACAAATATTTTCTCCCATTCAATAGATTGCCTTTTCATTTTGTTGATAGTTTCTTGCTGTGAGGAAGATTTTTATTTTTTTTATTTTTTTTATTTTTATTTTTTTTAGATTTTATTTATTTGCAAGAGAGAGAATGAGAGACAGAGAGCATGAGAGGGAGAAGGGTCAGAGGGAGAAGCAGACTCCCTGCTCAGCAGGGAGCCCGATGAGGGACTTGATCCCGGGACTCCAGGATCATGACCTGAGCCGAAGGCAGTGGCTTAACTGACTGAGCCACCCAGGCGCCCTATGAGGAAGATTTTTAGTATGAGGTGGTTCCATTTATTTATTTATTTATCTATCTATCTATATCTATCTATTTTTGTTGCTTTTGCTCTTGGTGTCAGATACAAAAAAATCATTGCTAAGATCTATTTCAAGTAGCTTATAGCTTATGCTTTCTTCTAGGAGTTTTATGGTTTTAGGTTTTAGGTTCAAGTCTTTCACCCATTTTGAGTTAACTTTTGTATGTGGTATAAAACAGTGGTTGAGTTTCATTCTTTTGCATGTGGCTGTCCAGTTTTCCCAGTACCATTTATTAAAGAGACTTCCTTTCCCTCTTATGTATTCTTGGCTCCTTTATTATAAATTAATTGATCATATGTGCATGGATTTATTTTGGGAATCTCTATTCTGTTCCATTGATCTTTGTGTTTGTTTTTATGCCAACATCAGACTGTTTTAATTACTTTAGCTTTGTAATATAACTTGGAATCAGGAAGTGCGATGCCTCCAGCTTTGTTTTTTTCATTATTGCTTTGACTATTCAGGGTTTTTGTGGTTTCCACACAAATTTTAGGATTACTTGTTCTATTTCCTTGAAATTCTGGAATTCTGATAGGAATTGCACTGTATCTGTAGATTGCTTTGGGTAGTAGGGACATTTTAAAAATATTGATTCTTCCACTTCATGAGCATGGAATATTTTTCCATTTACAGTTGACCCTTGAAAAATATAGGGGTTACAAATACACGGTTGAAAATCCACATCTAACCTTTGACTCCCCAAAAACTTAATTAATAATAGCCTACTATTAATACTAATATTAAGCCTACTACAAGCCTTACTGATAACATAAACTGTTGATTAGCATATATTTTGTACATTGTATTTATTATACATTATATTCTTATAATAAAGTGAGCTAGAGACAATAAAATGCTATTAAGAAAATCATAGGGAAGAAAAATAACATTTACAATATTGCACTGTATTTACTGAAAAAAAAAATCTGTTGTATAAGTGGACCCACACAGTTCAAACTCATGTTGTTCAAAGGTCAACTGTATTTGAGTCTTTCTCACTTTCATAAATGTCTTATAATTTGCTATATACAGGTATTTTACCTCCTTGGTTAAATTTACACTAAGGTATTTTGTTCTTTTTTTGTTAATGCAATTGTAAATGGCATTGTTTTATTTCTCTTTCTGATTGTTTGTCATTAGTGTATAGAAATGCAACAGATTTTTGTGGGGGCTATTGAATTTGTATCCTACAGTTTTACTGAATTCATTTATTTGTTCTAACCATTTTTTATGGAGTCTTTATGGTTTTTTATATATAATAGAATGTCATCTGCAAATAATCTCAGTTTAACTTCCTTTCCAACTTAGATACCTTTTATTTCCTTTTCTTGCCTAATTGCTGTGGCTAGGACTACTTTGTTTAATAAAAGAGCTGTGAGTGGGCATCCTTGTCTTGTTCTTCATTTTAGAGGAAAGACTTTCAGCTATTCACCATTGAGTATGATGTAGCTGTGAGTTTATCACATATGGTCTTTATTATAATGAAGTATGTTTTCTCTGTACACACTTTGTTGAGAGTTTTTATCATAAATTAATGTTAAATTTTGTCACTTTTTCTGTATCTATTGAGATGACTATATGATTTTTATCCTTCTTTTTGTTAATGTGATGTTGACTGATCTACAGATGTACAACCATCCTTGCATTCATAGACTAAAACTTGATCATGGTATATGATCCTTTTAATCTATTATTGAACTTGATTTGCTAATATTTTGTGGAGGAGTTTGCATGTTTGTTCATCAGAGATATTGGCCTGTAATTTTGTTTACTTGTAGCATCCTTGTCTAATTTTGGTATTGGTAATACTGACCTCATAAAATGAAATTGGAGGGGTGCCTGGGTGGCTCGTTTGGTTAAGTGTCTACCTTTGGCTCAGGTCATGATCTCAGGGTCCAGGGATCAAGCCCTGTGATGGGCTTCCTGCTCAGCAGGGAGTCTACTTCTCCCTCTGCCTCAGCCCCTGCCCTCCAATTGTATTCTCTCTCTCTTTCTCAAATAAATAAGTAAATAAAATTTTTTTAAAAAATAAAAAATAAAATGAAATTAGAAAACACCCCTCTTCTTTTATTCTTTGGAAGAGTTTGAGAAAGTTTGGCAGAAGGATTTGGTAGAGTTCACCAGTGAAGCTGTCTGGTCCTGAACTTTTGTTTGTTGGGAGATTTTTCATTACTGATTCAGTTTCCTTATTAGTAGTTGGTCTGTTAAGATTTTCTGTTTCATCATGATTCAGCCTGAGTAAGGTATATTTTTCTAGTTTCTGTCTATTTCTATGTCTATTTCTGACAAAGATATATTAATCCATTTTTTGAAAAGATTCTCATTTTAAATATTGAATGCAGTCCCCATACTGTGTATCCACCTACATAGATTTGAGAGCCAAAGATGATGATAGAAGGATGAGACACCTGGTTTGTTTTATCATGCTCTGCTGGAAGGCACAGCTTTAGACTTAACCATATTAGTAGTAACTATATGTTCTTTATTTTCAGGGACAGTCAGGACATCATATAATTAGATGCTTTTCAATAAAGATGACCAATTATACTTATGAATAATATGATTACAATTTTATGCCTTTAGAATACATTGTTTAAATGAATACATAGTACACAACAAAATGTTTTTCTCTATTGGATATGCTCAATTTATATTTGGTCAATATAATTATTCTTTGTATTAATAATCTTTTTTGTGATAAAGGACTTTGATTTGAAACATGGCTTATGATCTTTCATTTTTTTCAGTGTATCTAGAAATATCCAGCCTTATTAAATGATGCAAAATGTACTATTTGTATATAGTCAGATTTTAGGACTAACTGAAAACCTATGTTGACATTGCCCTTTTGCTTATCTCACTAAGTTATTACTCCACATTTAGGTGTGTGTTCTTTTGTTCAAAGTAAACGTAAGCTTTTTTCTCTTAAGTGGAATTACTTTGTAGTAATCTCTGTGTATTCTGAGTGTCTGTATAAATGACTTATATTATTTTATAAGATCAGGTGTCCTAGAAGCTTGAGAAGATAGCATAATCCCAAAGAAGGAAGCAACCTTCATCTACATTACTGTTATCCCTATCTACATGATATAATGGCATTTTTAAAAAGTGGACCTCATGTAAAACCCCCTTCTCATACTCTCTCTCTGAATCCATCCACCATGGTTTGTAGACTCCAATTCCAGATTATTATAAGATAAAATAAATTCCATTTTAAAAAGCTTATATTTTTATCCAGAATGTTGACATTTAAGTTTAACAGCTGTACTGACTTTATAACACATTCCACATATTGTTATTTTTTTTCTCAAATTTAACTATTGCCAACCCCACACATAGATCAAGCCATGCTATCTTTGTGAACTCCAAATCACTTTTCACCTGTGTGCTCAATTTTGTTTTCCTGATTGGCTGTTAAATTTCTTATGGAACTTTAGTGAAACCACCACCCACTGCCACCACCAAATGCACATTCCCACCACAAAGAGGACACGCATATGGGCCAGATAGAGACTGTGTCCTCAAAAATCTGATAGCCTGAGAAGAGATTTACACACGGGGATATATTGATAGATGTTTAACAACCAGCTCTCGGGAAACAGAGAGCCTGATGGCAAGCATTTGCCAATATTTATGGTGTAAATTCTCCCATCATGGCTGGTTTCAAGCTACCAACTTGAAGTCACTAAACTAGATTTTGGGAAGAAATATCCATATTTCACTATTGCAACCTGGTGAAAGCTGGCTGCAGCACACAGTTGGTTATGCAGACATCATTTATAGTACCGTGTGATAAATGATTTGATTGAGGCATGTTGTAATGCTCAGGAAACAAAGAATTTGGGGGGGGCAGTTGTCAACGAGAATCAGGGAAGCCTTCCAGTAGAGCAGTCATTGGTACAAACTGCGTCATCTCAATACTTCTCCAACTTGGTTCTCATCCTTATCTGTTGGTGCCTATTAATACATAATAGTATTTTTTTCAATTACTCAGAAATCATGAAATCCTAGATTTACCATTGTTTTTTATTATTCTTTTTCCCACCACAACACATCATTTAGTTTTGAAGCCCCATTACTTCTAACTTTCTTAAAACATTGATATGGATCCCCCAACACTATGTTCTATTCATTGTGGTATCCTAAGTGTCTCACATTAGGTTATTCTCAGTAGATCTCAATTGAATGAATGTATTTCTAACTAAGTATGCTCACTCAGGTATTGAATAAATGATCTTATTTCTTTAGTTTGTTCTTTAATTATCCTTCCCATCCATTTTTACTTCAGTTTTTATTTCCTGTTCAGTTTTTTTTTTTCCTGCAGCAAACCATTCTGTTTTATGTACCACAACATTCATTCTCCCTCCTCCTAACTAACAAAGGTACTTAAGGTGGCAACACTTCCAATTAAAGGACTGTATTTGTTGGCCTCTTTGTGGCTAGGAGTTGGCCTCTTTGTGACTAGTCCCATGCAATGATAGGTAATTAGAAGTATTCTGGGATGGTTTTAGTAAGCCTCCTTAAAAAGATGGTGGACTTTCTCCCTACTTCCTGTTTTCTTTTGCCAGAATACAGATGTAATGGCTCAAGTTCCAACAGCCATACTAAGACATGAAATAACTTTGAGAATGGGCTCTGAGAATCACCACTTGTTTCCATCATACACTGCATCTTCAGCTTGAGTTTCTAAATTACTTACTGTTTAAAGATTTCTCAGGGTCCCAATTGGAATTTCTGGGGGCTTGTATAGGTTTTGAGGCCCCTCCAAATACCAAAGCCCTAGTAAATCTGTTTGTGATTCCTGTTTGTCCCTGATTTTTGAAGCATCCCTCAGCCATATCTCAGAGATACCCAGGTTCTCTAAGCCAAAAAAGCTCATACATTATCTTTACAAATAAAGAATCATTATGAACAATCCATCTAGCAGAATTTGCCTCTCAATTGTATTTCTGTTTTCTGGGTTTAGCCTTTTTCTGCTATAGGTCACTGGAATTCACAGCTATATGGAAATATCAGGAATTTATGTTCAGTTTCAGTTTGAAAGGTTGGAAATTTTGGTCCTCCTCATAAGAGATGTGCCCGAAAATATTATGGTATAAGTGCCTTCCTGTCATCACAGTTGTGGAATGGAAATCAATTAAATATATGTAATTCTTTATAACTTACAAAGTCTTTGCACCAGTTATCTTATTGGAGCTTCACAGGCCTAGTGAGGAAAGAATTAGCATTATTATTTTTTTAAAGATTTTATTTATTTATTTGACAAAGAGAGAAAGAGCACAGCAGGGGGAGCGGCAGGCGGAGGGAGAAGCAGACTCCCTGCTGAGCAGGGAGCCGATGCGGGGCTCGATCCCAGGACCCTGAGATCATGACCTGAACTGAAGGCAGACATTTAACTGACTGAGTCACCCAGGTGCCCCAAGAATCAGCATTATTGTTTATATGTTATGGAGGAAAGGATTGAGACTCAGGGTTTTCTAAGAAATCAGAAGTAATTAAATTCAATATAGGCATTTTTTATTCTAAGTTGCTTGATTCCCCCTCTTAATACCTCCTTGGACCTTTATTAAGCCATATTTGAAATTATAACAAATGTTTTAAAAGGCAATTAATGAACTTTTGCATTTGAACTTCAGGAGGAAACTATTAATCCCCAAATATCTATTGGCTTTAATCATGAGTATGGGCTAAGGTATGTTGCAATAACTAACTGGCTAAATATTTCAGTGGCTTAAAACCACAAATGTTTGTTCATTTATTGCTTGGGATCACATTCAGAACAAATCAGCCAGACTAATCTGCTCTTTAAGTCAGCCAGAGACACAAATCAATGTAGGTAGGCATCATCATGATTCTTGCTTCTACAATCACTAAGGCAAGGAAAAGAGTGCTGCAGTGTCCCGCATTGGCAGTTTAATATTTCTATCTGAAAGGGACTACCATCCTTTATGGTTACAGTTTACTGGCCAATTCAGTCATGTGGCCCTAAGGGAGGTCTATTTTTTTTTAGGGCTGCTGTAACAAATTACCACAAACTTGGGTACTTAAAACTGCAAACAAAAATTTATCTTCTCACAGTTTGAAAGGCCAGAATTCTGAAATCAGAAATTGGACAGAGTCATGTTCCCTCGGTAGGCTCCAGAGGAGAATTTCTTGCCTCTTCCAGATTCTAGTGGCTCCAGGTATTTCTTAGTTTATGACTATGTCCAGTATAACCACTATATCTATATATCTTTATCTCCTTCTCTACATCTCTATATCTCTCATGCTCATGTCTTTACATGATCTTCTCCTCTGTGGGTGTCTTCTTGTCATTGGATGTAGACCCAACTGGATAACCCAGGATGATCTCATCTTAAGATCCTTAACTTATTTCCATCTGCAGAAAAAAGACTTTTAAAGCCTTATTTTTAAAACTTTTTAAAAATAAGGTTGCATTCACAGGTTCTAGGGGTTAGGACACAGATACATCTTTTGTGTGTGGTGGGGGACAAGTTGGGGGGAGGGCACCATTTTATTACCACCCTAGGCAAGTTTCCCAAACCCTATTTCAAATATTGTTAAGGACAGTTCAGCAATACAGAAACCTCAAAAAAGGCTGAGTCAGAAGGTGTGGAAACCTGTGGTGAAGGAAGATACATCCAGGGAACAGAAAGAGGGCAAAGGTTATTGCTTACTCTGATAGTACAGTGCCCTCAATATATTTGCTCAGAAAGATTTCAGAATTGCTATGGATCAGAGATTGCCAATTGTCTCACATTCCGCCATTCTCTGAATGGAAACATTTATGCCATTATTGTGATCCCGTCGTCACATCCTGCAAAATGGATGTGTGTGAGATAGATAATTTATCTAATGTTTTTACATCTTCAAATCTAAAAGAGCCACATCTGGATAAAATAGAGAGACTACTGTGCATCATCACATGCCTCCTTCACTACGAGCTATGTCTTGACGCTATGGTGTTTTGGGCTTTCCTTCCTTAGAGGAGTAAATTTATATTTTGTGCTGAAAGGGAATTGAGATACCTATTTTATGACCAGAAGGGGATACTGTGATAGACATTAAGTATGTTACATATGTCTTTTCTGTACATGATAGAAATGTACTTATTCACTCACTTGACATTAAGCATGACCACATGTCTTGTTTGTCTAATGACATGTGAACAGAATTGTCATGTGAGACTTTCAGGAATTCTTTAAGACCCATATATCTTCTTCCTTTTATAGGAAGTCATCATATCCCACATGGCAGAGGCTTAATTAGCCTTGATTACCAAATAAGGAAGTGTAAAGTAAAGCTCCCATGATGGATATTTTCTGGAGTTAGGAATGAATGGTTGTTGTCAAATGCCATTAGAATTCTAAGGTTCTTAGCTACTGCAGAATAACCTAGTCTTTTGACTAACAAAACTCCTTACCAAATAAAATTATAATGCTAAGCATTATGGATGATACGAGATGAGTAATATAAAATAAGCAGTTTAATTATTTAATCAAAATGCTTCAAGGGCATGTGAGTTATAAGTAAATGTATTTGATACACCTTTAAGTTATTTGTGTTTGTTATTTTTCACTAATAAATTTACTTTTGTTTGAAGAGAAGTGCTATATTGTATACATCACTGTCTAACCAAAAATATTTGCTTTGATTCTTCTTTATACTTGATGAATGCAGAGTCACAAAGGATGTTATAGAGGCTCCAGTGAAAACCTAACTGAGTCTATCTAATTGCTCCTCAAAAGAAAGCTTACAGAAAAGAAAACTCTTAACATAGGAGGTGACACTAGGCCCAAACATATTAATGAAAATATTTTTGATTAAATACTGTGCAGGGCCAAATTATGGCACTATTTGAATTCTTTTATGCCTAGATATTTTTTGATGCATATATGATATTAATACATTTATCTCTTCATAAAAGTGACAATAAAATAAGTAATAAAGAGTAATAAAATGAGAAGTACTAGGATGAAGAAAATTATTTAAATTATGAAGTTTTGTTTCATGTCAGCAAAAGCAGCTCAGATTTTGCTTATGGGCTATAATTTCATTAAATAGTATTTTTTGAAAAAACAAAACAAAACAGTATTTTTTGAAATAATTCCTAATATTAGTGAACATATTGTGTTTAAAAATTAAAATAATCTCGTATTTATAAAAAAATTATCTCTTCCTGGATTTTGCTTTTAAATCAACTTAAGATGGTCAGGATTTTGCTTTTGAATCAATTTAACTAACAACGTATTGTTAGTGTCAATTAACACTACAAGCATTTCATCTGATCAACATCAGACACATTTCACTTTATCTTCACTGAAGCGCAGACACAACCAGAGGATCAGTCTCACTGAGTTCCTGAGCCTACACAGGGAAGAAAATCAGTATGGTACCTTCAATATCTTCAGTGCTATGCTCAAAATTTTATGGTGTTAAGTGTCATTATCTTCAGTTTGTATTTGAGGAGCTTTCCCAGGGTCGCTAGCCAGACAAGGACAGAGCTAACCTTCTAATTCTAGTCTGTCTGATTTCAAAGCCCAGGTTTATTCCAATCTATCAAGGAATCCCATTTCCACAGTTGAGAGGTCTAGTATAGTTCTTTCTTCCCAAATCTTGGTATTTTTCTGGTTGAGATGAACCCTAAGTACTCAACTATACTTGGAGTTTCACATCTGCTACTTTTGCAGAGCTCATATAACTGGGCTTCTATTTAGATGAGTAATTGCACCCTAGTTAATCTTTTTGAAATTGGAATCTTGACATTTTTCCAGCCCTCCCTACGTAAGGCCAACCCATATATTTCTAGAGTCGCTAAAAATAGAATGTGGTAGGATAGGCAGAATTCCAGTATGGTCCCCAAGATTACTGTCTCCCTGGTTTCGATAGCCTGTATAATCTCATTCCCTTAAGTATAAGCACATCTGTGAAAATGATGGGCTATAACTCTCATGTATATGTTATGTTATGCAGCAAAAGTGATTTTCAAGATGTAATTAAAGTCCTTAATCAGCTGACTTTGAGTTCTCCAGAAAAGGGAGATCCTAGATGGGTCTGACTTAAGCACATGAGCCCTTAAAGAAAGTCAGTGGTTTGAAGCCAGAAAAACTCATCTGCTAGCATTGTGGAAGCAAGGTGCCATGTTGTTGAGACTGCTGTATGTTAGGGAATGATAGGGATCCTCTAGGAGCTGGGACCTTACTCCTATAAGCCAAAAGAACTAAAATCTGTCAACAACCTCAATGGGCTTGGAAGTGGACCCCGAGCTCCAAAATGAGAACAAAACCCAGCTGATACTCGGATTTCAGTCTTGTGAGGCCCCAACCTGAAAATCCAGTTATGCCAAACCAGTGCTTCTGATCAATAAAACTGTAAGGTAATAAATGGCTGTGGCTTTTAGCTGCTAAATTTATGGTACTTTATTAGACAGCAATAAAAAGTGAATACACAGAGAATTGCACTTTCTATGTTTACTCATGTTTGGCTTTTGCTCTGAAAAATTAACTATCCTAATCAGCGACCCTGTCACACATCTAACTGTTAGTCTTAATACAATATAAAAATGACAGAATTCTTATCCACCAGATTATAATGCTCCATGAGTATCCTGGCTTGGCTAGGATAAATTTAAACATGCCACATCCCATTGAGGACTGGCTTCAATATTCTGCTATTTTTCATAAAGGTTACCTTTGGTGTCACCTTAAACCACTTATTCTCTGCCCTCTGATTTCTGACTTCCTCCTCTTTCCCAGTAGCCATTGATGAGATTCCTGTCTTTTTAGCAGCAAAGCCAGAAGGAATTACATCAAACATATTATTAAATGGATTAAAATATCCTGTACTTTAAAAGAGGTTAATGAAGCTGCCACTTTAAGTTGGTTGTTAACATCAAGGAGATTTCTAATAACGTATTCCTCTGAGTGGAAAAAAGTGATGGATACAGATGATGTGAATTCAATTACACTAGCAGCAGGGATGTGTATTTTCTAGCATTTTCTTTATTATGATTTAAAAGCATGTTTAACTTTCACTGAGTTTTGTACTTCTGATTAGACAGGTGTTCCTCCCTTTGATTTCATTGTGTTAACCTCTAAATGCTGTCTGTCAGTATCTTGGCCACTTTCAAGTGTATATACATACATCTGTGCTGCTCTCATTTTGTTCTTTAAAATATGCATAGTTCTTGGATTCCTTTAAGCCCATCTGTACTGCACACCTCTGTATATCATGTCAGTAGTGGAAAGTTCATCCCGAGAACAGAGATGATGAACAGGACACCACAGCAGGAAAATTTAAAATAAAAGAAAAACATATTTATTGGCATGAGCTGTAAGAGGGTGAAAGATGTGTACAGTGGAGAGAACTTTCTGCCAATTCCTCACTTTTAACTCCCGACAGCCCTCATCCAAAATAGAAAGAATTCCTCCCCATTTGATGTAAATTCCTTTGCAGCTAGAAGAATCTACATTGGACACAAGGGAAGAGATAGGCATGCTTTCAAGCATTCATAGAGGTTAGCAGGAAATTAGGAAAGACAAATGACAGCCAAAGAAAAAAGTAATTTGGCATTTTAGGAACCTGTGGAAGAAATCCAGAGCAAAGAAGGGCATGTTAAAAGCTGGGCAGTCCAGCCCCTGATAAATTTGATTTAAATTAAAACTACCTGTCTGTAGTACATTCTTAAAATGTAGATCTTGCTTTGTAACTGACAACAAACAATACAGTGGAAAAGTGTGGCCCTGCCTTCAATTTAATCTCTAGTCTTGAGTTAAGTCACTAAATTGTCAGAGCCATTGGATGCAGATGTTTAAGTGACTGAAATAATATTTACCTAACTCATAGGGGCACTTTGAGGGTTTCATTAATTCTTATTTGCAAAATGTCTTTTTCTCTTAAAACCTTTAAGTGAAAAGTACTGAGCTATATAAAGTAGTATTATCATTTCCTTTTAACTGATTGATTGCAAAAATGCAGTCATATGCTAGTTGTCACCAGTAAGAGTCAAGTCAAAAATTAAAACTGATTATGTCTTAAATCTTGCTTTTTTTTTTCTTGATGAAATGTTTCAGGCTAAATGTACAACATATCTTAAATCCATGGCAATGAAAGAGGTAGAGACAACTCCATAAGCATGTTTATCTTACTATATTCAGTAGGCAGGCATTGGTCTCAAGGTAATGGATAGTCATTATCTCAAATATTTGAAATTAAAACATTTGGAAAAAAAACCCCACAATTTATACACCCTTGTGGTTTAGTGCATTATTTCTTTAGCAGTACGGTGAATTAGACATCTCACTTTAGGAGTCTTTTATAGTTTTTATGTTTAATAGCTTTCCAACTGCTCTCACCAAATATATACATACGTACATACAAATACACTAGAGGGTCTTTTAATAGGTAAATTACACTACTGAATATTATGGGAATCATAAAGACTGTAAGCATTCATCCTTAGATGAACCTAAATTTTATATTGGTAGGTAACATTTGTAAACATAAAAAGTAACTGAAAATAGAACTAAAATACAAAGCACCATAACTTCCAAGGGAGCACTAGAAAAATTAAGTACAAAACCGATAATTGCTCTCAAATGTATTTCTTTTAAAAACAACACCAAGATCACATTTTCTCTTTCAAGATTGATGTTATTATTTCCATGTAGAAACAAACTCACAGAGGTTCAGAAGCTCCGGAGTCAAGAACAGGAGGAAAAGCTTATCTAATTGTCCAAGGCATCTTCAGGGTAAGGAGTCTAAGCTGACTGGAGTAAGGGATTCTGATGGGGAGCAGTAAAAATGAGACTAGAGACAAAGGTTATGTTTCTATCTGGAAGATTTTTTTTCTTAAGAACTTGGGTTCGTTATTACATGAGCACACAGATTGTCATCTATGATGACAGAGATTGACTTTCATTTTTGCAGCATTGTCTTCTTGTTTCAAATAGACACCTGTCACTATTCCTACTTGGTTAATGTGAGTATAATGTAGACTGGTGCAGTAGTTGATGCTTTTTTATTTTACTTTTTTTTTTTTTTTTTTGCCACCCAGCATCCATTAATTCTTCTTCTGACGTTAGCCACCAGTTCCCACTTGAGGGTCCATACTCAATTCAATCTCAGTGCATGGGTGTCCACTGACAGCGTTTCTACTCCCAAAGATGGTACAACTTAAGCCTTATTATTACCTTCTAGAACAGTGATTCAATTAATAATAGAAAGAAGGCTCAAGCCAAGCCAATCAAAGCCAAAGACAGTAAATTGAGACTTTTATTTTGCTTTTTGTTTTTTTTTTTTAAAGATTTTATTTATTTGAGAGAGAGAGAATGAGAGAGAGCGAGCACATGAGAGGGGGGAGGGTCAGAGGGAGAAGCAGACTCCCTGCCGAGCAGGGAGCCCGATGTGGGACTCGATGCCGGGACTCCAGGATCATGACCTGAGCTGAAGGCAGTTGCCCAACCAACTGAGCCACCCAGGCGCCCAAGACTTTTATTTTGATTAAGAGGAATGGACATATTCTTTAGTACAGAGCTAAAAAGGATGTGGGTTAGAGCTGCTGCTACATCCCTCTTGACAAATTGAAGGAAGGAGAGCTGAGAGGAATCCAGGGGATTAAGAGGGAACCATGGTCCTGAGGATAGCATCTCTGTAGATATTCTGGATGGAACAGGACCTTGCTGACTTTGAAGATGAAGGAATGGGGCCATGACCCAAGAAATATGGGCAGCCCTTAGTAGTTGGAGAAGATGACAAACTCTTCCCCAGAGCCTCCAGAAAGGAAGGCAGCCTAATAGCATCTTCATTTTAATTCAGACCCGTGTCCTGTGGCTAAACTGGAGAGCTGTAAGATAATAAATTAAAACAGTTTAAGCCACCAAGTTTATAGAAATTTATTACAGCAGCAATAGAAAGTACAGTGAACACATAAATGCTCTCTCCTGCTCCTCACACACCTGTTTCTTTAATGAGTCGTTTTCTTTCACTTGCAGTTGAGAAAATATATTAAAAGCTTTAAAATAATTTAAATAGATTTAGTGCTTTGTGACATGGCCCAGGAACTATATAAAATACCCATAATTCAGCAATTTGATCATCATTTTGAGAAATTGAAGCAAAATCTTGCTTATTTCTGGGATGAGCTAATTCTTTGGAAAATTGATATTGGACATGCTTCTGTCCAGAAAAGCAGAGTGAGCTTTAGGTAAATTTTATGTTGCTATCAGTTTTGTTTTACTGCCATATGTAATTATCATTTTTTAAAGATAATGACACAGAATCTTTCATAAGAATCTTTATAAAATCTATTGTTAGAAGTAAGCACAGGGTTAATAGGTTTAATTTAATAATGCAACGTAATTTCAGTAAAATGAATTTTCTCTATATAATGAAGAAAAAATTGTATCATTTCAGAGTAACATAAGGGAATTCAGTATTACATTTCATTAATTATTTCTATGAAGTATCTGCTTTATTTACTACTGACAAAACTGTATTGCTCATGAAATGTGGTTAATCATCCACTCACATCCTAGGAAAAATAAAACAAAATGTTATCCTATGTAGAAATGATGCAGCCATCCCATTTAAAAATACCAGCTGCATAGTTTTTTTAACTGTTTTCCAACTCACAATGTGTCTAAGAGTGTTAGTGGATTACAGAATCCCAGCATAAGGTTTTTATTCAGCTGTGGCTTGGCTCCTTTGGAGGAGATCTGCAATTGAATCAAGTAATTTGCAACCATGGTTGAAACATGTGTGTCTCTTCCTTTCTCTTTAAAAGCTGTATATTTTGTGTCTCTACACAGGTACTTAAACAGCAATCATGCCAATTATTCACAATTATGAATTAGTTTAAATTTGATATGTACACTTAAAATGAATTTATCTATGATAATAATTTTATAGCTGTTACTAAAAACAAAAGTGAATACAATATTTGAAAAAAATGTAGTGGACAGAAAACCAGGCTTATAGCCAGATTGGACAAATCTAAGTACATTTTGTGGTCCCAACCCAGAGGACCACCAAGAAAGTTATGCGACTATCTTGAAAACTTCTAATCTATGAGGCATGCAGGAAAGCAATGAGGAAAGTAGTTATTTCAAAAGGCCTGTTTGGCTTCATTTTGACCTGTTGATAATGGAAGCAATGAAGCCATAGAAAAACTAAGGGTCCAGACAAGTCTCCAGTTCCTGAATAAATCCATGAATAGCATCCATTTATTCTCTGGACCTGGATAAAACAATCCTTACGAAAGTGCTGAGTTGACAAGTCAATATCATAAAAGAAGAACTATATTAAGAAGAAGAATATTCAGGGTGTGAAATTTGGACCAAATTCTTAAGCCATGTATTAAGTCAATTAGTTAAGTGGAGAAATTTTGTCTCCACCTAAATTTCCTTCCACCCTCCCCCCAAAGAAAGAACTAACTTCACTTAATGTTACGGAGTAATAGGCTCCCAGTATAGCATTTTAAAAACTCTTGAAAAATTTTATTATGGTTATACCTTCTGAGACTATTTTCTATTAATAGAAAATTGTGAGCAACTTACCTGAAGAAATTAATGATTTATGATCACACATTTGGTCCATTATTGGTTTTTCAGGCACATATACTTGTGCAGGAGAAACCTTTATAGGGTTGTCTGCACAAGTGAGAGAAATCTTACTTGGCTCTCTGCACTGAGGATTGTTCATTATATGTGTAGGAGCAATCATGTTTCCTCGTGTCCCTGAAGATGCCATGTAATGTCAATGCTACATAGTTGCAGACATTTGCTGCTCTAGGAACTTAAAACAGAATTTGAGTATAAAAGCCATCATGAGAGAAATGCTCTTTTATGGCTAGAATAAACCTTAACAGTATGCTGAATCAATTATCCTTTTGGAAACCATTCTGGTATTATAGTGTTGCCCAGGATATACTGGCATATTGCATTTCTGGCTTGCTCTTTAGAAAAAAAAAAAAGAATGTTTACTGATTTCAACATTCCTTTCTGTGTATAAATGAGTGAAGCAATTATATTTGGTTCTAGCCAAGTCTAAAAAAAAGAGTATTCCATTTATCATGATAAACAGATCATGTAAGTACGGCAAGACTAGTAACAAATAGGAGAGAAAAAGCATGTTCTTGGGGCCACCAATACTTACTAAATTTTATAGGGAAAAAAACCCTCAAGGAAACAATTTGCTATAATAAAATAATAATAAAATAAACATTTACTGTATACACAATTTCTGTAATCTGTCATTTCCTTTCCATCCTTACTATGTTGCCTTAATTTAGATTATTATCTTTTCTCCCCGATTGTTGATATTTCTCCCATGCAGCTAGAATATTTACACCGAAATATAAATCAAACCACATGATCTCCCTGCTAAAGTTTTTTCGATGGCTCTCTAATGTCTAAATCTATTACTTGACCCTTACTGAACGGTAGTTTCACTTCTTGCTACTCCATTTTTGTTGTAATTTAGTAATATAAATTTGACTCCGTGGAGTTCCACACCGACATTCTGACAGGCTTTCTTGCCTTATTCATATCCTCTGCCTGAGTGACCTATGTGTTTTTCATCTGGACAATTTTAGTTGATCCTTTATAAATTGGCTTAACTAGAATGGAATTATTCTCACAAGAGTATTTATGCTCCTTTAGAACCCCTCTCCCTTGCCCATCTTTATCTTAACACTTATCCCCGTATTTTGATATCATTTTTCTTGTCTTTCTGTCTCTTTAGACCCTAAGTTCCCTGAGACCATTTTTGTATCCTTAACAACTAGCATAACACTTGACATATCATTAACTCGTAATAAATGTTTGTTAGGGTGAACTAAATTCAGTGTACAGAACTTGCATTATTACTTAAATAATTCTCCTGCAAATATTTAGAATAGTCATGACTGATACTATTATTCACATTTTACATGAGAGAAAACCAAGCATAAAGAGTTATATTGGCTGATTCCAAACCGCATATTGAGTGAGAGGAAAATTTGAGACTAAAATTCAGGTGTTTTGCTATCGGACTTGGTTTTCTTTCCTTAGTATTTCTAGAATGCAGACACCAATGAATTAAAGCTCTTGTCTCAACTTTTACCCTAAACTCATTAGGTGACATTAGGCATGTCATGTGAGCTCATTTGGTTTCAGTTTTCTCTTTTGTAAAATTTGAGCACTGAACTGGACTCTAGAGTCCTGCCCTTTTGTTTTATGGTCTACCAAGGCCAAAATAAAGTTTTTACACAGCACTACATTACTCTGGTTTTATACTTCTACTCAGTTTTTTCCATAATCTTAACATTTTTAAAGACCTAACTTTTTGCTCATATTCAAATGATGCCTTCACGTTAGTTATGGGGATATTGAGAGAGTCAACTCAGTAGCTCTACTCCTACTTTCCTTGGGTTTAGACCAAATGAGATAGACGAGAAGAGTTAGCAGATGGAGAAAGGAAACATTATTATTGAAACAGGCTGAATTAGAAAGATATAATTGAGTGTGGCTCTGAAAATAAGCTTTTGAAGTCCTGTTTCTCAGGTTAGACTTCAGGATAACCCAAAAGCACGGGCTTCCATTGCTCTAAGTGAGTAAACAAAAAGCAAAAAAAACAAAAATAAAAACAAACTAACGAACAACAACAAAAAACCCAAAAATGAAACAGCAAATCTTTGAAGAGATGATGATCCATTGATTAGCTTCCTTCAATCTACAAACATGACTAATAGCATTCATCCCTAGCCAGATGACTCCCTTTCTTTCATGCTGTATCTACCAGTTATGTAACTATATCACTAACACTGTATAACAAACCATGCCAAAACTCAGTGGCTCAAAACAAGAAGTATTCATTTGGCTCATCAAATGCTAGATGATTCATTTGGTCAGAACTAGATTACTTTACATACCTGGGATTTGATTGTCCATCGATTGATACAGGACGATCTTAGCTAGGACTGTTTCAATGACTGGGACAATTCACATGGTTTTCCTCCCTCCATGAGATTCTCACATCTTTTAGGTAGATGAGCCTTAGCATAGTTTCATGATGTGACACAGGTACAAGAGCAAGCAAGCCAAATTGTTCAAGAGAGAAGCAGAAGTGAGCAACTGTTTTTGAGACCCTGAATAAATTACGTTCACTACCATCCACAGAAGGTCACATGGTCAAGCCCAGAGTCAGTGTGGGAGGATGTAGCTACAGAGATATTAGAAGAAAGAGAACCATTAATCAGCTATACCTGGGGAGAAATAAGTGGCAGTAAAATAGGTCAGAAGTATTTAAAGAATAATCGTCTTCCTGGAAATGAAAAGACTGAGCTAAGGGATTATTCTGATATACATACAGATCATAATAGCCTCATACCAAGAACTGATTGGATCATTGTTTTAAGGAAAGGTAAAGTCATGAGTTTAGTGTGTGAACCAGTGGGTTTTTCATAGAATATATATCATGGTGTGCATATATATATATATATATATATATAGTTGAATCACCAATATTAGCTTGAAATCCCAAAACAGACCAGGGAAGAGACTGAAATCATCTCAGTTAAACTCATCACACCTATTAGAACAGACTAGGGGCGCCTGGGTGGCTCAGTTGGTTAAGCGACTGCCTTCGGCTCAGGTCATGATCCTGGGGTCCTGGGATCGAGTCCCACATCAGGCTCCCTTTGCTCTGCGGGGAACCTGCTTCTCTCTCTGCCTCTGCCTGCCACTCCCCCTGCTTGCTCTCTCTCTCTGTCAAATAAAGAAATAAAATCTTTAAAAAAAAAAAAAGACTAAATATATTTACCATCATATCCTTTATATCATGAAGTAGCAATTACATATAAAACTATGCATAAATGCTGTTATGCATACAGAAATAGCTGTGTAGCTCTTGTCAGACAAAACTTCCAGAGATAATAATCATAAAATGTGGACAAAATAAAAACAAAACGAAACAAAAACCTCGAAGACACTGGAGAGTGGCCAAAAGCAAACAGAACCCAGTCAATAATAAAAAGGTAAAAAAGCTATTGATACACACAGCTTTAGGTTGAGTAAACAGTCTTTCACAAAAGAGCACATACTATATGAGTCCCTTAATATGGAGTTTGAGAACGGGTAAAACTATTTGCTAGTGGGAAACAAATAGAAGTTATTGTCTCTATGGGAATTTAGATTTACTGGAAAGAAGCAGGAGGGACTTCCTAGAGGGGTGGTAATGTTTTGTTTGTTTCAGAAACATTTGTATTTGTCAAAATGTATCAAATATCTTTTCAATTTTTGCATTTCATTTATGTAAATTTCGCCTAAAGATAAACTAGAAACAAATATTGAACTCTGGCTACTAATATGCAAGCTGAAGTATATGGGGTCAAGTAAACAGAATGCCTATAACTTTGAAATAAAGCAAAAATAATGGACTAATAGCATAATAGCTAGATGGAAAGATACATAATAAAGCAAGTATAGTAAAATGTTTGTTACAAAATCTAGATAGTATGTCGATAGGTGTTCTGTGTAAAAGTATTTCTACTTTTCTGTATGTTTAAATGTTTACAATAAAACTATAGATAAATGGAAATTATGCATATATAAAATAAATTACATATATATAATATTATAAATAAATGTAAAATATTTTGCCATGGCACATCAGGAGGCACTTATAAATTGAGCTCAACTGTGCTTCATTGGCTCTTGCTTCTAAATGCTAGTAAAGCCTCCAATCTTCAAAAAAAAAAAAAAGAAAGAAGAGAGGGAGGGAGGGAGAGAGAAGGAGAAAGAGGAAAGAAAGAAAGAAAGAAAGAAAGAAAGAAAGAAAGAAAGAAAGAA